>NW_025335440.1:16716281-17175362 GCF_004798865.1 Varanus komodoensis | reverse complement strand
AGGGAAGGGAAGGGAAGGGAAGGGAAGGGAAGGGAAGGGAAGGGAAGGGAAGGGAAGGGAAGGGAAGGGAAAGGAAGGGAATATGCACATTTGGCCCCTTTTTCCTTGCTTTCTGGCATCATGTGAAGACTGCTTCCTGAGTGCACTGGAGTCTGATGTAGGTGTACTTTAGTGCATTATGCTGTTACGTGCAAATATCTTAAAATAGCAAAAATGAACACCTGAGGTCAACTCAAACAGGAGTTTCTCCTGGCAGATATCACGGAAGCACAAATAATAAGAATCCTATAGAAATCCTTTCATTAACTTATGATTTGCACAAGCTGTGTGCATTCTATTATTGACAAAATAAGGCAACTTCCATTTCCTGAAAATATTATGATCCACTATAAAAAGTGGGCAAGAGGCATAGGTGAGGAATTAAACATTTCATAAAGTCAGGGAAGGATCTAAGAAAATAATAACGATCACCAAAGGAACAGAAAGAAATTAAATGCACAAGAAGTAAAGCAAAAGGAGAGGACTGTTGCCCAAAATGTCAGGGGAACAGTGAAGAGATCATTCCAATTACATAAGAAACGGAGGTCAAAGAAGGAGATACTTGGACAGAGCGGAAGTTCTATAAGCTTGAACATTGGTGATGTAAGAAATAGAAAGTGAAGCATGAGCAATATGGCTGATGAGCTACAGAGGGAAAGAGACTCAAGTATTTTCTCTGATAATAGTAAAGAAAGAGCAAGAACTGCCCCCCAACCCTCCCCCCACAACACACAAAAACTCACACACAATCAGATACTCAGAATATCAGAAACGAGAGCCGGAGTGGTATAGTGTTGGACTGGGATCTGGGAGATTCAGGTTCGAGCCCCACTTTGTCACAAGGCTCCTTGGTTGTCTTTGTCCAAGCACTGACTTGTTCTGAGGACAAGACTGAGAGGAAGAGGAGTATAAAAAGATGTGTTTCCTTGAGTTCCTTGAAGAAAAAAGGGCAGGATAGAAGTATAATAAATGCATAAAAGAAATAAAATAAAATATATGTTCTAGGCATGGAATGACTACTTCACATGTTATTGAAGAAGGAGATGGAGTTAGCAGCCTTGGCCTCCAGCTCAGAAACCCCACAGAACCAAGAAGTTTCCTGCTCTGGCAGCAGGGCAGAACTCATTAGCTGAAGAGATGTTGGATGACAGAGACAAATAGTCACCAAGCGACCTATATTTAAGGCTTGTTTTGGGCTTGCTCCTCACGTGCCAGCCTGAGGTTTGCATGGAGCTATCCAGGGTGCTACCCGCTTTGCAGGTGCTTTGCCCCACTGGAATCTGACCCCATGTTAACCTTACCTGAGGCAAATTTGACTCTGCTTAACTTCTTGTTATCAGAGCCTGAACATTACTTTACTTGACATTGCCTTAGCAGAATCTGAACTTGGACTTGCAAGACGTTGCCTCTCCACCTTTACTACCACCCACCTCTCCCTCATTTAGGATTTTTTTTCCATTTTCCACTCCATTTTTTTATTAAAACCACTTTAATGTAACATTTCGCCAAACCCTGCCCCTGCTTTGCTGAACCCTTTCTCCCTGCAATTAATGCATTGCTTTTTCTGCTTCTTTTGCCTGGAAAAGACTTCCAAAGAATTCTCTAGCTGAGGATCAGAAGTTCTATTTCCATACTGAATATGGCACAATTTTCTTCAGCTTTCCTACTCTAAACTAGTAATGCTTATATGTGCACCAATCTGCTGTTACTGGTCTATTTATTTATTCAATTTCTATTCTGCAATTAAATTAGCCTCAAGGACTCTCTCTCCCAAGCACAAATCTGAGTTGAGCTCACTGCTTTTTTACATTCAGCACAATGAAACTTGCACTATGGGAGAACAGATTTAGGTCTAAAGGGAAACAAAACTCAAATAGTTAGCAGTAATAGTGAGAGAGAGATGGATGTGTGGATATTAAAAGGGCCTCGGATCTGCAAAACATTCTGATGTTTCCATCATTTTTACTCTGTGGTCTAGTGCCATGGGTGCAAGAAGATATCCATAAGTTGAGAATATCGGTGAAATGAATGACAACATAGTGTATAAGATGAAAGAGGGCAGTAAAAATCCAAACATGACTTGGTATATTAGATGCTGGGAATCTATAGTAAACAGCTGTAAGCAATGTAATAAAGTGAATAACTCAGGAAAATAATGCTGATTTCAATGAAGTCAAAACAACAGCAGGGGAGACTAAATAAATATCAGAGTCATGTCAAGATGAACAGAGCTCTCTGGCCAAGTTTGGTACTCCATTATTTTGGCTCTGATGGCATATTTCAATGATAGGAATTTGAATATGTCAATGGAGATGGCTATCCAAGCTGAAAATCTTGGGGGGAAAAAGATAATTTCTGGTAAAACAGGGCAAACCTCCCTCCTTTGGATGGCTTTGAAGAAATCAAGTGCTTTTCCCCGCAGTCAGTAATGGTGCTACCCAATGTGGCTGCCTGTAACCTCCCAAACACGGGTGATTTTGAACATATAATGGAAGGATGGAAAGGCTTGGAGGTTAAGGATGCCTTCGCATTTCCTTCCCCTCCAAAAAATTATAAAATCATAGAATAGTACACTTGAAAGGGGGAAGAAGGCCATTGCATCCAACTCCCTGCTACTGCAGGACACCAAATTACACCATCCCGTTTAGATGACTGTCGAAACACTTTTAGAATGTCTCCAGCGAGGGAAGCGCACAACCAGGTAATAGGTTCCATTGTCACCCTGCATGTAGGTCATCTAAATTTATTCTTCCCTTCTGATGAGAGGGAGAGAAGTCTTCAGAGGTTTCTTTCCTGCACCCCAGAGCACCTCTCTGCACAAGCTCTGAAGACAGCTTTCCATCTCTGGAATTGGGGGACATGGAAGGAACTCTGCTGGCTTTGAGTATGACGGGAGGGTGGACTGGGATCAGATGCCCAGATCTGTCCTTGAACATTTCTGAGGATACCAAAGGATTGTGCCCTAAATAGCTCAGATTATTCCAATCCTTTACAGCCAAATTGGATCTATATTCCCAATTCCTTCCTAGCCTCCTGGAACTTCTGGCTGCTACATCTACTCGACGGCCTTGAAAAATTATCTACCCTATACTCTGGACAAAGAAAGGGGCTATGGTTCACCAACATTCTTCAGGGATAGGAGAATTCTCAAGTTTCTCATGGGTAAAATCCTGACAGTTGCAGTATGCTTTTCTTTCCTTTCTTTGTGCTGCCCCTGCAAGTGACAGGAGCATCAACATTTTTGGTCCCCACATTGTATCCTCCTCAATGCAGGTGTGAAGGGTACAGGATTGTGTTTATGTCCGGGGAAGTGGTGGAGCTTGTAAAGTGTGGAAATTGGCCCTCTCATGTCCTGAAAGTCCCCCCTGCCCCACACACACACCCAAGAAAGAATAATCCATTTTATTTTATTTTTTGTGCCTTATTCTCAGGGCATTCTATAATTTGTTTTGCATTTCTACTGGTGGTGCTTTTGAACTACTTACTCACTGCACAGTGGCCAAGGGTGCTGTGTGTGTGTCTTTTGCTTTCTATTTCACATCTCTCCAGGGTTCTGTAGAGTCCCCAATGGCCAACGAGTCAGAGACCCATTTCCCCCCTACTTTCTCCTCACAAGTAGATCAAGAAAGGACACTTCTAGCTGTGGTCTTTATTATGTGGTGGCTTTGTGATACAAAAGGAGCACTGCAGAAGTCATTAATGAAAGACGCTGGTGAAGTTAGGAAGCCAATGGATTAGGGGGAGATTGTGCATGCAGAGACTCCAATTTGAGTCTCTTTCTGCACCCCTGGGATGTTTACCACTGCTTTCCCATTCTCATGGCAGGAATGTCAGACTGTATTCAGTCTGGGCTACTCATGTGATCATTTGATCTAATCCTCTCTACCCTCTTGGCTTATCTCAGGGCTTGCTGGCCTGACCATTTCAGCTAAGAACCCAGCACAGCCTCTTCTTCCAGCTCAGATCCAGACACTGGGGTAGCCCTCAGGGAATGCTCTGTTTGAGAAGTGGTCCCAGTCCATTCATTAAGCTTCTTACAAAAGCCTCAGCCACCGCATAAATACAAGAATCCTGAATCCAACCATGAGGATATTTCTGAAATTTCTTTTTTGAAAGGGATCTCTCTTTCATCAAATGCAGAGCATTTTGGCACAATGTGAATAGCAGCAACATCCCAGGACCCTTTCTTGCTTGCTCACTCGCTCCCTCTCTCTCTCAGTCCTGGTTCTAGCATCTGGCGCAAGAGGACTCGAAGAAAATGGGTGGTAGCTGACAGTAGGGATAAGCAGACAGGTGAGTTCTAGGGGTGGGAAAGAATTTAGTTTGGTTGCTTTTTAATAAGAACTTCCTCAAATTTCTTCCTAAATTTGATGGGGGAAAATGCGTTTGGTCCATGCCTTCTGAATTCTTCTCTGGCCAGGTTTAAGTGCAAGGCAAAGAAGACTTAAGCATGTGAGAGAAGCATTATGAGTCTCAACAGAAGCAGTTCTGGATGGGAGAAAGATGTAAATTAAGCACAAGCATGGGCAGCTGCATAGATATTATGTCTGATAGAAGAGCATTTCTTTCCTCCGTCTTGTGCTTCACCAGGAACAGGCCAAGGTACAGTAGCACTATGATCAAACGATGGCGAATCTGGTTCTTTGCACTTATGCATCAGCTACAGATAAGCGCATGTGTCTGACTTCTTTTCCTTCAGGGTTAGTGCAGAGCATATAGCGACGGAGCAGAGACGCTTCTCAACACCTCCAAGAATGTCAGTCTCTGATGGTGGGATTTTGCCTCCCTCTCTCACTGCTGCCCCACATTTGCTACTGTTCCATTGAGAGCGACTGCCAAAGCTGTTATGCCATTTTAAATATCAGCATATCAGATGCGACATCATCCTGCAAATTGTTCTCAAACTGAAATACACGTGAGAATTCCATTAGCCCTTTCTTTCTGGCACAGGGCTATATCCTTCAGAGATCAGAGGCAGTTATCAATCACACAGCGGATGAAAATTTGAAGAGAAGGCTGCAGAAGAGATCAGAGTAATCCATAAAACACCTATGTCAAAACTGCAAGTGCCTGACATTTTGCAGCCTGTGGGTCTTTATTCTACCTCAAGAACACCAGAGAGTATGAACGAGGGATGTTCGAGCACAGCAGGATTCTCCAAACATTCTCTTGCTCCTCATCCAGTGCCTTCTAATTGCGGCTTGCTTTGCGCAAAAGGGAAAACTGTACAAATCACACAGTGATCAACAGAAGAGATTCACAAAGCTCCCCCAATTTGCACAAGACTCACCAAAGTTGCACAAAAGCCTAATTTATTCAGATTTCCCCCAGGAATGACAGCAGGGCAGATTCGTTCTACTAAGGAAATGTGTGCAAAATAGGACATTGCACAAATCAAACTGTGGACTGGGAATGAGACCAACAGAAGTAGGAGTTCAAGAATTTGCCAGTGTGCTTGTACCTGAGGCTTTGAACAAGGTGTGCTCACATGTTTTACAAGCAAAAATTAAATGATCATATATCCCTCTCAAATAGAAGGTTGGAACCTGCCGCAGTGTGTAATTTATAGATACATTCCCATTTCAGCAACCCCATATGATCACCAAGCTGCTGAATAGTTGAAAAACATTTCATCCCTTTCAACATTTCATTTCACTATACAATTTGTGTATAGCAGGACAGGTGTATATGGGGAAAAACATTTTTATTCACTTTTGATGAGGATTTTGCTCAGGCGAGAAACATATGATGAATGAATAAGCACTTTCAACATGAACATCAAACCTTGGGCTAGAGCTTTACAGGGATCAAGAGGCTGCCCCTTCCCTCGAGCCAATTGGCAATGAGAGGCTGCTTGCAGCAGCTTTCCTTTGCTTCCAGGTGCTTCAAGAAGCTCCCCAGGAGAGCCAAACTTCCCCTACCCTCACGATCTACCTGTTGCAAACATTTTGTCAAGGGGAAATTAACTTACAGTGGGCAAAAAACGTGTCATTGCAAAAGTTATCTCCAAGATTCTGGCTATGCCTCTAAATGGGCATCTAGACAATTCTATACTGGCAATCAGAGCAGATGGGCAAGTTGCCACAGGGAACCAAGAAGCCAAGATGCAGGCAGGATTATTAACAGGGAGTACCAAACCTTTCCCCCTTCATGGATCACTGCCTTGTCGTGGCGAAGGGGCTTGCGTAGCTCAATGAAGCTATGAGCTATGGCATGCAGGGCCACCCAAGACCAAAGCTCTGACAAAGCGTGATCCACTGGAGAAGGAAATGGCAACCCACTCCAGTATCCTTGCCATGAAAACCCCATGGACAGTACCAAAAGGCAAAAAGATATGACACAGGAAGATGAACCCCTCAGGTCGGAAGGTGTCCAATATGCTACTGGGGAAGAGCAGAGGGCTAGTACTAGTAGCACCAGAAAGAATGAAGCAACCTCTCAGCCATCCAGATGTCAGGTAGAGGATGCATGGGAATACTGCCTCATGTCTTCTATTTACGACAGGTAGTTGGGAGAAAGCATTCTCTGCTAATTGTTCAAGAAGTAGCCTCATATGCAGGAATATTTGAGGTGGCTATTGCAGTGTGCAACGCAGTAGTCCCTGCAATCTTAGCACTTCCTTGGGCAAGCAGCATGCAAGAGTCATACTTCATGTCAGCACTCTGGACTTCCAACCCATCTGATCAATAGGGCATGTGCTACTACAGTTATCTGAACCTTTGGATCTGTGCATAGCCCTTCCTGCTTTAACTCTCTCTCTCTCTCTCTCCCTCTGCAACTGGAACTAGGGAAAAGCTTTCTAGAAAACAACAATCCTTTTCCTACTATTGAGATTACAGTTTTCTTCCAGCCAAGATGATTATTGGAAAGCGTTTGCTTCATTTCCTGCCTCTAAGCCATCTGCATAAGAAAAAAATAAATCATGCTTAATTTGACACCAATATGATTGGCATGCTTTGGTAAAAACACGTATAGGAATAAGCACATGAAGAGACAGTAGTGATTTAAGTCATAGCTGAAGTCTAATTAGGACAGATGCTTCATGCTGACATAGTTTTGGAAGTTTACATAGATTCTCCTTAAGCTCATTCGCATCCCTCCCTTTTCCTAAGAATCTCAAGGTGGTATCTGTGGGGGTTCGTCCACTGCATCCTTGCAGTGGCCATACTGTCAGTTCCACTTTCTCATTTTTCCCCTCTTAAATGCAGTTCATTGTACGCTTTGAGAATGCTTCCAATCTTAAATTTGGTTTAATTGATTGCAATTAACTATCCTGCCTCTATGGTCATGCTTTACCCCCTGACCCAAGTGGTTGCAAAAGTGCAAGCTTAAACTCAAATTTGACCACCTAATTAACACTGAACTTTGAGATGTTTAAAACATTTTGCATTCATAGACAGTTTTGAGCATGTTTCTCTAAGTACATGCACTGATGTATTAAATGTATTAAATTGTGGCCAGTATATATATTTTGTTTGTGCACAAGCAATTTTATAATAGCTTATATTTCAAATATTATTTTAATAATATAATAATTGTGCACACTTTTCATGACTACATGCACTTCTCTCTGTGTGTGTATATTAAACTGGGCAACTCCATTTCACAATTCTAAGAAGAGTGAATGGTGACAGATAACTGCTTTGCTTCATATGTCAGACCAACAATGCAAAATTCGGTAAGTTTGCACTAGCATACGAACAGAAGGGATTATTTTACCCATCTCTACTTGTGGACTGGTTAAGCTAAGAAAAGGTGACTAAACTTGCAATCCTCAACACATCAACTAAGAAGTAAATTGTTGTAAGCTAGGTTTTCTCCCATTGCACATTCAAAGCCAGACACTCATACATTCTTTATTGATCAGAGCATTTTCCAGAAGCACAAACACCCAGAATGGAACTCTGAGCATGCACAGAGTGGTTCATTGAACCCAATCTAGCATTTATTTCTCGGAATTCTCCTTGTGTGTATATTTGGGCGGCATCCTTTCGGGAAATGAGCACACCTCCTCTCTGTATGTTGATCCCCTACTTAGAAACATAGAACATAGAAACAGAACGAGTCAGAAGGGGTCTCCCGGGCCATCCAGTCTGACCTCCGGCACCAGCCGGCTCTGCTCATGACATGCCCACCATGGGCACGTCCAGCCTATCCTTGAACACCCGCACTGATGGGGCCTCAACGACCTCTCGTGGAAGCCCATTCCACACCCTCGGGGTTCTGACTGTCAGGAAGTGCTTCCTGGCATCCAAATGGAACTCTCTGAGCTTGGCTCCATTGGAGCATGTCCTGCCGTTCTCTGCAGGGGAGAACAGGTCTCCGCCCATCTCCATGTGACCATCCCCTCACATACTTGAGCTGCCTTCCTCTGCCACTTATGTTCGAGTACCCTCCCACTAACTGTACATCTTGGTTATTCTGAGAGGCTGCCTTAGCACCTGCGAAGTTTGGCCTAGAGATAGGCTCCTCTGCCTCTCTCATCTCAGGTCTTGGGATGGTCCACATTCAGAGGCTCCCTCCAGCTCTTCCTCCTCCTCCTCTGGATCCCAATCAGCAGGCCTTGAGAACTCACACCAAAAGCAACTGTCTTCCTCACTCCCAACACAAATCCACTAATGGTTCAGTGGACATTTCTCTAAGGCGTGTGTTTCAATGTTTGCTAAGTCATTCAGTCCTACACTGGATAAGCTTACCCAGGTCTCCTTCTGACACACCGACCACTATACCACAGTGCTTCCCTAACTGTATGTTGCCTTTAGACAATGAATTGTCCCCTGAGTTTAAGGTCAATCAACATAGATTCTGGAAGCTATTAGCCATGACAAATAAACCTGAATTGAACAGCTTATGAAAGATTATTATATGAAAGCCTCATCATTACATTTTATCTATTTAAATATCCCAGATGGTATTCAAAGGTCAAGTCAATCACATTTTATAGCTTCTTCAGTGAGATTAATAAACACAGGAACAATACTACAAGAAGAGCCATGCTGAATCAGAGCAAAGGGCTAACTAACCCACCCTGCTGATTCCCATCAAAGTCAACCAGATGCCAACATTCCCAGTGAGGATAAGCGTGCAATGTTACCCTCCCAGTGCGGTTTCTTTGATTCTGGAGGGAGCATTCATCTATCTTGAACAATAGCCATTGGCAAACATTGATACTTTTGCTTTTGTTACATGCTGCCAAATCATCTCCAACTCATGCGGACCTTACAAATGAGAGCCCTCCAAGATATCCTCTCCATGGCAACCTTGCTCAACTCAAGGCTGTTGCTTCTTGCGTGGAATCAATCCATCTCATCATTCGTCTTCCTCTTCCTGTTCTCTTTGAATTTCTCAAGAATGATTGCTGTGAGTCCTGCCTTCCCATGATTTGCCTGAAGTATGACAGCTTCAGTTTTTAAATTTTACTTCTAGGGAAAGTTCTGGTTTGATTTGATCTTGGACCCACTTATTCATGTTTCTGTTTGTCCGGGGTATTTGCAAAGCTATCTTCCTTGGCTTTGGTGAAAAGCCATTGAAAAGCCCTTGAGCTTGATGATCTTTTCTAGCTCATCCATTGTTGCCCTTCCAAGTTTCAGTCTTCCATTTTTTTGGTTGCAAATTCCCTTTGAATTAATGATTTAGTCAAGGTATGCAAAGCCTTCCAGAATTTAATTTTCGTCATTGTTGATGGTAAAGTTGTGCAATTCTTCTGTAGTCATAATTTTCGCTTTGCTTTTTTAATATTCAGCTTCAGTCCTGCTTTTGTGCTTTCTTTTCCCCTTTCATCAGGAGTTGTTTCATTCAATGATGCTTTCTGCCAATAGCATGGTATCATCTGTGGATCTTAAATCATTGATGTACTGATTGATATTGATCTTCATTCAGTTATTGATATTTATTGACATTGAACTCCCACAAATTTTCACACAAGTTTTCTTTGTGATATATTTTATGTGCATATGGAACAGATAGGGAAGTAAAGTACACCTTTGTCTGATGCTTTTGCCTGTAAGAAATCATTCTGTTTCTCCGTATTCTGTCCTAACAAAAGTTTCTCAAGATCCATACAGTCAGGGATAGTCTATAAAGCACAGACTGTTCTTTTTCTCTAATTTTTGGTGTGCTCCAGTAGACAATGTATAGTTGTAACATGATTTCTAGTGCCTCTTCCTTTTCAGAAAGCAGCTTGAATGTCAGACATTTCTTGCTCCATGTAGGGTAAAAGTTTTTGTAACAACACCTCGATCATTGCTTTGTTTGAATAGGAAATTGCCCTATAGCTTCTACACTCATTTGCATCTCTGTTCTTGGGACTGGAATGTATATGAAGCATTTGCAGTCTGTGAACCACTTTTTCTGCATAATGCTTGGTGTAATCTTGTTTAGGATTTGGACCGATTTGGTCTCTGCAGCTTGGAACAGTTCTGTTGGTGCTCTATCTACTCTGAGTGCTTTATTCCTTCCAAAAGTTTCCAGAGCAGCATTCACTTCAGCTCATAGTTTCCCCTCCCTGGATTTGTCTAATCCCATTTTAAAAACCTCTGAATTGGTGGCCATCACTATATTTGGTGGAATATTTCATAATGTTAGTCCTTCCACAAAGAGCATGTACTTAATTTCATAATTCAGTATTCAGGCCTGCATTCAGCAGACTAATGAACTGATTGGCCCACAGGGCTACTCATACTTTGCCCCATGTTTGACTGCTGTGCTTTAACCCTGAATAGATGGTGAAATAGCAGCCCTGATGAATCTCAGTCTCAAACAGACCATCATTCTGAGTGCCGTGCTATGGGCATGAGATACACCATCAGACTGAGAACTGTCGCCATTGAAGTTGCCCAACAGCCCACAATGCATCATGCTGAAATGGCTGTGTGCCCCATCTTCTAATGGAAGTTCATTGAGTCCCACTGGCCACAAAATATATCAGGTCATAGCCTTTGCTATTGTGTTAAATCCAGGCAGGGCAGATGCAGCTTTCTGGACAGGGAATCCCCATGTGCAGCCAAGACATCTGAGTCACCTGTGTCCCTCTCTGGAGAAGTGAAGGGGACTCAGTCAGTTCCTGCCCATCTGGGGAAGGAAATGAGGTCAGCAAAGCCAGGACAATGCTGCTGCATCCACTTCATTCATCTGCTACAAGGAACTGCTGGCTTGGCTTTCCTGAACGTAGGACTTTCCTAACCTGGAAAGCCTGTGGGCACTGGCCTGCTCCCTGCCCATGAACTGGCAGAAGATCTAGGCAGCATTTAAGCCAGGGAACCATGCCTGGTGTTGTCAAAGAAACCCCAGAGGGCTGGGGGGTCATCCAACCCCCTCCTGTTTTTGCTTCTTCATCCCTGTATGGCATATAATGCATGTTCTTGACATCGTATGAGCACTTACTCTAACATATGCATCTATCAGTTTGCAGTTTGGTCCCCATCCAGGTGTGTGTTTTTCTGATATACTTACAGCATGGAAAACTAGTCCAGGAAATCATCTGTAACACTGTAAGGTCATGTGAGAGTCCTTCTGGCAGGATCAGAAACTCCAGCTGTTACAATGACATTCTGAATGGAACAAGCTTTGTTTCAGCAAGCAAATATCAAAGGAGTGGAATATATTTCTTTCCTGTCTTTACAAGCACCATTAAATTTGTGATCTGTGATTGAGTTATACTGTGCTTTGTGCTTAGTGACACTAACCTGCCTAACTCAGAAGGTTCAAAAAACCTTTGATACCCTGTCCAAACTTCACAAATCTCACAGTCATACCACTAGTCTTTCTCTGGCAAAGTCAGGGACTCCAGTTAGTTTTTGGTAATGGTGTGCTACAGTCTTGGTGTGAAGCAGAGCTTCAAACTGGGAGACTTTTGAGCATCCAGTGGCAGATGCAAGACATGGTGTGGTCAAACTTTGTCACCCCTGCAGCTTACACCCTGCATTTTACCTAGAGTACCATTTACAGCCAACTAGATAAAACACAGGTGAGGAAAAGGGAAGGAAGCTGGGGTCCCAATAAGCCAATAGGTCTTGACCTCAGCCTACCCTCTGTCCAGAATGGAAAATGCCCAGGGATGTCCCTTTTTGCTCTCTCTGAGGCCCAGTTGTCCCCTGGGGGCCAAACAACCAGCACAGCTCATTCCATACCAGCTGGAAGGGGGAAGGGGTAGAGTTCTGTCTTCAGGGCCCCAGCTCTGATATTGCAGAATCTTGGAGCTGAGACTCTGAAAAATCCTATGGCCTCCCAGATGATGACAGGAGACCACAGGATTAGGTCCTTATTTGAAGCTAACCTCATGCAGGCAGAGATGGAAATATGCTTCAGTTTTGCTTACATTGGTCCCCTCCCCACCCCGCTTTCTTTCAATCTTCAGTTCATTCCATCACACTTCCATATTCATTTGTTGCTTTAAAAAAGAAAAGTCACTCTGAATATCCATATGTGTTTCTTCTTATATGCAAATGTATGGGTACATTTTTGCTTTTGTATGCCATTTCCACCTATAAAATTTCTTCCCCTTACTTCTTCCCCATACTATAAGCATTTGTTCTGTACTTTCCAGTAAAATATGCATTTTGTACACCTTTTTTAACTTTGTGGAACTGCTCCACAAAAATACAAGATGTACAAATACTTAAGGAGAATTACATTTGCATATTGATTCAGGAAGAATGAGTTTGGTAAATTCGTGTAAGCTTTCTGCCCAAGCCAAACACTTCCCCATCCTCATTCTGCGTCCCATTATGACACAGCTAATCAGATGTATTTCATCTTTTAAAATAACCATCACCTCCCTGAAAGAAGAAGTTTTGCTGTACTGTAACATTACGTTTTGTAATACACAGACATTGCAAGCCAGTTGTTGAACTTCCTGGCAGAAGAGATCTATGTGACACCTAATTTGTTTGCCTTAAGGTGGCTGTTTCAGGAAAGGATTCACTAAAAGTGGACAAGAGAACAAATATTTGCATAAAAATCTCATTTGTTAACCTGAGCATTGAGATGCATGTCTATAAGTTATTACTATACTTTCCATGGAACTGCAATGGAGAAGGCATGGACTACGGCATCCATGTGCCTGCTCAGTCTATGACCTAAGTGTTAATGGATGACTCCGTGGGCTCTGCTGTCCTTTCATTTAGTTATTTGACTTTAACCAGACTTGGAGTGAATCATCCTTCACGTCAGGAACAGCTTCAAACAGAAGACTGAGTTTTGATTGCCCTTCCAATAAAGGACTGCTTTCTCTAAAGAAGAACCCGTGGCTGTTCCAGTTTGCATCTGCCTTTGCTCACTAAAGTTGGTGGTTTAATTCATTTACTACAGTCCCAAATTTTGCTTCCCTAGTCTTATCTGTCCATCTTGGTATGTATGGTTTACAGACTGCTGAATTAGTTAATTCCTACTTTTTCTGTCACTGTTCCATAATGGTATAGCTTTATTGTGATACTTAATGTTTTAATGGACTTTTCCTTTTGTTTGTGCTATCTGGAATGCCATTTTGCAGAAAGGCACCATAGAAACCTTTCCAGTGAAGCAGGAACTTTAGCACAGAAAGGCAGGGAAGAAAGACACAGTCCTGTATTGGAGAAGTGAATTTGGTCTGCATTCTGAAGTGAATCAAACTGATTTGAGCTTTCCAAATTAAAGTGTGGGTTAGATCACAGAGTTCTGCTCAAAAATGCACACCAAAATGCATATGTTGGGGAGAAATACATGCACACATGCACATTCATGCTTGTGCATTAAAAATAACAGAATAGTGGTCTGGAATAGACTCTCACAAAACTCCAACAGGCCAGAAATAAACTGCCATATCCATCCTTACTCGTGGGCCACGGAAATTCAGCCTGAACCAGCAGCTGCCCAAAGGAACAAAGGAAGCCAGGAGTGGTTTAAGGAGTGGTTGAGAAAATGATGAGCCAAAAGAACATTATCTGAGGCCTGAAAGGAAACAGAGGGAAAGGGGTGGGGGGAACCGAGCAGACTAGTGTAGAAAACCAGGAGCTACCGAGTTATGAAAGGTTGAGTTCTCATGATGATTAGAAAGAGTGAACATTGGCTGCAGACCCATAGTATTGCTACTAGAAAATTGGAGGGTGCCCCGGAGCCTGCAAACATTCGCAAATTGGAACAGCTCGAGAGGAGTAAACCCAAAGGGCAGCATCTGAGGACGCAACTGTGTGAATGGAACTCAGTTCTCCACCCACGCAACAGGAATCCCATCAAAACTATGTGCTGTCTCTGGGAGGAGAGGGGAAGGGAAAATAAAAGAGATGTTTGGACCATCTCTAAGGAAACCCAGCTACGTTATTGTTGCCAAAGTACAAAATGCTGTACAATTTGTGACTAGAATTAGTGTGTGACTCAGATCCAGGATGACTAAGCAATGGTCTGTCAGTGATCTTGCCATTGCAGGCCAGAAAAAAGGAAGGAACAATTAAAAAGAGAGAACTAAAATAACAACCATGATTGTTTCTTTTGTGTCATTCCAAAACATACCATTGGTTATTTCATGCATGTGGATTCTTTGAAGCACAGAAACTAAATTTGGTCTGAACAATTTTAATGTTATTGTACTGTTTCATTTCCCCACCCTTCAGTTGTTAACAATAAGAAATTTGCTTAATTCTGTTTAGTGAATGGAGAGTCAAATATTGACTGATGTTTGTAGGCACCTCACTCCATTGTTAACTAGTGTTTGCTGCATTTTAATGCCCTGGTCCTGTGAATCCCAATTTTACATACAAATAACTGCAAATTCAGCTGACTGAGGACTATGTGTAGAGAATGCAATGGGGATCTTACTGTTTTCATATTCGTAGCAGTTCTCATGCTGGGCTACTAATGTTCTCATGATGTCATCATCACCACCATCACCATCATAATGCCAAATAATGCCAATTGGCTGCTTCCCCAAAGTTTTTACTGAACCCTGCAGATAAGGGATGGGAACCATGATTCCAAAACTGGTTGGAATCACCCCTACAGAACCTAGTCCATGGTGAGAAAAGTTGAAGCTTGCAGAACATTTGGGGCTCCAAGAACGTCTGGAGAACCACAGAGTCCTCACCCATGCATCAAGCTGCCTTAGGGTACAGTCTTATTGTCTCATGGCAGATACTGATAAGTCTTTGAGCTTGGAGGCTTCTGAGCATCCCATAGCAGACTGGGGTGCAGTGGTAGCAAGTTCCACTGATGATGCACTTCACACCTTGCATTTTCTTTAGATTTAGCCCTGGGGATGGAGACTGGAGTGCCTATTGGAGTAGCATGACTCTAAGGACCTACCCCCTACTCTTCTCACCTCCTGGCATGCCACTTTCCTCTGATTGAGATCCAGTTAAACCTCGGTGGTGAGCAGTTGGCATAGTTCTCTCTGCATCATTTGTGAGGAAGCAGGACATAGGCACAGTTTGCAAAGTCAATGCCCTTGAGATCCTACAGCCTCAGAGCTCAGACACCAAAGAATCCTGTGGCCTCCCAGGTGGTGCGGGAAGGCCATAGGACAGGTCCTTTAATCCTTTAGGCTTCTAGTCCTCTCTGATATGGCCATGGCTTATATGCTGCAGTATTAGAATCATTGCAAAGAACTCTTATGAAATGCAGAGGAATTTGACCATGTCAAAGCTAGCAAGAAGCAAGTCTCTGGTAAACATGGTTTATTGGCTTTCCCCGCCTCCCGCTCCCATCTGGTTCTTGAGCACAGCAAACAAGAAATCTTGCACTCTCCAATGTGTTGTTCAGTGGCAGGCCTGTTTGCTTGGGCTTCTTTATGCTAGTACAAACATCCTGAAGAATATGACTCTATGTCTATTGTATACATGCAAATGATAAGTGCCTTGATTCCCATTTATGGTTTTGACACAAGGAAGGGGAATGACTCCTAGAAAGAATACTTATTGACTTCTGTGTCCTGTGTTGTTTTTACTCACCCTTAATGAAAACCCTGATATCAGCCAAATGCATATTTCTGGTAGTGCTGCAGAAGAAACTTCTCTTACCAGATACACATTTTCTAATCTATTTTGAAAATAGAAATTTAGTTACCTATTAGTTTTTGCATGTTTTGGATTTTCTAATGGACTTTTTACATAAAATAACCTATTAATATATTTCATGCTATTTTTAGAGAAAATGTGTTTGCTAATGAATAGTTTTAGACAAAATCTGTTTACTATAATATCTATCTACATATTTCCATGCATTTGCTTTTAAAATCTTAGGATTAATTGAATTGATGCCTGGATACTAGGATGTTAATTTCACCTTCTGCTGTGTTGGAATTTTTGGAACATTGAGTTCTTTCTATCCTAGAAGGTTCTTGTAAGGACTTGTGAATTTTTGTAAATTCTGATAAAAATGAACTGAAGTACAATTTTCACCCATCCTTACTGGGAAAATGCTGAAGATTGGAAATGGATGGATTCAGCCATCCCAATGACGATCTTTGGTTTTGATTTTATTTCAGCAAAATCACTCATTTTCCTGAGCACAAGCCTCCGTTTTTGATCAAATGGGCTCAAAAAGAAAACAAAGCCCATGGAGCAAGTAGGATCACAGACGGTGTTGGCAAATCTTCAGACGCAAAGTCCGTGCAATCCAATAACTGGCAATCTTGAAAGGGTACGTCACTGTGAAAGGAGAGAATGTGTCAATAGATATAATTTGCAGATTGAATGCCTTGGTAAATGTTTAGATAATTAATTTAAAACAGAGTTTTGTATTTCTTTTTCCTCACTCCCTTTTAATGAGAAATTATATGGAATGTAGGTCTTCAGAGAAGTCATCATCTGCTCGATTGGGGGAAAGTGCCCCATATTGTGCAGAAAATATATATTAGCTCATTTCTGCTTGAAATCAGGTCTTTGGGGAGTAGAAACCATTTTCTATGGATAGTCATGAAAATCACATTTCTGTTAGTAGGCATGGATGCATGCTGTCTTCAGAGCTCAAATAGTTCACTGCATTAGGCTCTCAAAGGAGAGATTCCACTGTCCATTTTCATTAGAGCATCAAGCTGAAAACGATTTTTGCTAACTTCGGATGTTGTATACCTCTTTCAGCTTGAACAACAAATTCCATTTTGGAGGAAGCTTCATTTCCAGGGGTGTGGTCAAAATGCTAGCATATTTTAGCTTAAAAGCTTTCAGGCTATCGGGTGTGATAAAAATGGATTTAATAAATTCTAAAAAAAGTTGGTAACCAGGGATAGGAGAATCTGGAAAGTTTTTCATTGGAACTCAACAACTTTCAATAAATTAATGACCCAAAAATCCAAAGTACACCAAAAGTGTATGTGTGGTGGTCCTGTTTTGGTGTCTGAAAAATTGCTCAAAATATTTATGTACATCTCCAGCTGACAGTATTATGATTTGTACAAACCAGGGCCAACTGGTTGGATGTGAGTTATTGTTCCTGTTCTTGTTGTAGCATTTAACATGAGAAATATGGAGGAAGCACACACCTTGACTTTTCCAGTAGTTAATTTCAGATTTGTGCAAACATTTGGCTTCCGCTCTGCAATTTGTGAAAATTTGCAGAGCGGAGCTCTGAATGTTGTGCAAATTTTTCCACTTTAAAAACAAATACACACAAAGAGTATGCTGTGTTTTCATTTAAGTCTTTGTGCTGGCTCAGCTTGTATCAGATTGAGTTGGCACTAGTACAAGGAACCTGTGGGGTGGAGTTGTGAACGTCCATCAGATTTCATCCTCCTGTTGTATTCCTCACACATTTCTACTAGTAACTAAGCCTTTGGAAAGGTTTTTTTTTCTTTTCTTTTTTTGAATGAAGGAAAAAACTGCACGTACGTTAAAGCATCAAACTATTGGTAGCCCAGGGAAAAGGTTCATGGCCAGGGAAAGTAGGCATGACCATCCAGGGAATTCTGGATTTGGACCCTGGACTTGAGGTTCTCTCCCCATTAACTAGGCCTTAATCTTAACAGTGATGAGCAGGATACTCTGGGACGGTCATAAACACAGCACAAGCGTCTTCTCCATGCTCTCTTGCACCCCAGCACACATTGGAGATGAACTCCAATAGAGGTTCCATTCCATTCAGGAAAGCTCTAGGAATCCACTTGGTCGCCATCTGGAAGGGAAATTCCTGCGCTAATGTGCAGATTGGGTCACATTCCTTTTGCCCTCCATAATTCTACAAATTTTACAAAGCACTTTCCCATTTCAAAAGCACCTCCAGTATATGTACAATGTGCATTTTGACCAGGGAAGGGATATAAAATGCATATGACTTCTCACACAAGTGAAAATGATTGGCACTGGTGACATGTCTGACTCTTTTGAAGCAGAGACTGCAAAGGAATTATGCAAAGTGGGAAGAAATGCTTTCATTTGTCAGTCCTGTTGCTACTGCCCCAGTCAGTAGCAACTGGGTGAATTATGATTCTAGCATTATGAGCAGAGGTGTGATGGACCCTTGGCTCACAAGATCCAATTGTCAAGACTTTGATATTAACAAGGACTATCACATCATCGTTGTTCCATCTCAGGCATCCATGTTCCCTCTAAGCTTAACTGCAATTCTCAAAGCAACTTTTGGGAAACCTGATTTTACTAGCAGTAATATATAGTTCTGAGCTATCCTTGTCAGTGTTCTATTTGGGAGTAGCTTGGTCTTAAATGGGTAAGACCACATCATGACACTAATTATGAAAGTGGCTGAGAAATACCTAACCCTACCTTATCATTTTGTCTTCCTGAAACATTAATCCTTTTATAAACCATTATCTTGGTCACTCTTCCTCATCCCCGAAGCCTGCAAACTACATGATCCATCTGTCCCATCTAGCATGGCCAATATTCAGGGATGATGGGAGCTATGGTCCAAAACATCTGGAGGACACTAGGTTCATTAAAAGAGTGCCCTATATTTTCTTGATTGCTTGGGTTGCATTTTTTTCTTTGCTGTACCTCTTCCAATTCAGCAGTTTCCTTTGAAATTGGGTGCAGCTTGGATTAATCTTTCTTGGAATGGAGATGAATATGACTCTGTTCCTGAAGCAATTGAATACACAATGGGACAACATTCTTCTGGCCCCCTCTCTTAATGTTGCTTAAGAGCCGAAGCAAAGCGGTGACATTTGAATGCCTGCTGCTTGCCTTGTTCTCAGCATTTCAGATTCTGCTATCTCAGTCAGTCTACAGAAGGCTAATTATTTGTATCTCCTAGTAGAATACATGCATACATTACAGCCGTATCTGCTAGAAGGCTGTGTGTTCTAATTAGCATGCTGTCTCTTAAGTACAAGCTTTCCTGTCACCCTAGAGAAATTAAAAGGAAAGGATTTAGATAGCAGAGAGTTTCCTAAAGTGGAAGAAGAGAATAAAAAGGGGGCAAGGGGGCAGCAGCCCTAATATTGGCAGCCTCTTGCAGAGAAAAGTGCCTTGTTGCAACATCAGGGCTTTTTGTGCAATGAAAGCACACATGGTAGCTCAAAGTGGTGATGCACCGAAACCCCACCTTCCTTTGCGCAGCCTCTTTGCATCGCTGTGGAAGGGACTGCAGGTTTTCTGCCTCTTTGGCGGGGCTTTCGAGAAATTCAGGCACATTTCTCTGGGTACAGCGCTCCAGTGCGAAATCAGCCTGCAGGGGAGGCTAAGGGGGCTGTGTGTGAACTTTCACGATCATTTCCGCCCATTCTCTCCTTGTATTTCTGGAAAGCCCCACCAGAGGAAATAGCTGGGAATTCTTCCCTTGGGACCTTTCAGAGGTGTTCTCTGCTGGGTGCAGAATTGTTGCCATTGTTAAAAGTTGGAAAAAGAAGGAGCAGGAACAGGTTCAAGAAGGGAAGGGGAAAGGGTTATCCTTGCTCAGTAGGCAATGGCATTGCCCAGGGGAATTCCTGGTTAACTTCTCTAGTGGGACTTCATGGAAAGCACAAGCAGAAAGAAATACTACAGTTATAGAACTGGATAAAAATAATGAGCATAGAAAGAATTCCCTCAGTCACCTCCCTCGTGTAAGCACTGAAGCTCTGCATCTTGGGAAAGATGTCCAAATTCTCACCCCTTCACACAATTCCTGGGTGAAATGGCTCTCCCCCGACTCCCAAGTAAGGCCAAAAATAAACAGATCAAGGGATTCAGCAAATCCTAGCTCAGTGTGGAGGGAATACATCAAGAGCTGGGCTGAAACCATTTACCCATTTTAAATAGTCCAGGCCCCTTTGGGGCTTTTAACAGCACAATCCTAAGGTTATGTTCCCAGGAGAAAATCATGGAGAGAAAAATGGATGGATCTGTCAGTTTCATTTTCTCACACATTCATATTTTCACTTTAAACTGTTAATTAATATCCCTCGGGAACCCAAGGTACTGAAAGAAAGGGGATTTCCAGCAAAACACCCTGCCATCTTTCATGAATGAGTGAAGACCTGAGTCGGTGTCTCTTCAGTCCTTGTCTAAGGCCATTTACTCTGCTGCTAGCAAGTCTCTTTATGAATCTGGAGCCGTTCATTCTGCATGGACTGCAGTCGTACATTGCCATATAAGCACTGGACTCATGGGCTATGGCACATGCACTACAGATTAATACTGAGCTGGAGTGTGTGTGCAGGCATTGTGTGGTAGCACAGCTGCCCCCTTCAAAAGGTGCAAATGCATTCTCAAGGTGGGAGGGAGGGTCTTCCAGAAGAGAGGAAGCGGGACAATGTTCAGTCATGCCAGAGGAGTGGCACATAGTTTCCTTGTTTGGGAAAGGGGATGTTCTTTCAGCATTATGGGGTAGATGGGCTTCATTTGTCTGGTATGTCACCAAGGCAAACCTGCCCATCCCTTAAGATCAGGCCAGGAATCCCTCCTGCAAGTGCCATCCCTCAAAATGGTGAGGGAGGTGGCAAAGAGATGAAGAGCCTTCTTGGTGGCTTCTCCCTGCCTCTGAAATAGCCTCCCCTGGGATGCTCGCCTGGCGCCATCTCTATTACAGTCTCGGAGCCAGGCAAAAACATTTATCTTTAATATATTTTTAGTAATAATTGATCTTTTAATATCTTTTAAAGATAATCGATCTTGCCTCCCCTGCACTGCTGCTTTGTTTGGCTATTATGGTTAGGTTTTAATTTTTGATAATGAAGTTTTATTTTTATTTCATATCTGTTTTTATCTTTATATATGCATTTATGTGCTTTTATCAGTTGGCCTGTTCTTTTAACTTGAGCTGTACCATTGGCCTAATGATAGGAAGTCTGCCCCTGCTCATCTCAGTTTGCCTCCCAGAATCTCCCCCTGAATCCAAGAGTCTTAGTCCTCAGTCAACACCTGTCTATCTCGGGGTCCATTGACACTGGCCTTTCAGCTATTAATTCCAAGCCCACTTTTTTCCATTTCTGCATCAGAGCCTGAGCAAACACCTTCATGGGAGGACTGAACCCAGTCCCTTCAGACACTTACATCAGTAGACACTTCATCCATTTTTAAAAAATTAAAAAGGACCAGTCACTACTTCTATCATAACGCAATAATCTGACACACACACTTGCAAATTTCATTTCCAGAAAGGGGCAAAGGATTTTATCCACTCTTTTGTCTGGCCCCAACCTGGAAAAAAACAATCTGAATGTCTCATGTGAATACCTCTGACTCAGTTCTGCAAATTTTCCACTGCAAGGCACCTGAAGAGGCTGTGATGGTGAAACCAACTGGCTGGACCAGACTGCAATTTTAGAACACCAAGTTCAGCACAAACTACAGCCCTATCTAGTCCCTTACCAGTGGCTCAGTTACTGTCCTGGTTTTTGCCCACCAGGGACAGTTAAAACAAGGAGATGAAGCAGGTGACTCATGGAACTGGCAGGTGGCTTTTGCTTGGATGGGGGTCACAGAATACACAGGCCTGGAGTGAGCTGAGTTTGTGTCTCCAACAAACATCCTTCTGCCTTTTGACATTTCAGTTCTATTCAAGAACAGCAAGAATTGCATCTGGGTAGAGACCCAGCTCTAATTATGGAACACTGGAAGGAGGGGGAGGCTGAAGGAACAGTCGTGGATGTGCATTGTTGACTGCTTTGATGTCTGATTAGCGATGGTGCTGACAAGTGTTTTGACATGGCGAGTTGTCAGAACATTGCAAAGCAAACACCATGGATATGAGGTGGAGGACCATGGAAGTAATTTTGAAGAATAAGGACTGTCAGAAGCAATCAAACAGACACATGGATCTCTATTTCAGGTGTCACTAAACAGTCCCCAAAGTGACATAGTGATAGACAGAATTGCTGGGGACTTGAAAAGTTTTTTTCCTGTTCTTTTCAGATTTGCAGCCAGCTCTACTAACAAACGCACAGAGAGGACTAGCCCCTATTTTGAACCAAATGCTAGCATAAGGTACTATACTAAATGTTTCATGTAAAATACATACTGAGAGAGATCAGTTATGGTTGTACAGATGTTGGAAATAGGCTCCCTCTACATTCTTCAGGTTGCCAGGTGCCTTTCAGGCTATTTTCTGCTCACTGATCAAATTAGGTTTTGCACAAAAGTGTCATATGCATTCACACAAGTTCGAGTTCCCAAATGTTAAAGGTGAGGAACCTCATGGGAGGGGTTTGAAAATCCAGTGGAAGTTCATTTGCACACCAGATTCCATTTTGCCATCCTGTGCTAGTACCAGTTTACTGTGGGGTTAGTTGAGCCAGCCCATGGACTTAAATCTCCAAAATGGGCCACGATGTACACTTTAAAAAATCACTGGCAAAATTGGTGCCAGGAGTGCAATTGCACTGACTGAAAGCAAAAAATCACTCTAGAATTTCAGAGTGTGAGATGGCGCATCTTACAGTTGGAAGTCTGCTTTAAAAACCTGCTTCTGCCCACTTCTGATCAGTGGACTGGAAACTGGCAGGAAGTACATCCAGTTCAAATGAGCTGCATTTCCCAATATTGGCACATCCTTAATCAAAATGTGAAATTTCTCCCAAATGCATATTTTCATGCTTCAGCATATGGGGTTAATGTGTATTTTCCATCTTTTAAAATTAGCTATATTTCTCTATGATGACTAAACTTGCATAAACAAGAAAGAAAGGAAGTAAGGAAGGAAGAAAAGTCAAGTCTGCAGGGGGTGGGGATAGGAAAATCTAGCCTACAACAGTATCTGCAGGCCAGATTCTTAGAAATTCAGTTTCATCTGAGGCCATTGTCGATTTCTCCATTATCCCTAACAGACAAACACCCACACACTGAAATACATACTCATACAATCAGCAATAGATCCTCACTTAGAAGCTGTGTTACATGAGGTTGGACTTTTCAGCATCGAACCCAGTATTGGGTTGCTCTTTAGGATACAATCCTTGAAGAGTCAAAGAAAGAGGTGCTCCTCTACCCTGCCACCAGGTCTTTTCAACTGGAGATCCCAGAGATTGAAACTGAGTCCTTTTGTACACCAAACACTGCCTACTAGGAAGCAATGGAACATTCTTCCGACATTTGTTTTTCCAGTACTACCATACTGAATCACCCTACTGTCTCCAATTATCTTAAAAGATTCTTTTTGTTCTTACTTACTAACTGTTATGCCTTCCTGAACACTTAGTCATAACCTCTCTCTCTTTCTTTTTTTTCAAACATTAGTTCAAAGCCGGGGATGGCTAAGACATTCATTCTTCCATTCTTCCATTCTCCATTTGCTGCAAATATGCCAAAATTTGGACTTCACAAATCTAAATGTGAACTGGAAAGCAAGCTGTACAGTTCCAAAATTTGTGATGCAGTTTGAAGCAATAAATGCATCAAAAACTGTAAAAAGAATGCACAGCATTGCGAAAATACATACAGAATCATTGTGGTCTGTTGTGGAAAATGCAGTTGGAAAAACACATATAAAATGTGGATTTTTTAAAATGTCCACAAAATGCATAGGATTTATTCTGTAGAAATTTAAAGGAAAGTAGAATCCAGTGTGGAATAGGAAAAAATGATGTTAGAGACGGTATTATGAACTTAAGCAACATTTGAACTTGACGCATTTGCTCTCACTCCTGGAATGAGCACACCTGTACCATGAACCCTTTGGTTTTTTTTTTACCTACAGCTGAAATGACATCTTCGCATGTATAACATACGGCCTTTCTCCTGTCCTCAATCTCAGTTATCCTACTATCCAATTCTGAAGTCATTCTGTGTCTGTTCATTCATTTCCCGCTGTAGCTTTCAGAAGGGATTCATGCAAGAACTTGCATCGCCGGGTCATGCCTGGGAATGGGAAGCCAATGGATGTCCATACAGAAACTCACTGAACTTCACTTTGAAACTTGGCTCACATCTTTCCTATTTTTGCTTGTTACCCGTTTTGTTGGGCTTGTTGTTCAGATGGAAAAAGTCTGCATTTCAACTTCGGAAGTATGCATTTGTGCAAACATTGACTAAAAGCATGAAAATCTGTATTTTAATGCATTTTAAAGCAAAAAAAGCTTACATGTACTTTCAGGACACTCAAGGAATGTGGAAAGTTTTTCTTAAAAAAAAAAAACTAAACTAAAAACCATTTTGACTAACACCCAGTTGGTTCCATGGCTGAGCATGGACTAGTACCCAGATCACCCAAGTCCTAGTCCCAAGTCCTAAACCACTGCACCATGTATAACAAGAGTACATTGTAGCAGAAGCATGCTCCCACACAAATGGATCCCCCTGCCTTCAGACATTAAATTTGGGGATGGATCCATGGAAAAGTCTAAAAGTCTTCCTGATTATGCTCCTTGACCTTGTGCCTGGTGCAGAAAATGATGCCTGTTCAGGTCTCCATGAGGATTTTTTCATTTGCTGAGGGTGGTGTCTGGAAAAGTGAGTTATTACGCACTGCTTTAATCTGGCTTACATTAAGATCCTTCTAATGCTGTTATTATGTATTGCTTGATGTTCTTTTGTATGCATTTACTGCCACAATATTTTAGACATTTTGAGACGCCTTCTCTGGAAGAAAGTGATAAAATTCCTTCAATGCAGAATGTGATCTATCATAGCTTTTCATGTTGTCTACAGAAATGTGAATCAGGACATATCCATACTTAGAACAGACCAATTGAAATCAGTGGGTCCAGGCCATACGTGACTAAATTTGGATCCAGCCCGGAAGATACGTGAATGAACTGTTCCTATAAAATACACAAGGATGAATTTATCTATCAAGTCCTTTTCTGTGGACTCTCTCATTTTTGTACCACCAAGTTTCTTTGAGGAATTTACATAGAGATTTCTTTATATTTTTGAATTTAAAAGCATTCTCTATGGATTTTCTGGCACATTTTTTAAATGCACACATAAATGAACCCATGCCCCCATAGCTTAAAGCACTCTTGGGTACATTTCAAAAACATACTCACAGGCTTTTCACACATTTTTCTAAGTATGTGTATCTTGCTGAATGTATTTTTCTTTCATGGAATACATTGCAAAACCAGAAATATATGCTTTCCAAATGCAAATTCAGATTTTGCATCCACTGTGTGTGTATGTATGGAATAAATCCATAAAAAATAGACTTGACAGAGTAAATTTCTCACCCATCTGAAACCAATACAGCCAGTGTCCTCCAAGAAGCCAAAGGGACAGCTTTCAAAGGGGCAGCTTTCACAGCTATATTTTGTTGTAGCAGAAATCCTAGCAAAACACCTTCCTCATTATTATAGTCTCTAATCAAGAATAGAGATGCAGTGTGAAAGAGTATCAATTGTGATGGGGAATGCTGTTCCTCATACATGAGATGGGTGGAAAAAAGTTATTATTTCCTTGTTAATTATTAAATAGTCACTAGTGGCATGCTAATAAATTGGTGGGGTCACAAAGAATGCTGGCAATATGATGTCTGCAGTTCATAAATCTCCAGTGTATTGGGGAATTACCAGCGCCTCCAGGAAACTGAAACACAAACGGCTTGTTCGATGTCAGTTTTGCAGCGATGGCAAATACTTAAAGCAAATAATGAGAGAGAAAGTGATGCATAATTAAAGGTTTCTTCTAGATAAACTCCAGCTTATGTTTATTTTAAGGGTGGCAGCAAAATACATTTGCACTCATGTATGTTTCCAGAGGTGTCATTTTCACACATTGGGCTGCACAAACAGAGCCAGCACATAATGCATTATTAAGCGGGGAGATGCATTTCAAAGAGAATGTGGCTACATACAAACAAATCAGGCCTTTAATTTGAATAACGTGGACAAACCATAAGCATGGGAGCCTGGAATAGATTTTAGCAGATGATTCACAGATGCTAGGTCCAAATTATAAGCACATGTGACCAGATTCCTGATGGAATTAACAGAAGTTTCTTTTCATACTCAGATGAAGCTAGGGAAGCTGCATGCGGAATCCACAGCTGTCTTGCTGCTTCAGTTCAAGGAAAAGGCCAAGGGAAGGGAGCTAAAATTCAGCAGTTTCACTGGTATGCAGCAGAAGACTTCTCCAAGGGGCATTGCAAGAAATCTGATAAGATCATAAGCTTACAAGAACATAAGAGATCATGGAAAAAGCCCACCTCATCTATCACCCTGCTCAGAGTGCTCAAACAGATGCCTGTGTGAATGGAAACCCTCAACCAGGTCCTGAAAGTAATAGCCCCCACAGCTGGTATTTAGAAGGATGCTGGATGCTGCAGAAAGGATGCTGTTATCAGGTGTTACTCAATGAGAAAAGGCAAGGATGGGTGACAAGTTTCTCCCAAAGCCAGCTAGCAAGTGGGAGAGAGACTGCAACTCAGTGGCACATGATTTTCATGTCAAAGGTCCTAAATTCAATCCAGGGAACATTCAGGTGGAATTCTGCCCAAACCTTGGAGAACAACTACTAATCAGTGTTAAGAACTGTTGTTGCTGTTAGTCGTGAAGTTGTGTCTGACCCATCGCAATACTGGGCAATCTTGACTAATTGTTTGACTCACTATAGGACCACTTCTTATGTTCTTATATTGCTAAATGTGCACCATGTTCATCAAAATGGGTGAGAAACCCGTCAGATTCACCTTCCAGCATACGTATGAGAATATCACTTTTGCATGAAAGTGAAACTGGACCTAAACAAAATTTGTGGTTGAAATTGATAGATATTTGCCTTTGCAATGCATTCGGCAGAAAAAGTTCGACGGAAATCCTCCTGAAAGTTCAAATAGGAAAAACTATGTATTTTAAAATTGAACATTTTATCTCCATTGACTATAGCATGAACATGTGCATTTTTGAGAAAATGTGCATTTAAAGTTAATTTAAAATATTTCTAGGGACTGCAGGTGGTGCAGTGGTTTAAACTGCTGTGCTGCTGGGCTGGTTGATTGAACGGTCACTGGTTCGTATCTGCAAAATGGGGTGTGTTCCCGTTGCTCCGTCCCAGCTCCTGCCAAGCTTGCAGTTTGAAAGCAGACAAATGCAAGTAGATAAAAAGGTACCACTTTGGTGGGAAGGTAAACAGCATTCCGTGCACTTCTGTGTTTAGTCATGCTGGCCACATGACCACGGAGACTGTCTGCGGACAAATGCTGGCTCCCTCAGCTAGGAAATGGAGATGAGCACCGCCCCCTAGAGTCAGGCATGACTGGACTTTAATGTCATGGGGAAACCTTTACCTTTACCTAAAATATTTTTTAATACAATCACAAGTTCAGAAATATGTGAGTTTATTTTTCAACCTGTACACTTTCATCCATGTTCATGTTCAGGGTCACAAATGGAACAAGCTATGATGTTTCATGAACCAAAACAGAACTTTTGTAAATTCCTATCAATCACATGTGCATTTAAAAGAGCACATAGAAACATTCAGACTTTTTATCACCCATTTTGACATTTGAAAATGAACTAAAGCACACTTTAGGTGATAAAAGCATGCATCAAAAATGGCTACATTCCCAAAATGTGTTCATGAATAGTATACATTTCTGTACCAGAAAAGGAAAAAACTCACACCCAATGCAAAACCAGTTCAGCATGAACTTGGCAGAGGAAAATGTAGGACTCAAATGAGCTGAGATTTGCCCATCCCATTCAATACAGACCAAGAGTACATAGATTGTATTCCAGGCTTTATTCACAGGTAGGAAGACTGTGGTCACTCCCTGTGTGACCCCTCTGTCTGTCTTACAAGGTATTTCAGAAGCCCCTGCATTTTCAGGGTTTCTGTGTAAATTGAGTAAGGATACCTTAGTATATCCATTTAAAAGTACACCAGCAATTATGGTACGCTAATATCTGTGCTTGTTGTCTTAAAGATTTGTCTTTAAGGTGGCAAACTGAAGGAGCAGCATTTTAGCTATGCTTGTTGAGTTATAATTGAAAGCCATTTCACAGAGCTTCCGTTGAGACTCACAAGAAATATAGTATTTCTGTGGTCTGAAATGCACAGCTGTTAAAGGTTTAGTCTGGAGGGCAAATATTCCAGTGGTACAAGTTGGCTTTTCACTGGGTGAGTTTGCAAATTGGGCTAAATCACAGAGATTCAGCCGGAAGACAGATGACTGAGCCAGAAGGGAGGCGATCTTCTGCTTTCCATGGCTTCTTGCATGTCGAACCAGACCGCTTTCCATGGCTTCTCGCATGTCAGTTTCAATGTAGAAGAATGAATGGGATCGGTAAATATCATGTCACAACAGAGCATTAAAATGAGAGACATGTATATTACATAGGTTTGGTTTTCTGAATATGTGTATTTACACAACACTGATTTATATATGTAGGTTGAAAATGCACTCAGTAGACTCTCTGATGCCCCTTCTTCTTGACCTTCCGGAATTTCGGGCAGAGGACACTGAGTGGGGATAAGGGAGGATGGAAGAATGGTGAGGACTGCTGCCAGTCGGGCAGCTCCAAAGTTATTGCCACAAGCCACAACAAAGACCATTTGCTGGGTTCAGATGTCCAGACAAGCCACCAGAACAACCTAGTAACAAGCTGCAGGTTTAGAATGGTTTGTTTGTGAAGAATGAACCACCCTGCAGAGAGTGCACCAGGACTGGTGTCATGAGAACCCACTATGAGTGATCATGGTGAGTTGTCATGGCATCCAACTCAGGCCATCGTCTCTTCAGATACCACACGTTTGAAATAAAAGTCATTGTTACAGGCCTTTCACATAGTATTCAAAGAATTGTGCTTTAAATGGAGAGTTCCCTTTCCAAATACTTTATAGCAGCCATCCTATTCCCAAACGAACAGAACCCTTTGTTATATTTCCTAGAGAATCAACAACACCACCAAGACAGTGCTTGTCTGGACTGGAATTTCAATGCACAAAAGTCTCCCTGTGTTAGATGCTGAGAGATAATCAGACTCTGAAACCAACTGTGTCCACAGGCAACTGCAAAAGAAGGAATACTCTTTCTACATTCACCCTTTGTTCATTCTTTTGTTTATCGCAAGGCATTAAAAATGGGCCCTGCTCCAGGAGATAATTATACATTTCACAATAAATTGATGCTATGTTCAGAGAAAGAAGGAAGCGATGGTTCTTACAAACAATCTACAAATGCCTCATTGCATAATATGGATATGTGTGATAGGTCTGTATCCCATACTTCAAAGCCACCCTTTTTTCCCATGTTTCAAGGGCTTGTTTACTCCCAGCAAATTTTAAGAACAAGCACTTGCTGATTCAGCCACTATGAACGTTCTGCATAAACTGGCACTCCACTAGTTCAAATTACTTAGGGAAAAAGTGGAAGTAGAGAAGTGGGGATATGATTTTTCCTTTAAATGATGAATCAGCCATTTAGGGGTTGAATGAGACTGAGTTTCATAATATGCTTACCGTCCCCAAAAGAATACGGTCATCTATTCCTCAGTTTGTCAATGGTGTTGACATTCAGTGGTGTTGACAACAGGCAATAGCTAACTTGGATGTGGGTTGGCAGCTGGGCAGGAACTGTGGGGGTTTGATTAGTGTGAAGTCCAGAGGCAATTATCGTTTTTCTTCACTTACTGGCAGTAGTTCCCAAGCAGGGCATTGAGGAGGTTGATCTGACCCAGAAAGGACTCATGCAAGGCTCTTGGCCAGTGATGCTTGAATTACTGGGAAATAGCAGAGAGCTTGCCTCCCGCTGTGTCTTTTTTACTAGGCCTTCGTGCTGCCCAACTGCTGCCTCACCTATGGACCCAAAGAGTACAGATTCTCGTACTATCTAAAATCTAGTCGGTCGGCTGTCTCCATCATGTGCTCAAATATATTGGCGATGACCAAGTCTCAGGTAACCTGACTTTCCCAACCCGGATCCTTTCAGAGAACTTGGACTGGAGCTTCCATTGTACCCTTTTAATAACCTTTTAATAACCCATCGACCAGTCCCTTTTAAGAGAAAATAGGACTCCTTAAGTGGGCATTTCAAGTAGAAATTAAAACTGACTTAAAGAGATTCTAATTGATAATGCTTGTGAAGCAAAAAACAGTGGTGTGTTTTGGGTGGGTGTTAAACTCCCATTTCTATAATCAAGTCACCCTTGAATGATTGTACGGCCCAGAAACTTCTTCATTTTGTGCCTTATTCTTTGGTTTTAATTTTTTAACGTGTTTGAATAGACATGTTGTTGGTGTTTGTAATGGCATGGTTTAATCTGTTTCTGTAAACCACTCAGTGACATCTTTTTTTTTAATCAAAAATCATTTGACGTTATTATCTAAATTGCTATTTGCTTTTTTAAAGTTGGGTATCTTTCAAGGAAGAAGACCTCCTAACTTTTTTTGTTTGTTCAGTTGCAAATTCATGCTCGACCCATCACGACCCCATGGACAACGTTCCTCCAGGCTCTCCTGTCCTCCACCACCCCTTGGAGTCCAAGCCCACACTCACCTCTCCAGGGACCCCATCCAGCCACCTAGTCCTCTGCCATCCCCCTCTCCTTCTGCCCCTCCTAAGGTGGTATATCCTAAAAATATATGGTGATTGATACTGTGTTGTTGCATATTGATGGTCTATTTTGCATACAAGTGCATGGCCTGCCTGTCTTGTTCTGCTTGGTCCTAAAGAGTATTTTCCCCCTTAAAAGTAGCCAAAAGGAATTTTAAATAAATATATGTGTTACTGAGGTAAAATCAATGACTTAAAAATAAATACCCATCAAGATCCAGAATCTGGCAATCCCGCACCCCCCCACCACCAGAACCACCACCATGTGGAGAACCAAGTGGACTCAATACGGTGATTGGAGATCTCCTTGGAAATGATAAAGTCCTTTCTCTCTTTCCTTTTCTGTCTCTTAGGAATAAGAACAGATTTAGATGCCAGCCCAGAGAGAAAGAGGACATTCTCCATAAGCACACAGTCAAGGCTCCATAGATCAGCAGAAGGGATGCTTTGCCATCTGCAGCTCCTTCTGTCTCTTTCTGTTGGAGGCAAAAGCCAGGAATCTGGACTGTTTCACCAGTTGACAAGGACCAGAAGATGTTCAAGGCATGTCCCAGTGCATCCCCAATTATATGCTCCTGTGCACCTATTTTAATTGCAAAGCTTTCATGGCACAGAAGCTGGGGGAGTGTAGATCTATGAAGAGGGGGGTACAGTGTTCAGTCCAGATCCCACCATTCCCAAGTTCCCATAGCTACACCAGAGACAATTGCTTGGTTTCTACAATCAATGTGCTATAATGTAGAGGCAAACAAATAAAACTATCTGTCAAAAAGTCTGGAATCTGAGTCTTCCTTCTGCCAGGAGGAACTCACTTGGTGGTCTTCAGCAGTGTTCTCCCTGTTAGTGTTGGAGGCATGAAGGCTTCTCAAGCACCCATGCATAAGCCTGTTCTATCCCAGCTATGCACCAAACTGATTAAAGAAGGAAGAAAGACTGATAGAAAGGGAGAGAGGGAGAGGGAGAGGGAGAAGGAGAGAAAACTGCTTCGTCTTAATGTTGTTGTACTTACTAGCACCAAAAAGCCTGTTGCCTTGCCTTACCTTGCTTTTGGCACATCTTATACTGAAATACAGTATATACAGTACACAGTGCTTTTTTTGTAAAAAAAAAAAAAAAAAAAAAGTGCCAGAACTCACATTTTGGGGTCACACTTTTATACAATGGTCGCCTCCGGCAGTAAACACTCAGCGCACGACCACACGACCGATCCCAAGCCGAGCAGCGTCCCAAGCCAAGCAGCACCCTCACAAGCAGTGCCGACACACAAGCAGCCCGCAGGCACTATGCTAATGATTTCTGCCACCAATCTGCTATGCCCAACAGGGCGATTCACAATCACATGGAAAAATCCGTCAAAAAAAGTTGCCAGAACACCGTTCCGGTGCGTTCTATGACAAAAAAAGAGCCCTGACAGTACACATTTTAACCTGGAATACATATTCTTGTATTTGCATTTTGTATTGAGAACTGGAACCAGAAGATCACTGTATTCTGATCCTAGAATTATTCCAGGAAGTGCAAAATGGGTCAGATCCTTGAACATTCATACTCTCTCAAGCCCTGCCTTTCCATCTAAAATGTTTAGGGATGTCAGAGAAAACCACCATGGATTCAAATGGGGCCTTTTTTGAATGAATTCAGTTCAGAGATTCCATATAGGACTGTCTTTCTTCAAATCGCAAATATGCACTTTCTTTTTGATTTACCATATTTTTATACATTTGCAGTCATAAAAATGACATGCACCCACACTGCATTTCCCCTTTAGACTGGCACACACAAAATATTTCAGCAAGATTTGCGTACTTGATGAGGGGAATTCGTGCATTTTCAGATGACCTAATTTGGCCAAGTATGAATTTGCACAATGAGTGCATGTGCATTCGCACAAAACTCTGCCATTGTCACTGAGAACAAAAGATACCTGACAATCCATGAAATGCAGACAAACCAGTTTAACAAAGTTTGCTGGCCCTGAAAATATGTAGCTAATTCTTACATAATCTGAGAGGGTTGTTGTAAGGCTTACAACATGGCTTTGCAGATAGAATGCTGGAAAATGTTTAGCATCATCATTGTCATTTTTGTCATTGTCGTCATCCTTATCTTTATTTTCAGCATTTCCACAGTTCTGCTCTACATCGGTGCTATGCTGTTAATTTGTAGAAGGGCGTGTTTTGCATTCCCATTCTCTTGCCAAATCATCCAATGCTGTCAGTTTCCTGTAGCCCATGGGAACAAAACTCCAGGTCCGGAGCTAAAACTGGCTTGTCTGTGGTTCAGATTTGGCTATCGAGGGCTCATGCTGTTGGCTGATTCACTCTCTTTCCTCCATTCATTTGGTGGTTTCTTGAATTTTGTGTAGTTTTTTCCCATGCCAAAGGGTCTGTGTGAGTCACATAAGGCTTAGTCCCTGGCAGAAAGAGCTTTAAGCTAAAACGGATTGGCATCTTTGGTCCCACGTCTTTTGTCTTGCGCCCCATCTACCAGCGAAATGACTGGTCCCGATCCAGAAATGAGCACATCTGCCAACTTCTGGGGTTCCATTCACTGGTAGACTGGAACGAGCTGCAGTTTGGGATCCTCCCTGGATCCTGCCCAAAGTATTTAATGAAATGTGTATTTTGAAAAGTAATTTTCAGTACTTTTCTGGGCTCAATTAGAAGTTCCGGCTTTAAACTTTAATGCTGCTCATGGCTGGGAATTGCCATACTTGAAAGCTTTGTTCCCACATGCCCTGAACACTTTATCAGAGGCCCTTTTTTAAATTCCACCACCAAGTGAGAAATGGTGGATTGCTACAAGTGAAATATGATTTTCAGCCGTGGTTTCCCACTTGTGGAACACCCTCTCCTGAAACAATTCACCTGGTGTTTGCTTTAATATCCTACAGCTGCCAGGCAAAGACAAGTTTATCTTCTGAAATTCTTTAAATAATTTTCCTGTTTTTTAATTTTGTTTGTTTTGGCTTCCCCTTTTAAACTGTTTTCTATTTTATTCTATCATATCGTGATATTCTTAACTTGTTCTTTCTGTGCTGCAAACCACCCAGGAACTTCTTAATATAGGGCAGCCTACAAATCATGTATATAATCAAGCAATGGAGAATTCATGAAATTCTGAAGCCAACACATTGCACAATACAAGAGATACAGTGTAACATTCTGTTCATCATTTAGATATAAATTCAGCTGGCATTTAAATCTTCAAAGCTAATCCTTGGAGATATCGTTGAAGGGGATGTTGGAAACAAACACCATCTTTTTTCATTTTTTACTGGGGAAGTTTATTCTTTGTTTTTTTGTCTTTAGAACAAATCATGGAGTGATGAATGATCCAAATGATAATTCCATTCAGCAAAGGATGGAAACCTATTCTCAAATCAATATGGTTTAAAAGTTACTTTCTTCCTAGAACTGTGAAACCAACCAGTTTTGATATGCATTTTCAGGACTTACACAAAGTAGAGTGGAGATCAAGTTACTCTCATCGTTGGTATCAAGGTGTCTTTGATCCCTGGAATAGAAGAAGGACAAAGGATTAGATAATACTTTGGACGGCATCATATTTTATGCCTGAAGCAGTACCTAAGTGAGACAGCTTAAGAAAAATGACAGAAGTCTTAACCACTTGAACTCCATAAAAGGGCATGCACATTAACATTCTTGATGCAATATCAAAACCTTTATGTCAGTGTGTGTGCGCACACAGACGTGCGTATGCTCAGTGAAGAAGACTGAACGTTATTAATGACTGTGCTTTGCTGGATTGCATATTATATTTCTGAGGTTCAATTTATAAGGAAGTATAGCAGGAAGGGGGAAGAACCTGCCTGCAATCAGACATGACGTTTAAGCTGAAGAGTCTCATTCAACACAGCCTGGCTTTAACCCAGAGCCAAAAATAGCAGTGGGGCAACACCATGCATGGCCTGGAGTCTGGCAGCTGAAAAAATCGCTAGGTTGGCTCTTCATATGTGTCTTTTCTCCCTTGCAAGCTACGACGCATCTGCATTGATACTGCGATCTGAACAGCCCCTTTGGAATTCACATCCAGAGCTCTGAAGCTCATTCAAAGGCAATTCTGATGGACGTGTGAAGAAAATGCCTGGTTCCAGCAAATTACTTCCCAAGTTCTGACTGTGCATATTTATGCTAGAGGACGGCACTCGATGGTGAGGAGTTGATGGGAGGCAACTGGCAGCAACAATGAAAAATTCAAGTAGTTCTTCTGGTAGTGGCTCAAACCTCTGGTGAATTTATGGCCTCAGGGAACGATCTTATGCAGAGCTCACAGAGTTTTAAGAAAATTCAGGGCCCTAGCTTTGACCTGGCAACATACTCTGAGATGCCCCTTCTGCCCTCACAGCTACCGTTATGTTAAAAACGACTGCACTTCAAGTGCCTCTGAGGTTGGACAACTGACCTTGGAGCCAGCATGGTGGCATTCCAGAGAGAGGGGAGGGCAAAGTGAGGTTCCACAAAGATGTGGCATCTCTTGGTGGTTCTTCAGTGGGTCTTCTTCTAAGACTTTTGCAAGGGGGCAAGACTGTGGAGACACCCCTTTCCTCCACACCCCTTCTGCCCTCAATAGGACGCCCAAACTGAAATTGGAAGGTTATAAGTTGCCACATCATGTCATGCTGTTGGACAATCAAAGCAGGTTCTTGGTCTACAACAACTTCCAGTAAGCAACGGAGGGCACCATAGAGAGGGCTACTTTGTGTGATCCTCACACTAGCCCTGCAAGATGGGTTAGGCTGACAGTTGGTGATTTTTTTCAAAGTCATCTAACAAGCTTCCTGGCCAAAGAGAGACCAGAACTTGGCTTTTCAGTCCCATAGCAAGTGACTTTATGATGAGGGATTCACTGAATGGGGAGGCAACACCGAGCAATGACGATCAAAAAATACTTGACTGCGTAAGGCCTATTCAAGGCACTATCCTATGGGACTGACAGCTGAATAATGGAAGCGCTGAGACTGAAGTCTTCCAATCATACTTGGGCTGCTTTTCAGCCCTTCCATGCTCCTTTGCACTATTTGATCCTAACAGGGGATTTGACCTACCTAGATGTGTTGTGCCGCTTAAGGAAAAGGCTGCAGATACATGAACAGTTCATTTCAGTCTGCACATTACTCATAAATAGCCCCATTCACAGCCCCAGAAGTGAAGCTGCACACATTTCTGAACGTGTCCATCTCCACAGAATGCATACTTGAAAAATGCATGGCTTTGTGAAAATGTGCACATTTTAAATCACTCATACTTTAGACTATAAAGACTATAAAGAAAACGTGTGCCATTCTGGAAATGTTCTAAAATGTGGGAATCAATCACATTGCCTTTACATTTGATAGAAGTTCATTTCATAAAATTTTCCCATTCATGCACCCTGAACAGTGATGGCAAATGCAAGTGCAAATTCAGGGGATCAAGCTGATGCCCAGAAAATTTCACTGCGCTCACACATTACTTGTTGACCCATCCCTGGTGGGTACATGAACTGAGAGAAGTCATTGGATCCAGCAGATTCACTGTTTCTCCCATATCTTCCCACCAGTATTCCCTCATCCCTTTCTCTTCTCCCCAAGCTCAAAGCTTTGAGCTTGACAAAGGGAAGCACCACGAAGCTTTTGGTGACAGCTCAGAGGACTTGGGTGGGAAATCCCTGCTCCGGTTTCCCTGTCTGCTGTTCTAGATCTGTTTGTGATCTGGTATCCTGTGTCCCTTCACATGCCTTCTGCATGCCATGCAACAGTGTTCTGAACTGTATGAACAGTTGGTCCTGTATCATTTGACAAGATGCCATGCCAAATGCTTTGCATTTATCCCAAGAACTTGCCCAGAATGTCAAGGCTTATGTCTTACTGAGCCACTGGATAGAATATTACCTGAATGCCTGTCCTTATATTTCTACAAATAAAACAGCTATGAAAAAGACACTTATTAGGGAAATTGCTTAAAGAAATGGGTATATATTAGGGGAAATGTATCCCAAAATAGGTATATTATTAAAAACACTTATGAAAAACATGTATGCAATATTGCAGAGGTTTTAGCAAAATTCTAGAGCTGGAATGAGAATAGGCTGGAACGGACTTCTGCTTCAAACAATTCTAAAATTGGGGAATGCACCTGACCAATGTTTCTATCCTAGAAGTTCCTTCTGCTGAATAGGAAGGTGCTTTTTGGAAGACACATAGAAGCTCATCTGTTCAGTATTAAACAAAAGGAAAGCTTTCCAATGTGATTCTCCTGAGTATAAAGGTTTTAGTTTACGCAGCTAAAGTGAAAACTTTACGATCCACCACTGAGCGCTTACCAAACTCTATTTTAATCATATTCTTCATGATCTTTTTGACTGTTTGCTACTAGCCCTTCCAAACATGGCATTGTTTGCTAATTTCCTTTAGTGTAGTGTGTACTATTGGGTTTTGTTCATGCAGATAGCTCTAGTGTGAAGGTGGGGATAGGTAAAAGGACAAATGATGCCACAAATGCATTTCACAACAAAGGGAAATGGGTGAGAGTGGCAGGTTTCTTAAGCCTATGCGATTATATTTCTCTCCTGTTCATCTTTCCCTCTTTCCCTTACTTGTTCACTCCAGCAAAATGGTTCCAGAGAAGAGGGTGGACGTAAAGAAATCCTCTCAGACATTGGAGATATTGTTGCATAAAATGCATGAAATTTCTTCCTGTCTATGAAGTGAATGGTATTATCAGCCAATTCTCTTGCGTGACCAATGCATAAATATGCTCTGATAATGGCTTCAGATGTACGATTTGTAGACACTGTCATGTTCTGGAACTTCCAATAAAGAGAGTTAATATAATTCTACAAGAAGCAAAAGGTTAACAAGATAAAAATGATTTCATGCCCAAAAGAGAATGTGAAGGGGAAAAACTCCTCCCCAGATGCATGCTGCAGAACTCTGAACACCGATTTAAGTTGTTATAGAGGATCCGTTGATTCAGAGATTGGGAAATAATGATCCCATCAAGCTACTAATGATGATGTACCAGAGTTAAAATGAAATCTTCTCTAACTGACCGTGGGCTGAATGATGTTTGAAAGTTGATGACAAATTAATAGGTTCCAGTATGCTGTGCCAGGGACTTTTTTTCCTGCAGAGAAGTCCTTAATTAACTGCTAAATTGCCCATAGCCTGGCTGGTGCTGACCATTCTCGCTAATTATTTACTGTGAAACTGTAAACATTCAACTCTGATTTTCAGATGCATGGTCAATTCATATTTTGCAAAACTTGTGAAAGCACACCTGCTGTTCCAGGCGTTTTAGCAAAATTTTCAAAGTGAGTTGGAAATGGAACGGGATGAATTTTTGCTTCAGACAGTTCTAACTTTGTAGAATGAAGCTGAGTGATGTGCCTAGGAGTCCACTCAGAGACGCTTCCCGCCAGCAGGAATGAGTTCTGAATCCCAGTTAATCTTAACTCTGCACAATATTCATATATATCTGTGGTTGCCTCCATAACTGTAATGAGTCCAGTACAATATTTTATTAGCGAGAGAGAGAGGGGAGGGGGCAGAATAGTAATGCAGTAAACACCATTATATTTTTGATCTATACATAAGAGATGATCCAATTTTATCTCTTGCTAATTAGAGTAATAATTGAAAATGAATGAATTCATTTCTCCACATCATAAATTCATTTTGCATTAACAATAATGAGCACTGCAGATTCATGCAGGTGAAAGATCAGGACAATAAATAAGGCAATTTTATGGACATGGCTTGTCCACCAGAACAATTCAATTGACTGTAATCTGATCAGGACAAAAAAAAATTAGAGGAAATAGGGATTAATTCACACAATTCAGTATTATACAGCATAATCACACGAGCAAAGTTTCCAATATTTTTATGGAGCCGTTGTATGAAAATGTTGGATGAATTTCCATTGTCAGCAGGAGTTGGTCTGAAATGCTTTGCCTTCTCATTATGGCTTGGCATTCATTTTCTAATGCTCATGAAATTTATCTGAAAAACTATCTGCATTCCTAATATTCATGAAAAGTATTTGCAAAGCGTATTAATTCACTTATTCTTTGCTTTAAATGGTTGCTTGAAATATATTGGAATGTGTTTTATGCTGCTCACTAGGAACCTGCAACTTAGTTGCTGCTGTTATCACTTGCAAATACAGTGCAAAACAAAAGCAAACATGAAATTTAGGAAGATAAGCAAGAAATGATGCTGCAACACTTGTAGATGGGGAGGCCTGCTTGTGAGAAAAAGTTCAGGCATTGTCTTCACCCAGGATAAATTTGCTGAGATTTCCCCCTAGTTTCTCAGCCCACAAGTCAAATGGAAAATGTCAAGAGCCTTTTTGCACTCAGCTGAGCTATTTATATGCCCCTTGCTCCATAAATGCATCATAACCTTTGGAAGACAGGCAAGCCAGTGGCTAACAATATGCCGATTTGGACATTAGTCCAGCAAGTGTGAATTGAGTCAGTTCATATGAAAATTTACAGAGGTCCCATGAGCCAGGCACCCATCTTCTGATGAAATGTTGACTCATCACCACGAAGACTTCTGGAAGAGTCAACAAGTTTATTCATGAAATTGTGCAGTAAGATTAGGTTGTGCAATGAGATTGCACAATTGTGTGCCTTGGGACACAAAGCACCAAGCATCTCAAGCTCCATACCCAGGCTATGGTAGCCAAACCCCATCCTGTCCCAAAACATCTGGCACAGGGGACAAAAACCCCATGCTGGTTAATGTCCCCATCCTTCAAGGTCAGAACTGGGGTAGATGGGGAGTGATAAGCCAATCTGGGGGATGGTGACTAATTTCAAGACCTTGTGAGCACCTTGTGAGCAATTTCAGTGAGCACCCTCGCCTCTTTCTTACCTCTCCCTGACCTTAAACCTGAGAATTGTCTGGCATAAGACACAGTAGGGCAAGGAATGCCACTGCCATGCCTTCTTCCAGGCCAAGGATGTAATAAATACCCACATTCAGAGCAAATGGATCGTGTCCTAATTTTCTGAACTTGTGCATTGCTTTTTTTCCTCTAGAGCTATTAAAAAAGCCAGCTGATTTTCCCATGATAAGAACAAATTTCAATTGCTCAGTGAACCAACATCACTTCTGTATGATTCATTTATTATTTTGGATTCAAAAGCCATGCGACGTGAGTTTCCCAAGTATTAGTAATGTAAAGTATATCTGCCATTCTGCCACTGTTATAAACTCTGAAATTCCTCTTACGGGGAAAAAGATCAACTGGATATTGACGGTATTCCGTTCAAAGAAACAACTGGATTAACCAAGGGATCTGTCCTTCCTTTGTTATGCACTTGCAAACTCTCATTAATGCTAATCAAACTCAGAGCTGTGCATTGAAGGATAAACCACGAAGTGTTGTAATGCGATGGTATATGTGAGAAAAATACCAGAAGTTTTAATTAGTGCTTTAAAACTTGTCGAAACAAGACTAAAAGCACACAACATGAAAATTTTACCGGAACAAGGTGCCCCCGTGTTTTTGTTTGTGTCTTTTTATTTGAACAAGTTGTATAAATGTGTGGAAAGACGAATCAGTCAGTGTTAGTTTCAAATACTTTTGTCTCATTTCTGGACCCATTAGCATGAAAATATATTCCAGTGTACCCATTTATTCACAATTTGTACCAAGGGGCACATTTTCTTTAAGCTACATTCCCTAGGGTAGTATATTTAATGCATTACTTTCACTAACTCGTATTTCTGTGGGTACCTTTTCTGCTTTTGCCCTTTTATCGTTGGAGTGCAAAATGCAGAAAAGTGTGCCCGTTACCTATCCACACGGAACAACAGTTTTGCTAGTGCATTGCCGGGTGCAAGAAGTCTGGTCTTTGGGCATGGAGAGGTTTCTTGTAGCAAACCAGACTGCCTGGAATTGTCATAGCCACGACATAGCCTAGCGTTTCCCTCATTAGCTGTCGTGCAGAAGAAATCTTTCTTTCTTCTCTTATCTCTCAGAGAAGAAAGGATGACCTTGATTGAACTAACAAGGGAATCTCCATGGATCTGTGTGAATTCATGTTTGTGAGAACATGTGCAGACAAATGCACGGCACCCCGTGGTCCTGAAGGACTCATCAGGTGGAAATGGTTATGTACCCCTGGGGTATGACTTCAGTGCATGCAATTCAGCCTGTGAATTAAGCTAACTTTCCCACTGTTCTGGAGTGACTATGCCAGGAGTAGGTCACACAAAGGAAAGTAGATAATGAAAAAGGAATTAGCACAGTGGGTTTCATGACATTTGATATCCAATTCTACTGCTGGTATTCCCAGTTTACAGTGTTGCTTACGCTGACTGACCAAGGAAGGGAAATGAGGTGGAGGAGAGTGGGTAGCACCCTCCATCCCCCAAGATTGGTGGTGGAAGGGCACTCAGGGGAGAGGGCATGGCCTCCGAAGGACCCCAGAGGACTAGATTTGTATCCTAATATTGTGCATTCTGCATTTGCTGTGGGAGGATGGAAGGGCATGAGTCTTGTGCTTAGATGTGGGGATAAGAGAAGATATGCTGATATACTGAGGAAGAAGGATAGAAGCATCCAAGAAGGATCCAAGAACACAAGTTACCACATTCCTCACATATGAAAGAGAGAAGAGTTCGACTGAAAACATCTGACAAAAATTGTAGCATCGAGAGGCCTCTGGGGATAGAAAAGACATACAAACTATATTCACCCTATTCTCAGGCTTCAAAATTGCTAAGGGACTTGGGCCAGTAAGCATATATTTTGATGATGAAGGCATGATATGAGTGATGGAGGCATTATCACATCCCTAAGCTCTGTGTCAAGCTGGTCACCTATTTTGATTCCCTAGAACAGTGGTGGTGAGCCTATGGCACGTGTGCAACAGCAGGCATGCAGGGCCCTCTGCCGGCCCACAAGGCAAATCATCCCAGCATTGCCCCAGTAGCCAAGCATCGGATACCAGTGCGCACAGGGGCCATGAGATGCTCGGAAAACAGGAGCTGCATCAGGCGATGAGTTCACAAGCCACAACCCATTAGCTGTGATTCGTTCAAGCTTTCTAATGCCCAGTAAGTGCACTGCCAAGGACATATATATATCTGTTTGTGTGTGTGTGTATGCCTGGACTGGCTGTGAATTGTTTTCTCTAACCTCTAACCCTAAAACCTTAGTTTTCAGGGGGAGTTTTGCAGTATTGGTATTGGAACTTTCCAGTAACATGGTGGCTTTGGGGATGCAATTTGGACACTTGGTCTCAAAATACTTCACCATCACTGGGGTAGGGTTAGCAAAACTAGGTGTCCTGGCAGGATTTTGATGATTGGAATTTGCTTAGAATGGGCAGAAAAGATGAGCTGTGCAGAAAAAGCTGCTCAAGGGAGGCCTTTTCAAAATCCCTCCCTGCTGAATGGAACTTTAGCCCTGTATTAGGGTTAGGGGTGTGCAGCATGGTAGGGTTAGGGTTAGAAAAATGATGTGTCCTAGCACACTTTTGATGGTTGGTATGTGTTTAGAAGAGGGAGAAAGGATGAGCTGTGCAGAAAACTAATCAAGAAAGGCTTTTTCAAAATTGTGCTTTTTTCAATGGAACTATCACCCTATATTAGGGTTAGGTTTTCCCCAAGAGTAGGGGTAGGGTTAGAAAAATAAAGTGTCCTGGCATGGTTTTGATGGTTGGAATGGATTCAGAAGGGGCAGGAATGATGAGCTGTGCAGGAAAAGCTACTCAAGGAAGGCTTTTTAACTATTGCCCTCCTTTCAATGGAACTTTTGCCCTATATTAGGGTTGGGGTTTGCCCCAGGGTAGGGTTAGGGTTAGAAAAAACAAGGTGTCCTGGCACAGTTCTGATGGCTGAAATGTGTTTAGAAGAGGCAGAAATGATGAGCTGTGCAGAAAAAGCTACTCAAGGAAGGCTTTTTCAAAATTGCACCCGTTTCAGTGGAACTTTTGCCCTCTATTAGGGTTTGGGTTTGCCCCAGGGTAGAGTTAGGGTGAGAAAAATGAGATGTCCTGGGATGGTTTTGATATATGGAATTTGTTTAGAAGGGTCAGAAATGATGAGCTGCGCAGAAAAAGCTACTCAAGGAAGGCTTTTTCAAAATTGTGCTCTTTAACATGGTATTTTAGCCCTATATTAGGATCAGGGGTGTGTACCAGGGTAGGGTTAGGGTTAGAAAAATGAGGTGTGCTGGCACGGTTCTGATGGTTGGAATATGTTTACAAGGAGATGAAATGAGGAGCTGTGCAGAAAAAGCTACTCAAGGAAGGCTTTTTCAAAGTTGCCCCCTTTTCAGTGGAACTTTTGCCCTCTATTAGGGTTAGGGTTTGCCCCAGGGTAGGGTTAGGGTTAGAAAAATGAGGTGTCCTGGCATGGTTTTGTTATTTGGAATGTGTTTAGAAGGGGCAGAAATGATGAGCTGCATAGAAACAGCTACTCAATGAAGGCTTTTTCAAAATTGTGCTCTTTGAAATGGTATTTTAGCCCTATATTAGGGTTAGGTGTGTGGACCAGGGTAGGGTTAAGGTTAGAAAAACAAGGTGTCTTGGCTTGGTTTTGATGTTTGGAATTTGCGTATAATGGGCAGAAATGATGAGCTGTGCAGAAAAAGCTAGTCAAGTAAGGCTTTTTCAAAATTGTGCTCTTTTCAATTGAACTTTCACCCTATATCAGGGTTAGGGTTTGCCCCAGGGTAGGGCTAGGATTAGAAAAACGAGGTGGCCTGGCATTGTTTTGATTGTTGGAATGTGTTTATAATTGACAGAAATGATGATCTGTGTGGTAAATTTTACTCAATGAAGGCTTTTCCAAAACTGGCCTCTTTTCAGTGGAACTTTTGCCCTATATTAGGGTTAGGGGTGTGCAGCAGGGTAGGGTTAGGGTTTGAAAAACAAGATGTCCTGGCATGGTTTTGATGGCTGGAGTGTTTTTAGAAGGTGCAGAAATGATGAGCTGCGCAGGAAAAGCTACTCAAGGAAAACTTTTTCCAAATTGCCCTCTTTTCAATTGGAACTTTTGCCCCCTGTTATAGTTAGGGGTGTGCAGCAGGGTAGGGTTAGGGTTTGAAAAACAAGATGTCCTGGCATGGTTTTGATGGCTGGAGTGTTTTTAGATGGGGCAGAAATGATGAGCTGCGCAGAAAAATCTGCTCAAGAAGGCTTTCTCAAAATTGCCCTCTTTTCAATGGAACTTTTGCTCTATATATTTTCCCTCCCACCCCCTTAGATCGGCAGCAGGTGCCCTCCTCTGGGAACCCTGTGTAAAGGATATTAGGAGCCAGAGTACCTGGTGGAGGGCCTTCTCTGCGGTGGCCCCCAGTCTATGCAATGTGTTCCCCAGAGAGGTCTGCCTGGCGCCGTCGTTATATTTTTTTTTGGCTCCAGGTTAAGACCTTTCTATTTTATCAACATTTTAATAAGTTTTTATATTGTATTTTTACTATTATATTTTAACCGCAGCCAGAATGGTTCAGTTATTTATGTTTGGTCATATTTATATTTTTTCTTTGTAAGCCATCCTTAGGCTTTTGCAAAGGCATATAAATATCCTAAATAAATAAGTAAATATATTAGGGTAGGGGTGTGTTCCAGGGTAGGGTTAGGAAAACGAGGTGTCCTGGCATGATTTCAATGTCTGGATGTTTTTTAGAAATGGCAGCAATGATGACCTGTGCAGAAAAACCTGCTCAAGGAAGGCTTTTTCAAAATCGCACCTTCCAATGCGCCCCCCCCGCCATAGTAGGTTTAGGGCAGTGCACCAGGATAAGGTTAGGCCAGTGGTGGCGAACTCAGGGCACGTGTGCCGCAGCAGGCGCACAGAGCCCTGTCTGTCTGTCGGGACTCGGGCCAAGTCGCTCCAGCATCACCACAGCCGCTGAGCATCGGAAAGCCATTCACACATGGGCCATGCTCATGCTCAGAAAGTAGTTGTGGTGCCATGTGATGCCATCACTAGCCATGTCTCTTTAGCCATGACTTGTCTGAACTTTCCCATGACCGGTCAGTGCACTGCCAAGGAGATACACACACACACACACACACACACACACACACTTTCTTTGACTGGCTGTGAGGTGTTTTTTCTAAAATAAAACCTCACTTTTCAGGTTTTATGGTAGTGTTGGCACTTTATGATTAATAAGTGGGTTTTCTGTTGCAGTCTGGGCACCTGGTCTCTACAAGGTTTGCCATCACTGTCCGTGAATGACCCAGAAGAATGCTTTGCCATTATGGCAAAGCTTATTCTCCAGTCCTCTCAGGAATATTCCACTCTTGCAGGTATCATTTTAATGTTTGATCCAGTACTACCTTTTCTACTGTGCTCCAGCAATATTGCTAAGCATTTAAAATTCAGGGCACAGACCCATGGGACCTTAATCTGCATGAAACATGTGTGTGCAAATTTGTATCTATATTTGCAGATTTCAGCAGGAGAGCTAGGATTTCTTCCATTCCACAAAGCCAAAGCCAGCCACTTCATTTCCCGTTCATCCCACAACAGATGAACTATATCCTTAGGCTGATTTGCACAAACACATGTTGATAATCCAAAACCAGGAGTTCTTCTTCAATGATTGTGCAAAAGCTGTGTATAGCTGTGAAAATGTATACCAAAAAAATCATGGCTGGCAAGTCTCCTCAGGAGACTTTTCACACTTGCTTGCATGCAATTATACTTATAGGGAAAGTGAATTCTCTTTGTGCATTGGTGAAAGTTTTCGTAACCCAATGCTAAATTGGTGAAAGTTTATCAGAGACCATAGTCAACTAACTAATCCAAAGGCAGGCTGCAACTAATCCTTCCTCGCCAGCTGTGATCCTCTTTAAGAATTCCCCCTACGAGCTCCCGTACATGGCAATTCACCTTAGCAAAGAATCTTGTGTCATTACCAATGGACTCGCAGTTCTGTGGACAAAAATACAGCAGTCGGCTAAATTACCTTGTGGCCAGGTCCCCACAGGCCCAGCTTAGCAGCATGCTCTCCTCTTCCAAGGGTCAATGTCCGCCTTGTAAGGTGCACTGATGACGAATGTGGAACTGGAGCAATTTGTATGGATCAGTCCACTATGTCATAAAGCAATACAACTGGGCCCAATGAAGCAATGAAATGGTTGGTTACCAGTTTGTGTCTCAATAGAATTCAAAGCGGCAGCCTTTAGAATCTTCAATGGTTTTGTTCCTGGCCTCCTGTGATACCCGCCTGCCCATGCCCTGTGGTATGTTGGAGAAACCTAGCTCTCTGTCCTGAATATGGCCAAGGATAACTGGATGGGCATAAGAGAAAGGGCCTTGTTGGTGTCCGTAGCTAAATTGTGGACTCCTCTCTCCTTGGAGGTTCATTGTTTCTCTCTATTAACAAATGGAGTTCAAGTAGCAATCTTTTTATTGGATAGAGAGGTTTTAATTCAATACCTCTGTGTTATTTAATGCACCTAGCTATGTTTTTTTTAATAATGTCTGTCTGTTAGAATAGTCAATTTTAATTGTTGCTTTTCACCCTGAGTAAAACCTAAGCACAAGAAGATTATTTATTTTATTAAAAATACCCAGTCCCACTCTTTCATAGAGACCTAGTCCCAAATTAGATGAGGGATGTTCTCCAAGCTTCTCTAAACATCAGCTTGCTGCTCATCTCTCCTCAATTTGCACTCGCTCTTAATTTTCACATGTCAGAAAATTGCACCAAAATATAGCTATCAAGTGTGGAAGCTCTGTAAATTCCCACCATAAACTAAAGTGTGTGTGATTTCAATATCTGAACATTATGTGCAAAATCAAACACAGACATTTGTACAAATTAAACATGAGCATGAGTTTGAGAATGTGTGAACATTCTTTTGTTCAGGTTTGTGAACAAGGCATGCTTGCATGTTTTCTGGGCAGAAATGAAATTTCCATATGTCTTTAAAGCAGAGTACATTCTTAGGGTTACCTGCTGATTCTACCATCCAGCCCCAGGCATGGTTAGTTTCAACATGCTAATATGCCATCACATCGTATTTATGTGAATGAAGTTGCAAGGCTACCCTAATTCCTTCAGTGGAACTCACTTCTGAGCGAACATGCAAGAAACTGGAGGTTTTCAATGACATCCCTTTACTGTGTTCTACAACCGAAAATCCAAATTTCTGCCACCACGGTTCTTCCAAGTCTGCACATTATTAGTGGCAATATTAATAAATGTTTCCCTGAAAGGAATGTGCCAAATGCATGTGTCACTTAATGCTCCAAGAAGAAAAAAAGGAAGAAAAAAAGAGAGAAAAGACAGGTATATTAAATATTAATTCTTTCCATATGGCATTAAACATTCATAAAGCTTGGAGGGGGGATTGAGGGGTCGTGTCAGTTCTGAAAGGCAAAACTGTGCCTTTATTTTATTCTTGACATTTGAATTGGAAGGTTGGCCTAGATACAATTCCTGAGTTGTCTCTAGATCTGCTACTTATCGTGCTGTACATTTTTCTTTTTTCTTTAAAATTGGTTTTATTTTGTCAGTCTGAGAAAGGTATTTATCTGATTATATCAATATCTATAACCCTATTTGCACATACGGAAATATAGCTAGCTAGATGATAGAATGATGGTAGTCAGATAACAAGAAACTTCAGCTTGCATTAATTATTATACTGAATTACCTTATCTTTTAAAGCAAAAGTGCCTTAATGCGAATTTAAAAATATATTGAACAGTATAACACTGATCCAAACTGGTGCACAATGTGATCATGTGTAGAATCCAAACTGAAGTTCAGTAGGGCCAGCTAGCCATTGGGAACAATTTAACCCCAAAAAGAACCTCGCAAGTGATCTCCGGAGAGCAAATCTTTTTTTTTTTTTTACAAGCTAGCTGAAGCGTCTGCAAATAGCGTGTAAGAAAATGAAGGAATACAAAAGGGAGACTTGGAAAGAACCCGTGGAGTCTCAGAAGAGGGTGTTATTGGGAGGAGCAATAATGAAACTTGACCAGGGCTTGGTTTCTTCCATGAAGCCATGTATGCTGACGGCCCAGGCAGTGACTGAAATACAACCACCTCCACTGAAGATGGCTATAACCCTTGAAACGAGTCTAACGAATTTCTGTGCATGTAATTTCATACTTTGAAATTAGACTGCCAGAAATACTACAGCTGGGACAAGGAGTGTGTGACCTCGAGGCATTACTGAAGTACAATATTTTACTTTTTCTTCCATTACAGGAGGAAAGTCTTGCTTGGGACCAGTCGGCCTTTTCCTCACACACAGCACTATATCTTCGACCCTGACCTTTTCTTGACCTTACCAGTCATATTTAAAACCGGAATGGATTTTTAAAATCTTTGCAAGTCCAATTTTTTCAAACCTTTTAATGTAACTTTTCCAAACTACTTACCATTCATGAACCCTCTAAACCTGTTTTTTAAATTATGTATTTTTTTTACAATGGTGATTAAATTTTTATGGCATCCCATTTCCCTCCTCCTGCAACTTAAGGGATATCTGTGCTATGCATGATGAACAGATTAATCCCATCCCTTTATAAAATAAAAGTAAATTGGAACAGGTGGATAGAGCATCACTAAAATGAACCTGCACTTTAAAGCCAGAGGACCAGCCAGCAAAGGTAAAAAGCACCCATAAAATGTCAATGAACCTATATTAATATACTTTGGTTGAATGTCTGAGTCATGGTATTGTGTTTTTACTATGAATGTATCCCATCTCCAAATTCATTCTATTCATTGTATTTATATTTTACCAATGTCTAGAGGATAGATATAGAGTGATGTATTTGCCATATGAAAAAATAATAGTCATAATTAGAACTGGAGGAGAAAGGAAGAAGCAGACGTAAGAGCTTTGTATGAACGAGGGCCACTTGTCTTCCGATCAGCATAAATATCTGAAAAAGGCAGCCAGCTTATATGATTCAGACATTCTAGGACCTATCCAGGGAAAGAAATAGATATTGCTCCTTCCTCAAGATATGCATTAATGTGCACAAGGCATGGGGACTTTCAGAGACATGTCCTTCCCATGCCCACAGCTGAGTTCCAGTAAAAAGCTTGGGTCACACTTTCATTTGCAAGCTACTGTTCTGTTTGACTGGGAAAAGCCTTCCTCAAATGACTAAGCATGAGAATGCGTATCGTTTGAAAAAACACATTCTAAACAGCACCATTGTCAAAACCATGCATTTTTAAGAGGATTGCAAGGCCTGGATGTGCCAGCTATTTCGAGGAAATGCGGTTGGGTTCATGGTTGCACTTGGGCTTCTGGATGGGGCAATGTTTTGTGAACAGATAGTTGCCCTAGAGCTGTTTCAATGGGTTTAAGAACTCCAACCTGCCTGCTAATCTCCTGTTTATCCCAGACAAGGTGACTAAGTAACCTGATGGATTACTTCCGACTTGAAGCCTCAGTGGAGAGCAGGCAAATAGCCCTGCTCAGCCAGGCAGTTTGACAGGTCAAAAGCAGTGGGTGGCTAATCCTGACTGGAGGGAGGGACCTAACCTGAGAAATAGGTGGGCAGGTTTATTGAGCATAGAAGCCACCGGTCTTCCTGTCTACTTTACTAATAGGTTTGCCAAAGTTTCCTGAATCCCCTCTCAAGGTCTGTTCCAACTCAAGTCCAAATCAGATTGGGAGGCTTGGTATTGTTTTGCTTTTGCTTTTCCCATGAAACCCCTTGTACCTGTACAAGCATGACTGTTTCAGTCCAAAACCAGGCCTGAACTTTGGTTTGTAGTCCAGTCTGACAACCTGGCCAGAGGAAAGCTTCTGGTTACAGGTCTGTTTAAGACTCTGGAAATTTCTCATGCCAAATAGTATAATTTATGGGAAATTAATATAATTTAACTTTCCTTTCCAAAAGGGTGTGTGTGTGTTATTGAAAGCTTTTATAGGCCATCCACTACAAGTGTCTCAGGACGGCTTACCACCACTTGTTGTTGTTGTTGTTGTTAGTCATGAAGTTGCATCTGACCCATCATGACCCCATGGACAACACTCCTCCAGGCCTTCCTGTCCTCCACCATCCCTCAAAGTCCACTCAAGCTCCCACCCACTGCCCCAGTGACTCCATCCAGCCACCTCACCTGCTGCCGTCCCCTTCACTTTTTGCTGTCAATCGTTCCCAGCATCAGGGTCTTCTCCAGTGAGTTGTTCCTTCTCGTTAGGTGGCCAAAGTATTTGAGTTTCATCTTCAGTATCTGGCCTTCTAAAGAGCAGTCTGGGTTGATTTCCTTTAAGAATGACTGGTCTGATCTCTTTGCAGTCCAAGGGTGGGGGTTAGGAGTTTTCTCCAGCTACCACCGCTTCCTACTCCTCATCATTTTCTCCTACTCTTGCTACTTCAGTGGCAACCATGACAACTGCATAACTGAATGAACTTGAGCCTGGTTCTGCTCTTGGTGTCCCTCCCCACTCAATGGAAGCAAGATCAAGCTGTAACTTAAATGCAACTCTCTTACTTCCAATGATAATGCTAAGCAATATGGCAGGAGATCCATCACAAGTCAGTTCCTGGGCACATGCCACAAAGCCCCGAGAGTTAATACGCCAAGGAATAAAACCTATCCAGCAATATTGCTGTGTCACTGCAGGACAAATGAGCTATGCTAATGCAGCAGAATGAAAATCTGATTGTTTTGACAGCAAATAATATTGCTGAAGAATGAAGGCAAATGCTTGTACTACCTGCATTTTGCACATACTGCAAAGGATTGTGCCAAAATGCACTCTTCTGTTGCTCTCTGGAAAAGCTCCCGCAACCTAAAAATAATAAGCTGAAATACACAGAGTGATGTTTAAATTCGTGCATACATTTGCATGCAGTAATAAAACCAAAGGAACAGAATTTATGTAAGGGCTTGCATAAAGTGGGACTATTTGAGCCGTGGAAATTGCTGAGCGACAGTTTCCGAGTGAACTTTGCCACACGGTGACTTAGCTAAGAGACAGTCATTCGCTCAGCTGCCTTCCAGCACCCAGTGTTGTGTGTGTGTTGCGTGTCTTTGTGAAAAGGGTCAAGTGCAGTTTCTTTTCAAGGGTGCAATCCTATGTATGCTTAGACAGAAAACAGTCCTGCAAAACCGGGGTCTCCCGGGATCATAATATTTTGTTCTGCCTAAATCTTGCATCTCCTGCATTTGCCATCCTTGTAGGACTATATCCTGCCTGAACAGGAATAGGACTGCACTCTCAGTCAATAATGTCAGTCATTGGAAGCAGAATGAAGATCCCTGATCTATGGCAGTTGGAGCAGAATAAAACTGTTTCTCTCTGCATCTCATTTTTTTCTATCTTAAATTCAGTTTGTACCAAATGTTGTGCTGACTTTTGAAGCTCACATAAAAAACTGTATTCATTTCCCCTAATGTATGCACATTTTACATAATTTTGTGTAATATATATCACATTGTAAGTAGTTCTGCTATAAAATATTGTTAATTTTATTTTCAATAATGTATGTATTTTATGCAAAAAATTCCCATATATATATATATATATATATATATATATATATATATATATATATATATATGCACCAGCTTTTTATTAGAAAACTCATTTTAAAATGAGATTTGTGAATCATACTGATAACTGTGTTTTGGTTATGTCATGCTTCAGCTGTGTGGAATGAATATTTACATCAAAATGTGAACTGAACTGTATCCCTACTCAAAAATGAGCTGGAGCTGGCATCCCGTTAATCAGTGAGGGATGAACCATTGCAGTAGTCTATGCTACCTACCAGGTAAGGTAGGACCGAGAAGCGAAGTGGGTGATAAGTTTGACTTCAGGTACACCATTCAATCCCATTCAGGTGGGTGTGAAGACAAAATGGGTTTGGTTCATCTTTTAATATAAACTCATCTAATTTTGTTTATTTGTTAGATTTTCTTCTTCCACACTAGCTAATAAGGCTTCCTGAGTGTGTTACAAGGTGAAAAATATCCAACAATATTGGATATTTAATAATATAATAAGATAGTGACAAATGGTATAACAATAAAATCCAACAATTTGTACATCCCAAACTAATGCACAAACCAGACTGCCCTTAGCCTTTCATTTTCACATTTCTCTGAATTTTGAGATGCAGATCACTGATTGACATTGTATACAAACATGTGCACATTACTATTGTTTACAAAATCATATTCATCGCAAAAAATTCTGTAGAAAATGTCTAATATTCAGGAAAAGGTTTCTCAACATGCATATTTGGGTGAAAACTGAGATCTATGAATAAGTTTTCATGTATGTAAATTAATTGAAAAAATGGGGTAGAACAAATACATGTTTCAAACAATTACATAGTATTGAAAACTAGTTGGATGTGTGTATTAGGTCTTGAAAAATAGACCTGTGGGATCCAGAACCTAGTAAAGGGAGTTTTCACCAGGATTGCTCAGCAGGAATAGGACACTAATCCTGCCCCTGCCATCTTGATTCTGAACTCCATTGCAGTTACGATTTTTATGTTAGCAACAGGAGGTGTTAAATGCAAGCACACACGTCATCTGGTTGGGCCCCCAGGATGGAGCACGTTGGGATCACTGGAGTGCTTCCCTTTCCCATCTCATCCACATGGGACCCTAAGTTGCATCTGTGTGGTGGTGTAGTGGAACGAAGGCCCATCAGGATGCACTGCCAGCAAGTGTTATGAGCAGGGCTTCTGGTGCTGCATACCAGTCCTTCAGGCATCCCTGTTCCTTCCAGCTGAGTTTTGTTGTGCCTGGTGGGGAGAGGGGATAAATTGTGCCAACAGCAATATAATCTTTCCTTGTTGCAATGCAATGTAGTTGAAGATGGCTTGATCTTGAGTGATCAAGAAGATCCACCAGCTTCACAGAGCACCCGCTTCTGAAAGATGAAACTCCTGGCTATAAAGAACTGGAACTGGGAATATGGTGGGATGGACTGGGACATATGATAAAGAGTGGAGCATTGACACAGCTCTGTGGTAAGAGTCATTTGACCACTTCTACAAGGAATCTAAATTGTACTGAGCAAAATCCACCAAGTGGGAATCCCTGTGGGTCCTAAAACAACTTCCCAGAGAGCTTGGGCTGTGAGAAGGATTGAAATGAAACAAACAAATATATAAGCAGGCAAAAGGCAAAAGGCAAAAGGACCTCTTGTTAATCACCTAACGGCAATGAACAGCAAGCATTTAGACGACTGTGGCACAACTGAGCTCTATTTCAAAGCAACACTAAACATTGCTGAATCATCAACTCTGAGCCATTGTTTCCATTAATCCGAAACCTGCATGGCTTAACCAGAGACCCTCTGCACCGTATTTAGGTATTACAAAGATAAGCTGAGGATTTTATTTGTTTGTAATGAAAATGTCAAAAGGTGTCGTTAAATGGTGTGCTGTTAATCCCATTTCTGCTGGGTGAGAGAAAGATGTCTTCTGAGGCACGGCTGCAATTTTCTTAGCATCTAAAATACTTCATTTCAAGGTACTAGGAAATCAGGGGGTGTGTATGTTTCTCTGTGTGTGTTCCATGTGTATCCCATTGTGTCATGGAACTGGGAACCAGTTTGCTTTTTCAAAACCATATTGCTTTTTTCCTTTGTTTGAGAGAGAGGCAGTGTGGTGTAGTGGTTAAAAGTTCATGACTGGGACGCAGGACCTATTCAGCCATGGGGCCAAGTGGGTGACTTTGGGGCAGTCACAGTTCCGCAGTCCAGCCTACTTCACAGGGTTGTTGTTATGGGGCTAAGTGTGATGGCAGCAGGATGAGAATTATGTCAGCCCCTCTGAGTTCTTTAACAGAAAAAGGCAGGATATCACTCAAACAAAGAAACAGACAGACCATGGTGCAGCTGCAAAGTGGGGTGAAGTTGAAACAGCCCCCTCCCTTTCCAGATTTGCGAAATGCCATTGCCAAGAGCAAATGCATCCTTTTCATTTCCCCTGTTACAAATACACAAGCCATAGGCAGGACTCATTCATTCATTCATTCATTCATTCATTCATTCATTCATTTTGTTTCATTTCTATATTGACTAATAGTGGAAGCTCTCTAGGCAGCTCACAACCATTCATAAGAACACAAACCATATAGAAATACGAACAGCATGCTATTTCCAATGTACAATATGCAAAACTAAATCAACACTTTGAGCAGCTGAAAAGGAATTACCAGCAGATGTTGTGACAAGTGACTTCTGATCCATTCCACTGTAGGTATATATAATTTGACATGACATGTCGAAGCAGAATATGGATCAGAAACGGCGACTGGTGACTGTCCTATAACGAAGAGCAACTCCTGAGGGCCGGGAACAGTAGGACCACAGAAGACAGAGGTTGGTTCTTATTAATCTGGTATTTGTCTATACAACTGATACATATCAATTCATTCACAAGAAATCATTAGGAGTCACAGCTTTAAAATGAACACACTGAATATATATTTTTAAAAACCCAGGCAGATGTATGATCATGCACTCCAAGACAAATTAAAACAACAGCTTGTCAGTCTGCAAACATAATAATCAATTCAATTTAACCTTCACCCTGCGTCAGTATGAAACTTAGCACTACTTGCAAAATGAGTAATTTTTGACCCCAGACAGAACTGCCTCGGGCGAGGCAAATGTTGCATATCAAAGGCCTTTGCTCCAGCTGCCCACTCCATCCTGCCGCTTGTATATTTGGATCATCATAAGAACAAATTCCAGGTTTCAGCTAGTACAGGTAATTTAAGACTTAATCTTTCCTGAAACGATGCATAACAACAAAGTCTGCATAATTCAATCCGCAATCTGTGTTATAAAAATTTTACTTACAAACTTAAACCAGCACTGGAAAACTTCCCCTGAATAGATTTTAATTCTTTTTGGCTTTCAGAAGAGATTAACAGGACCTGTACTGAACCTTCTTGTTTTTCCGTGTTTGGGATCACCTATTTGGGTTACACTAGTAGTACACAGATCTATTTTTATGTATATACAGGGGAACTTTGTTACCCCATGTCTGTTTTAGTTAATAGAAAGAAAACTCTAAAGGGCAGGAAGTTGAAATTTGGGGGCACTGTTTTTACTGGGCAATTTTTGACAATGTCCTATAAAGAGTACACTCGAGGTTTACTTATCTGTAAAGTGCATAACAGATTGTGAACAGGGGAAGGCCAGATACACAGCATGAAGATGACATTAAAGGCCTCAACATGATGCAGCTCAGAGAGAGAGGAACCCATTCTGATGCAGCAGTTAAGACGGAGCTGGAATATGGGAACTGGGTTCGGTCCCTACTCAGCCATGTAACCCACTCAGTGACTTGAGCCTGTACCATCTAGGACCTTTGCTTTTCAGTGCAGGGCTCAGTTTTGCGAGACTGCCAATGTATTCATTGCTCAAACTACCAGCACAAATAGCATTGGTTAGCATTTTAATCATTGCTTTAAGAAATTCTGTGGACAGCAGCAAAGTACGGCAGAGAGTCTCTGTGGTCCAATAAAGCATGTTTAGTCAACAAAGACTTGTCTGACCTTACATAAAATTCATCACTAAATGTTTTTATTTTGGAAGTTGGATAGCTTCACTATCTTCTGTAAGGTAGATGGACTTTCCAAGCTTGGGTATTCCAAAGCTGTGATTCCACTGTGGAGAAGGCCCTATTCCTTACAGTCCCTTACCTAATTCCTGAGGGATGCAGCATACGGACTCTAAAGCAAAGGACTTGGGCACCTAGAAGATAATTTTGGTAAAGAAGTTCATATGGGGAAAGATGTTGCCTTAAATAGTAGTTCTATTGCTATAAAACGACATTGCTGCCGAAGGTCAGTTGGGAAACTTCATGGTGAGGGTAGATTGGCTGCAGCTTTGCAGCCTATTTTGGCGTGTCCCCAACAAAATCAGCTGAGATAAGCCCCCATCTAGTCCAGTCCTGTTATTTGGCCTGGATCAGTTCTCATCATCAGATCCCTCTTTGCAAAGTCGATCTGAGGAGAACATGTTATCTAGGAAAAGGTCCATAGACCAATGACTGAGGACATACTTTACAATTATACGGGCACAAGTTCAAGTTCTGGAAATTGGACTTAAACATATCTTTGAGGGCAGGCTGGGGAAGGCATCGGTTTGTAACTGTTCAGCTGCTTGAAGCCTTCCTCCATCCAAGTGATTCTCCTCTGGTATAAGAGCTGCATTTTTTGATGCAGAGTGAAATGATGGAATTTACTTCTGCACAAGGTAGTGATGCCAACTGGTTTAGCCAACTTTAAAAACAGATTGGATGAGTTCATGAAAGAGAAGGTTTTCAATGACTTGTAGCCATTAGCCTATATGCTACCTCCTTGCCAGAGACAGTATACCCCAAGTGTTAGGGCGCATGGGCTGGAGTGCTTTGTTGCTCTCATGTCCCGCTTGTGGGTTGACCACTGTGGGAACAGCAAGCTGAAATGATGGACCTTTGATCTGATGCAGCATGATTCTTCTTATGTTCTTATGAGAAGAGGATCCAACAGTCAAGCGGAAGAGCACTCTGTTTCCTCACACACCCAGTTTATAGTTTAAAGTAAGCCCCTGCCTTCACTCTTACCCCAAAGAGCAGGTGTATCTTTAGAATGCACTCTTATGCCCACATTTTTAATGGCCTCCAGAAGTGATGTTTAGGATTCATGCTTACGAGTTCCTTGTGCAAAATTCCCTTGAGGCTGCAATGGTTGACCTGGAATGTTGAGGTCCTACCTGCTCAAGCAAATAATCCTTCATCCTCCAGATGATCCCAACATTTGCATATGAAACCGGGATTACAGTGCCCAGAAGGTAAGGTATTAGCAGTTTCTTCTCATAAGGTATAATTTGCACTTTCTTGCATTCTGTGAAGGATTCTTACCAATTAAAATCTAATAGAAATCACACTCATCTAAAGTGCTAGAGAAGCTACCTTCCCATTTATATAACAGCATTGCTTAGCATATTAAAGGCCAGGCCATGCAGTAGGAAGTGTGTGTATTTCTTTTCTTGTTCTGATACAAAGTGGGAAGGGAATAGAAGGGGAACGTTTCAAGGTGATGGTATTGCTGATGAGCAGATTAGCTATGAGATCAGAGAAGAGGAGGAAAAAAGAAACCTAGGTCAGGGGTTTTATGCACTGGGTTCTGATATGGGACCTCAGAAGTGTATGTGATGACTCACACCGGATGGAAGAGTTGGACGCCAAGGAGTAGCTGAGGGAGCAGCTGTTAATGGAGTTCAATGAACTCAAAGGGGGACTATTAATCTAGCAAAGGAGACCGAGCTCCTTGTGTGCCTGCTACCAGCTCTCCTCCTCCTCTTGCTCCTCCTCCACTTCAACCTTAGCTGGGCCATTTCGTGAAGCTGGATCTTCTCTCTTCTCCCAGAAAAACTCCCTGGTAATAGAGCCTTCTGGCAACTACGCAGGAGCTTCTACGGTGACCTGGGCTTTCCTCACAGTTCGGCTGGCATCGCCACATTCATAACCAGGCAGCAAATCTGAAATCCAGGCAGGACCATGGAAGGAGTTCTTGGGGATGCCAGTGAGGAATCCCTAACATGGGGCTCTATAGGCAGCCTTTGGATCACTACAGGTTGATCCTAGGCTTCAGTTGGCGCGCGATCCTCCCAGGGGTCCCAAGGTTTCCTCCACAGAATAAAGGATTGTTCAGAACACTGACATGGTTGCTCCAGTTATGATGATGTAAAACCCTTTGCTTCCAAAGGAGGAACTGATGCTAAACCCTCCATTTTCAAAAAGACATGCATCCCCACCCCATGCCATTAGAATATGTGGAATGGGCACGGTGGGACCACCCCTGCCTCCACCAAGCCACATGCCCTGGTCACATGCACCATCAGCAGTGGCCTTGGTGGAAGTTCTCCCCTACAGACCATGTATTTGGACAGAACGGAGGAAGATGCTCCAACAATACCACTGGATGGAGTTCCCTGATGTGGGGCCAGAAACCCTCCTAGTGTAGAGGAGTTCCACGCATGTGCCTCTGTGCATGCGTGCATGGGAAATGTGGGGGTAGTAGAGACGCTTTTCTGCAATGGGGGTGGAGGCTCGTCCGCACAAGCATGCAGCTGTGTTCATGCATTCCAGTTGTGGGTGGGAGTTTGAGGAACGTGCCAGTGAATTTAATAAATGCATGATGTGTTCTTCGAGGAAACACTTTCTTCTGCCTCTTCCGAAGCTCCTGTCAATACATTCCATTGGGTGACTAAGTTCTAGTCTAAAGAGAGAAAGGGGAGGGAAACCCTCTCAACCCTTCCTCCAACCTCTACCATGTCAACACTTTTTTTAAAGTGTGTGTCTGCGGGTGATCCCTGTCTAGCTTTCTGACTTGCCTGCTGTCCCTGTCTGCTCATGTTCCATGGCAAGTTGCTATGACAGACATCTGTTGCTTCTGCTGATTCAACAATGACTCCACCTGTGTTGTTTCTGTGTCTATCTCCTGTGGTGTACATAAAGTAGCAGCCACCCAGAAAAGGATGTTTTGCCATGGAGGATAATCTGCACAGAGAGGAGAACATACATCCTTTTATGCACACCTTTTCCTGAGATGAACTTTGTTGATGTGCATGGGCGCACATCAGGAGATGCTCTGAAAACTCATCAGGACAGAAAACTTTTGCCTGAGTTTGGAATTCTAATGCAGTGAGCAAATTACAAATGTTCATGCTGTCAGTTCATCTATCACTACTTTTTATTGCAACTTGTGCTTTCCAGATGTTTGGGCCATTGACTCCCATCAAATCTAACCAAAAAGCAATGGGGAAGGAAGCTTTGTCCTTCAGTTCCCATCAGACCATTTGGAGGGTGGCAAATTACCCAGCCCTGCTTGGCTTAGATCATGCCTTTGAGTGCTTGTTATAAAAGCACAGCGATGCATGATACTGACCAGTGAACACTTCCTTTTAAAAAAAATGCCACTTACAGGCCAGCTTATAACAACATTTCCTTTTAAATAACCTCAAATTCTTGGAGAGATGGAATGATTGGAAACAGAGAAAGCAATTTTGAGTCACCATTTTTAAACACAGATTATCAACGGCCTGGAAAAATAGATGAGCAAGTTCACTTGAAATAGGTCTTATGACTGAGTCTCTGGCTTGGGACATCATGTGAGTGAGGGAGTCTGAGTTCCCAGTCCTCCAGCCCTTTCTAGGAATGTAATAATGTCTGGCATCCGCCAAGGTGGGGTGGGATACAGAGGAGAGAATATTGCTCCACCACTGTGTGGTATTCGCTTCTGAGTTACTCATGCATTTGTATCGTTTTCCAGAGAAGGTGTTTGTTTGACAAGTCAGCCAACAGGAAGGTGAATAGGTGGGCCAGCACAAGTTCACCGGGGAGTTAAAAACTGGGTGAGGTGGAAAGAAGAGAATTCTAACTGAGAAGTGGGTGTGCTGAAATTAAGCTTGTCTGAATATCAGAGAGGCACTTAACAAAGATTAGTTAGTCTGTTTTCTCACTGAAATTGTCAGTGGAATAGTCCAGTATATGTTTATGAAATAGGTCCACTCCAAAGCTGGCTTTTCCACAATATAGGCAGTCAACAAGACAGCTGTAACCAGGCCTGTTCCCTTTGGATACACCCTTCCGAAGCTTAATGTTGCAGTTCCAGCAACTGGCTTGTGAGCATCCAGTGCAGAATGGGAGGACCTGCAGAGATGATCCTTAGCTTCCCACACCCCACACTGCGGTTTAGCTGAACAGCTCATTCTGACTACCAAACTGGTGCATTGAAGAGAGAGGGCTGGGACTCTGCCACAATGCCTTGTATCCTAGAAGCCCCAGCCTCTTTCCCTCCCCATCCTGCCATACCCTCTTTGCCGCATCCTGCCTTGGAGAATGAGCTGATAACAATATTTCCACAAGAAGTTGCATATGGCAAAGATCCCCAACCCCAAGTTTGGAGCTCTGTTTCCAGTCTCACCGTCTGGGATCATTCCCATGCGTATGCTTAATATATTTCAGGTGTACATCGATAGTGCCATTCTTGCTGCAGTGTAATGTTATGGGCCCATTTCAAGTTGGTGTGCAAGCTGGGTCTGGGTGCAGAAACAGCCTCGGTCAGCCCTTTTGACTATGCCAGGAGAGAGACGGGGCAGAGTGACCACATTGATAGTCCTGGATCCCTCAGTGGCTTTGGGTTGACTGTGATATTCTCCTGGAGTGACCATCTGACTTGGGAGTGGGAGGTACTGCATTGAAGTGGTTCTGCTCCTGCTTGGAGGGTCAGATCCAGAAGTGGTACATGGGGATATTGCTCAGTCCCATGCCCTCTCCAATGTGGGGTCCTCATCAGTCTTGTTCTCCAGGCCATTCAGCATCTACATAAAGCCACTAAGCAAACCCATCTAGACTTTTGGAGTGAATTGCCATCACTATGCTCGTGAGACACAGCTGTATTTCTCCCTTTCACCTTCGGCAGGGGAGGCTGTGCACGTGCTGGACCAGGGTCAGGCGACAGCAATGGACCGGATGGGGGACAGCCACATGCATTGGCTCTGCTAACTGGGTGGAGGGTGTTCAACCTCTTCTGGGTGGAGTTGCTCCCCTTGAAGGAGCAGGTTCACAGCTTGGGGGGTTTCCTTCCAATGTCTTTGCCATTGGAGGCCCACCACCTGGCCTCAGTGGCACCCAGTGCCTTCTACCACCTTGGGCCTCTACCACCCTTACCACCACCCAGTCGCATTCCTTTCTGCACAGCCATATTCTCATTTCAGTATTCTGTGCTCTGATCATGTCTAAACTACTTTCCTACAACGCTGAGCTTGAAGACAGTTCAGAAGCTCCAGCTTGTACAGAGAGCAGCAGCTAATCTAAAAACTGGTACCAGGCTGTCTCAACATATAATATTAGACCCACTTACACTGGCTGCCCAAAGGCTTTTGTGGCTGACTCAAGGTGCTGGTTTTAACGTATCTAATCCTATATAGTTTGGGAGCACATTAGAAAGCCTTTCCCAAGCTAGTAACATACCCAGATGTTCCGCTCTATCTCTGAGGCCGTCCTCTGAATGCCTGTTGGTATGGACTGCTTTTAGTTGTTGAAATGTTGCTTTAAATTTTTAATGTTTTAATTTTCAAATGTTTTTAATTTTAATGGCTTTTTACTGTTCTGTTTTTATATTTGTATTTTATTGTATTTATTAAATAGTTCACCATCCAAACAACTTCGGGTATTGGCCAGTATAGAAATTAAATAAATAACAAAATACTGCCCTCCAAAATAGAGATCTCTGGTTCAATATCATTTGCTAACCAGGCTATTAAACCAGGATGAGATCCTTCCATCATGACTGATGAAACTAGGCAGGTTTTCTAATCAGAATATTAAGCCAGGGCAGCCCATATAAACAATGGTTATGATGCTGGGGAGTTTATGTTTGGATCCCAAGCTGAGCAAAGTAGGTGTCATGTTTCGAATGAATGGAAATGCTGTTGTCTGTTAACACTGAACTTCAATTAAACTTGATTGCTTTCTATATTCCTTACCTTTCTGAACATGGTGAAATTTAGGGAAACTTTTGCAAGAATGATTCTGCTTTGGAACAAGGAGACTCATAATATCTTTGGATTCATCTGTCTATTCGCAATTGAACATGCTAAGTCGATATTGGAAGGAGAAAGACATGAACTTGCAAACTGGCAGTCCATGTAATGTTACTCCAGTCCCCTAAAATGCTAAACCAGTTTCCCAGTCAGATGTGGAAACCCAAAATGCATGAAAAGAACCATCTGAGGAAATCAGCAGGGCATTCCAGTCAGGATACATTCCAGTGTGGCTTTTTCTGAACGGAAAGAGAACAATTTTGCATTAAAGATGGCATGAAGGCCAACAAAAGAAACATTTTCCCAGACTTTATACCTTCTCAGCAAAAAGGAAGTGCAGACTTGAAGGAGCTCTCCTTTCTCTGCTACCATACCTCATCTCCTTGTCTTCTCCTTTCCTCAAACCCTAGAGATGAGAGAAAAACTGACTGGATGAAGGAAGAAGCAAATGTTTCTGTCCAAAATAAAAACCCTAACCCAGAATGCAAATCATCACGATCCTGGGCATCGTACCTTCTCATTCATCCTCAAAGGAAGAGCTTGAACATCTCCAGTTCATCTCAGAGGAGCCTAGGACTACCCAAGCCCCAAGTACCCAGGGATTGTGCCTTCACAGCTGACTCCCTGAGAGGCAGAGAGCTCAGCTTCTGAGGCAGAGACAGGTGCCAATCCACCAGCTGGCCACCACAAAAAAGCAGTGCCTTTTAGGTGAGGGTGCTGGCCAGGCGAAGGGCACTTTCCACAGAGGCACTCTTCCTGATGGGACTTCTTCCAGAAGCCTCTAACATAATGCAGCTAAGTCGTGGGTAGGGCCCTGGGCCTGTTGCTTTCTGGGCCAGTACGTTCTGGTCTTCTCTAGTCCCTTGACTTCCTTGACTAGGCTTCATGACAGATCCTCTGCGTTGCTAACTTTGGACTCTTACTGGACTATGCTCTTTGGACTCTGCTTACGATGGATCTTCTACTTGTGTTTTGGGATTGTCCACAACTCAGAACCTTCTCTAGACTTGCAGCATGCACTTTGGACTATGCCTGTGGACTGATTGCTTTTGCTTCAAACTGCCCTCTTGCTGTTTTAATACAAACATTCATGGGCCTTTCCCCCTGCTTTCTGGCTTGCTATCAGTCTTGTCTTTAGATATAAGCCTGACCAAGCAGTAAATGAACTCCTCTTCACACTGGCGAAGAGCTAAATGCAGCCATGTCATCAGGATCAAGATGGGCTATAGATCACTGAGTACTTGAGCTGCACATAAGTAACTCAGCATTTGCCAGTTTTCATAAGAAGAATTCTCTTTAATCTTTTCTGAAGCTGTTGGATTACAACACTTTTAAATCCACCTGTTACAATACAGGCAGGGAAAGAGGCCTACTGAGATTCCCTTTTCAGCCTTTCTTCTAGTAGTAGAGAAAGAAATCTTTTTCTCTAGCACTGGGAAAGGAAATCCCACTCTTATTTCCAATCACTGATGAAGTGGATGTCAGAAGGATTGGCAGCTGAGGATCCTCTCTTCTCCTCTGCCTTCAAAATAACTAACTCCAGGCTATCTGGAGTTTGGGGATGGCCTCTGTACTTTTCAATCTATTCTTGCTTCTACCAGAAGAAGAGGAGGAGGAAGAGGAGGACTTGGAGGATCATATTATTTTGTGCAATCATTAAAATCCATAAATGAGCTAGTGAATCATCACTGACACCTTTCTCCACCTCCCTCCAGTTGTTATTCAAATAAAAGAGGTCTTAAAAACCAGGGTGTTTCTTTACAGTGTTCTGTTCTCAAAGGAGGAGGCAACATGTGTCTTTGGCAGTGGAATTTGGCCTTAATTCCTGCCAGACATTGAATCAGCTTATTTAAATAGACATAGAAATGTGGATGTTAAGAAATGGCTAATCTGCTTAGTCCCAATGAACAGGGACTAACTGTCCTATAGGTAGGGCTATGACAAATATTTGTAGAGCACGTTTTTTAAACTGGCACAAAACAAACATACTTATAAGTCTGGATGAGACAGAATTACATATGGTCTGGATGTTTAATACGTACTTCCCAGGCTACAATGCAGATGAAAACACAGCTGTCCTGCAGTTTCTGCATTTCTCCAAATTTTGCAATGCGGTTTATGGCTCACAATTTGTGTGCCAATATACTTTTTCACCATTATGGTAAGGAGCATTTGCAACAAATATGCATAGATTAGGGAAATATGTAGCACTGGCAAAATTTGAGTCTAATAATAATGAATATGAATTATCATGCTGCTTTTAAAATTCAATGAGTGATGCAGAAATTGGATGGAACAGACCTGTGATTAAATATATGCAATATATGACATGGACCAGAAATAGATGGATACATCCATCCCTACCTATGGGGGTATATAAATTTTTTAAACTGTTTTCTGACATGCTGCAAGACAGAGTTAGGACTTGGGATATATCAGGGTTTCAGTTCAGTTTACACATCAACAGAATTTGTCCCACTTGCAATCTGAAGCATAAACACAGTGCTCATTTTAAGTCCCAGACTTATCATCTTCAAAAAGAATGTATTCTTAAAGTGTAGTTGATGGTATGAAGTATGATTTCCCCCCCCCAAATGTGCTTTAATCAGTAGAAGTACACTGTTTAAAAAATGCAGAGGAAAATGTGCACTTTTCTCATTTGAAAGACATGTTCTTTCTCTCTTTGGACAGAAAGAAAAATGCATGGCAGATGAAAATGGGATTGAGGCAGAGCAGGTAAAGTTTGGAGCAGTTTGGAAACTGGAGTTTCCTCCCAGTCCTAGATAGAACTGATGGAGTGTCAGCAAGATATTTCTCAGCCATGCTTGCCCACTCTCAAAGATTTCCCACATATACCTAACTCCCCACTGAGATCTGGGAATGAGATCTTTCTGAAAGAGCCATCCTTGAAAGGAAGTGAGAGGGACGGTGAATAGAAGGGCCTTCTTGGTCATTGCTCCCACCTTTGGAATGGGTCCACCAAGTGCCATCACTACTGTGATTTCAGCACTAGGCAAAGACTCTTCTTTTCCGTAGACATGTTGAGACCTGATTTTAATAACTGGTTGTTTTAATATATTATGCACTGCTAGCAATTTCTTTTTAAATTCTTACCAGGAATTGAAATATTATATCTTGTGTTTTATTGTTGTATGCTGCTTAGAGAGCCCAATCAGGTTATTCAGTGGCCTATAAATTTAAAAATAAATAATAATAATAATGGCAAGCCAGTCTATGACATGGGTTTATACAGCTTGTATATGAAGTTGTTGTAGCAATGGTTACATGCATATTCAAAGCATTCCAACAATATTCCATTGCACGGAAGTTCAGGATGGAACAAACAGTAGTGCTGGAACTGCTGCCACTTCTGTGTTCAGCTTTTAAGATTGTTCAGGTCTGCATAGCCAGACTATACAGCAAACGGGAGATTTGTTGCACAGCAACTCATGGTATGGGATGTCGCCAGACACCAATCAACAAAATAAAGCTGGGCAGTGCAGCTAATCAAATATCCCAGAGCAAACATGATGAAATATCACAAAGCAAACATGACATCCGGTAATCTCATGCTCAAGAAAATGAGCAAGAATTCAGAGGTGGATGTTTAAAGGTGGCTCACTCAGCAAGTACTTTCCATTGTAGGCAGATACAAAAGATGAAACAAAGAATACTTAAGTTCAATTGGTATGATCAGAAGAATCTTTATGTGTCCTGTACTTTACAAAAGTTTCCCCATATAACCACTTCTGCTTTCATTTCAAATGAAAAGCAGTATATAAATATTGCTAAGACAAAATAAACATATCTCAGAACAAGTAGACCGGAACCTTAGTCATTCTATCCTTTCCCCAAGCTACAGAGATTCTGAAAAGAATTCTTATGAGACAAACGCACAATTTTCCATAGACACTCTCCATTTCTCACCTCCAAGTCCATTCCATGCTGGCCCCAAGTGGACTTTTAAAGTTAGAAATAATTTATATAGGTTTTTTGCATGCATGTCGTGAGTGGAGCCGGCTGGTGCCGGAGGTCAGACTAGATGGCCCGGGAGACCCCTTCTGAATCACTCTGTTTCTATTTTTCTACTTTTCCAAAAACGTGCATTTTTGAGCACATAATCCAAATTTTATGCCTGTTGTACACCCATAGTTTTGGCATTCATTTCTGAAATGCATGCATTTTTCTCTCTGACTTTTTAGGGATACAGATTTCATCAGATGTGTTTTTCCCCCTGTAGCCTGGAACACACCACAAGTTCAAATTTTAAAGTGTGCAAATTATATGTAGTCTGTGCATGTTTCTGGGTGATGCAAATTGGTGAAATGTATGGGGGGGGGGGGAATCAGACAGAAGAGAGTTCTCACCGATCCTTATAGTGAAGAGGTCACTGCTTGATTCATGGATCTGTGAATATTATCTGCAAATGTGTTGCTTGTTTGGAACATTTATCCGTGATGAATTTATCCACAGGATGCTATCATGTGCACATCTGTATGCCATGTGTGTACATCTATTTAGTGTTATCGTTGCATGAACATGTCTTAAAAACAGTTACAAATGAAACAGAATGCAGAAAGGAAAACTCAGCCAGCAATCACAGGTCTGACTTTAAAATGCCCTAGTACAGAGACTAATAGACTTTAAATCATACTGAAACCAGCTTCATCAGATTACAGACAAACATGCCTTTTGTACTGTGATGTTTGAGAGCTCATGAATAATAGGTTCATATAATGGATGACTAACAAGAAAATACATGGCTGTCCTCAAACGCCATAAATAAACCAAGTAACTAATGCCAGATTTGATAGTTTCAGTGGGGCACAGCTGAGATGACTTTTCACCGAGTCTGTTGCGTAAGATGTTTCTAGACCAGAGAACCAGGTCGTCCTTCCTTGGACTTTGTGTACGCCAAGCATCAAAGTGGATGTGGCATGCATTCCGTGATTTCATTTAACCTGTTGAGTCCTTTGCTCTAAGTAACAGTGGGGGGAATCAGAGTCGTACAAGGAAGGGGGTTGTGGATTTTTGGTTTAGGTGGACCAAGAATGCGCTAAGGTGCCATGGATGCTTTGTTCTGAGTGACTTTGGGCCAGTCACTGAATCTCATCCTAGTCTCGCTCGTGGGACTGATGCGAGGATACCATAGAAAGATCACATAAACCACCTTGAAAGAATTAATGGATTTTTAAAATAAGAATTCTTTCTGCAAATACACACTTGTAATAGTGTCCGTTAGTGAGAATGCATACTAGCACAAGTGTGCATCCAAAGAGGAATCAAAACGCAAAAAGGTAATCAGATGCAAAGAAATTTCACATGTACTGGAATCTCCCACAGTTTTCTCCACCATTGGCATGATGAACTTGCTTTTCCTTTTGGGATTTAACCCCTTCATAGCCTGTCTTTTCAGACTAGATGCATATCCACACCCACAGCAGCTCCCCAACATGTCTTCCTCATGGTCTTGTGTCACCCCTGAACTGAAATATAACAGTTCCATGGACACCCAGTCCACATTTATTTTTTTTTCATAGTTCCTGGGCTTGCAGAATGCTAATTAACAGGAGTCAGTTATGGTTATGCACAAGTCAGCATTTCCTCTTTCTGCAATCTCCTAACACTAAAATCCCATTATACTATCAAGTTGACAGAACACAAAATCTCTGAGTAAACAGCTGCACCCGCGGATTTCAGTGAGAGGCAGGAATTAACTTTCCTTGGCATGCCTCATAAGCACACACAAGTCAATCAAGCGATACTCGAGTTTCCTGTGTGTCATTCCCGTTCTTTCTCTCCTGGTCAGTTTATTGTTGCCAGAATGAAGACACAATGCTCTGTAAATAGATTTAAGTAAAGACTAGCTCTATGAATTAACTTATCTTGGCTGCAGTGGAAAAAGTCATTAAGGACTCCCTCAAACTCAGACTCTTCCAAGATTCCTACACTGTGTCAGCTTTCAGAAGAATGGCTAGTGTGATCTTTGCCTCCCATTCTCCAGTCTCTGCTTTCACTAGGCAAGCTTTTCTGCCCATTGAGCGAGGGTTTGTTTGTTTCTTTATGAAATTTATATCCCACCCTTTTTCCTCCAAGGAACCCAGAGTGGTGTGCATAATTATCCTGCTTCTGTCTGTTTTATCCCTGCAACAACAGCTCTGTAAGGTAGGCTAGGCTGAGAATCTGTGCATGGCCAAATGACAACAAAGACCCTCATAGCTGAGTGGGGACTAGAACCATATGTTCTGAGCCCCAGTCTATGCTGCACTGGCCAAGCTCTGGATAATCACATCTTGGCTGCCTTTCTCTTCTTCCCTTTCTGCCTACCAGAACTTCCACATTTCCCCTCTTGGGGGACTCGTTTCCAACTAAGTGAGGCAGATATGATGGTTATCACTGAACCAACAATGATAGACAGAAGGGGGAAGATCTCCCATTTCCAAGAGTACAGCTATGACCCCAGAAGTGGCTTTCCAAGCCATCCTACAGCTCCTGCAATGCTTTTCCAGGGTCCTTGTGTTGCTATGTGCCATCAAGTTGTCTCTGATATATGGAAACTCTGTGAATAGCTGCTTTCCAAAATGTCCTGTTCTTGACAACCCTGCTCAGCGCTTGCAGACTCAAGGCTGTGGCTTTCTTTATGGAATCAGTCCATCTAATAGCTGGAATTACTCTTCTGTCTTCAACATTCCCTAGCATGATTAATTAGCATTAATTCCATGTATACCCTGTTTTCACAAAGATAAACAACTCCAATAACAATGTTAAAATGTTCAAAACATGTTGTCAGGATCTCCATTTAGGACCATTGAAAAGAGCAGCACTGGACTTTTAAATAGAAACCCAGTAACAAATATGTTTTCAGAACCTGCTTAAAGGCAGGTAGTTTGGAAGTTAAGTGATGATCATATAATCTATCGTAGATAATGTAGAAATCAGTCTTTGCAAATCAGGTGTGGCACAACATGACAGTACGGCACTTTTTATCCAAGAAGTCCTTGATCAGAAGGACATATCATGTGTGTGCATGCGTGTGTGTACATGTGTGTAGAAAAAACACAAAAAGCACACAAAAATTATCCATCCATGTGATTGATCAGGCAGCCAGCCCTCCCCATGTCCATCCACTCAGCTTTTGCCTTTCTTGGAAACCCATTTCACTCACCTTGCTTTAACATGCTTTCCTTCCTGGTGTTTGTCCCATTAAACACTGCCTGGCAGCTAGACAAAGGCACTGGGAACACCACGCATCCCTGGATTGGTATCCCCTGGATCCACAAATTGGGAGGGGAATAGCAAAGAAGGCAGGCTGGGGGTTTGAGAGGGCAGTGAGTGCTAAGAAGGGTGGCTGGAAACCAGCAGAGGACGGAGCAAGCAGCTGGGAGCAACGGTGTGTGGACGCATGTCCACGTGTGTGCACTTGCTTGCGTGCATGTGAGAAACAGAGGGAAAGAGGCAGAAAGGATTAGGAAGAACTGGAATGAGAAGAAGACTGTGTGATTCTCCATGTACTTGCTGTAAGAAAAAGAATGGAAGGACATGTGCAACTGTGTGCACACCTGCCCAAATTCATGCACTCATCCATGGGCATGCAAGTGAAAGTGTGCATCGAAGTGGTCCAAGAGGAAAGAGAAGAAGCAGTGAATCACTTGGGAGGGAGAATAAGAGTTTGCCTTCTGCAAAACAGGTTTCTGCTGAAGCTGAATGCGTTGACTTCATAGGGCATGTTTAGCGCATTGGAATTTAGACCCCACCTTGGTCTTGTACTCAGTCTTTGGGGCAGCCGACCCATCTTTCTGTAGCAGACATTTCCTGGTGGTTTTCTGGAATAGCTTCCCAATTTGCGTGCTCTGTGCCCAGCTCAGAAAGACGTCTGCCCTTGATCTGGGCTGCACAGGCCTTCAGAGGAGACTTGGCAGCTTCAGGGAGCCTGGCTCATTTTGTCCAGCTCTTCTTGCCATCGTGGTGGATGACAGGGTGATGCACGGGGATGGCACATGGTGAGGGCCACTCCCATCAGTTGGACATGGCTGACGTATTACAGTCTCTACCCTGCTCGAAATGGTGAACACTGAAAGGGAAACTGGCTGAGGTATGCGCAAAAATGCAACAGCCCTGGCAGCTGTGGATCTCAGGAGGCAGCAGCATAATACCAGGTTTAATGTAGCATAGTAGCTTCCATGTAGCCTGAAGTGCCTGATCCTGCCTAATCTTGGAAGCTAAGCAGGGTCAGGCCTGGGCAGAAATGGGATGGGTGACTTGAGTGTATGAGTCTATGATTATTGCTGTCAACTGCCTAGAGAGCTTTGGCTATGGGCAGTATAAAAATGTAATAATAATAATAATAATAAAGAAGAAAGGCAGACTAGAAAGAATGGTTTTGTTGCATGTTTGCAGATCCCTAGGGAAAGACTCTGGAGACACTCCTGGGAAGACCGCTATTGCTTGGTTCCTGTCAGTGGACATGTGGATGCTATGGACAAAGATGGTCCTTTGAACACCTGTCATCCAGTGGAGACACTGCAGGGCTACATCCCTTGGGATTCTTTTGCCTGTGCGTAGCTCGTGCCGTGTCTCCTTCCAGTGTGATTGCCTTCTTGAGTTTGCAGCTGAAGTGGCCGAGTGTCAAGGCATGCCTGGAGGAAGTGGTGCAGGCAGTAGCCTGTGGTCTCCTCCACACACAGGGAAACGCCCTCCCTCTGTTTATTTTTGCAGCACAGAAGGGACGGGCAGCCCTGCGGAATCCCCATGAAAGGCGAAAAGCCTAACAAGTGTTCTCATACAGCAGTAAAGTGTAAATTCCTGTTATCAAGTGAAAAACTAGACAAGCACAGCCAGCTAAGGAGACTAAAGATGAGGAAAGCTGGAATTGTTGGTCATGTGATGACTCATTCTTAGCAACAGCAGAGTAGAAGAAAAAAGAAAATATAAGGAAATAGGTCATAAGTGTGTGTGTGTGTGTGTGTGAGAGAGAGAGAGAGAGAGAGAGCATGCATGTGCATGTCCGTGCACTACCTTCCCCAGCCAAAAGAAGCTGAGAACTGAAGCAACTCCAGGTTTTGACAAGAAAAGCTAATAAGAAACCAACTCCAGCCTTCAACAACGACCAAATTCTAACTGCTCCAAATTTCAGCCAAGTTAATGCTAGACAGACAAGGGAGTCTTTAGGATAAACAAGTTTTCCTTGAAAAAATTTGTTTTACACGTTTAGGCCACAGACAGGATTGCTACAAAAAGATGTGTGACAAAAACACTTAGAAGGTTACCTTTTCCACTGGTTCATTGATTGATTCAGTGACTGAATAACTCCTTTGTTTGGATTAGCAATCTATCCCATGACTGGGTCTCAGGTAGAAATATCAGAGAAAACCTCAGCAGATTCAAATTAATCCCAATTTATATGAATCCAACAGATGGATTTTCAGCAGACTGGTTAATCCCAAATCACATGGACTTCACAGATTTACAGACTATGCTATTACTAGTGTCTTGTTGAGAAATCGGCGGGGGGAGGTGTAAATGCATTGCAATTCTACATTTCTTGCAGAGGCTAAAATATAATAAAACACATTATAGAGGAAGTCTGCATTTGGGGAGATTTTGTACATTGTTGGAAGTGCAAATTTATGCAAAGATAAAAGAACACAAGTTCAGGAATTGAAAAAAAAATCAAGTTCTCTTAATGATCGGATGACAGAATATAAGGCATTCAACATGGCCACTGGAAACAAAGGTAGAGCAAATTTAACAAAATCATCTAAAAACCCTCATCTCAAGGAGGCTTCAATTTTTTTGTAGGCAAAGCATATGAAATATTGATCAGATAAAATAAAATAGAGTACAAATTTTGGCCGCCCCCTGAGAACTGCGGGAGAGGCCCTTGTCCGGGAACCCTCCTTGAAGGAAATTAGGAGGGTAGGTACTCGGAGGAGGGCTTTCTCTGCGGTGGCGCCCAATCTATGGAACGTGCTCCCCAGGGAGGTCCGCCTGGCGCCGTCGTTATTTGTTTTTCGGCGCCAGGTGAAGACCTTTTTATTCAAACGTCAGTTTAACGGTTAATACTATTTATTTATTTTTTTTATTCTTCGGCCAGGGTGACTTATTTTATATTGTTAACTTGGTTTATATTTTTATTGTATAATATTTTAATTGATAGATTTGTGAGCCGCCCCGAGGCTTCGGCAAATGGGGTGGCATAGAAATTTGCAAAATAAATAAATAAATAAATAAATAAATAAATAAATTTGGGGGTGGAGGATAAGTAGGCATTTTGAGAGAGTGTCACAGTTGTTACTGCCAAAAGCAGAGAGGGGAGGGGAGGGGAGGGGAGGGGAGGCTGGCATGGCTGATGTTACCATTCATTAAACGAACACAGTGTGGGGAGCATGAGGCCATGTCCTACCACTTTCTTGCCAAGACAGGCTGGAGCAAGAACTGGGGGAGTGTGCAGAGGAAGAAGCCCTCATGGCAAGAGAGAGGGGAGACTGAAAGATGCAAACTGGATCTTTCCACTGGAAACACTGCTCCACTTTGGGAGCGTGGGCGGTACCACTGAAAGAACCAAAGCTGCTGACGGGAGTTGGGATTCCTCCTTTGCACATTCAAAACCCACAGACCACTTTCCTCACAAAGCATCCTTTGTTGATCTGAAAGCACAAGACACCCCAGAAGAGTCCCTGAACATGCACAGAGCAGTTTGTTGAACCCCATCTAGTAACCACCTCCAAGAGTTCTCTTGATAAACGTGCCTGGATCCCATCTCTATGGGAGGGGCCTCCTGAGAGCGAGCATGCCTCCTCTCTGTGTGGCTGTCCTCTAAATGGGCCACCCTCCCTGCTGATGCTGCATCATGGGGCCCAGAGCCAGGGCCACCTGGTGCCTGAGAAACCCCACAGCTCCAGGCACCCTTCCCACCAGCTGCACACCGTGCTTATCCCCAGGGACTGCCTGCCCACCTGGGGAGTCTGGCCTGGACAGAAGCGTTTCTGCTTCTCTCATCAAAAAGCCTCAGCTCGGCTCACATTCCCAGACTCCCCTCAGTTGTTTCACCTTCTGATTCTGACTGTGCTTAAGCGCAGCCAGCAGTGCTTGAGAACAGGAGTCCGAACCGGTGCTCTTTCTCACTCCCAGCAGCTCCCCTGACTCAGGGCCTGGCCTGGGGTCCTGTCTTCAGGAGCAAAGCCAGCAGGGAACACTTGGAGCCACAAGTGCAGTGCCTGCCTTGAAACCTCCTCACAAGGAGACGCAGCATCAGATTAGGGCATTACTGACAAGCTCGACGGCTCGTGGTGTCTGGCTGAACGCGAGCCCTTGCTGGAACAGCACCTTTATCTCTGTGCTCTCTGCAGGGCAGTTCCTCTGCTGCTGGGATCATCCTGGCCCTTCAACGGCAGAACTGTTACCGATCAGTCTGAGATCTGACTTTCATAGCAGGGAAGGCAGGAGGGGACCCGTGGCCAGTCTCAAAGCATCAGTGCTTGTAGGACTCTTAGGAAGGAAAGGGATCAATCCAGCAGCTTGCCCAGCTTTGAGGCTGGAGGGCCACATTGATCCTAATCATGAAGCAATAGCAAAAAGGAAGATTTCGTGTGGACACACAGCATCAAAATATTGGACAACATACCTTTGAAATCAAGGCAGACATTTCTTACTCTAGACACACAGTATGAGCCAGCTGCACGGGACCAGGATACCAGGATACCTAAAGGAATGCCATTTTCCCTACATGCCCTCCAACCCCTTAAGATCGGCAGCAGAGGCCTTCCTCCAGGAACCCTCTTTGAAAGAGGTCAGGAGACAGAGTACCCGGAAGAGGACCTTCTCTGCGGTGGCGCCCCGGCTATGGAATGCGCTCCCTAGAGAGGTCTGCCTGGTGCGGTCATACGTTTCTCGGTGCCAGGTCAAGACCTTTTTATTTGGCCAATATTTTAACATATAGTAATTTTAATTGTGTTAGACTTATTTAATTTATTTTAAATAGTGTTCAGTGTGGAATAGTTAACTTATTTTATTGAAGATTGAAATAATGTTGTAAGCTGTCCAGAGATGACAGTAATGAATGGCCTACAATTTTTTAAAATAAATAAATAATAAATAAATGTATTTGTTACCTGTAATTGTATCAACATTAAATGATGAGCTATTCTTCTAAACTCAGCCATGAACTGAACTCATCTTCTTGCCATTATGTGAAGTTCTAGCAAAATAAAGCTTGTGCCTACAGTTTTCTTTCATAAAAACATTTGCATGGATCAAAAATGAGAGCACAGTTGAGGTTAAGAAGGAGAGTCGTAAAAAGGAGTAATTTTTTTGGTTCTGTACAACATCAAACAGACACGATGGTCAAGTTCTAGGGTCTTCCTCTGACTGCCACCACTGAGGGAGGCTTGGTTGGTGGCAGTAAGGGCCTTTTCAGTGGTGCCTGCCCCCCCTCCCCAGTTATGGAAAAAGCTCCCCACTGAGTCCCATTTGGCACCACCTTTGCAATCTTATTGGCACCAGGTAAAGACTGTTCTCTGCTGCAGGACATTCAGTTAGTCTACTGGGACTTGCTGGTTGGTCGAAAGATTTTTCTTCAAGTTACTGTAATTTTTTACCTGCTTTAAGTTTGGTTTTAAATTTTGTACTTATGTGTTTTAATATGGTGCATTTATATTATATTTTAATGTGCTTTTGTCAACTGCCCAGAGAGCTTTAGCTATTAGATGGTATAGAAATTTAATAAATACATAAATAAAGGATAAACCTAAGGGCAGAGAGCTCCATGCAATAAATTTCTCCTGATGATGCCGCTAGCTAAAGGTAATAGAATTGTTTCTAAAGGCGCAGGCCATACATGCACAGCATCCAGCTTTTATCTCACAGACAAATGTATAGATGCACATATATGAGTAGGAATGGGCAAGTGAGCCGTGCTTGAAATTGCCAGGATTCTCTGAACTCATCAGCTCATGCATTTGCGGTTGCTCCTTTTGCATGCAAACAGGGAAAATCCACACACTGAGGAGCCATCAAGACTAAAACGGTGCAGGCCACCTCTGCTGGATCTGTGCAGATATCCTAAACTGCTTCTAGAGACTAAAGTGTGCCTGCTTTGCATAAACTTAGCAGATTTGCATAAACTGAATGCAAAGAAATACCCATCCATTCTTGAACAGATTTCACAAACACCTTCTGTGACTCACACATGAAGCTGCAAACACGGCATGCTCACATGTATTGTGAGGAAAACCAACATTTTCATGAATCCATAAGTCAGAGTAAAATTTTAAAGGGTTAGTTGTAAATGCATTCCACATGACATTGATAGCGCTCCTCTTTCCCATTCTATTGGGTTTCTCCACAAATCCAGCAAATAAACTCGTAGTCATTGGGACTGTAATTTTCTTTCACTTTTTCGCTTTCCCCCTGTGTAATCCCCAAGGAACTGTGTAATGACTATTATGTAACAGACTTGAGGGATTCCAAACTAGGAAAGAGGAGAGAGGGAGGGGGGGAGAGAGAGATCCGACCCTGGAAGAAAAATCTCACAGACCTGGATTTCTCATCTATCGGTCACATGATTATGGCCAAATGGGAAAACATGAAGACCCATGTGGTTATCCAATTTAATGGGGAAAATGTATCAGCAAGCTTTCCGATTGCTGTGAGGGGGAGCTGGTGGATTAGTGTTTCGGACTCCCATGACCTTTCCCAGAGGGTTACTCAAATACCCAAAACCGCAGAGATGTTAAAAATGTGTGGATATATACAGCGTTTTAGGATGACTGCAGCTTATTACAAATATTGCACTTCATAAAATAGATGTATACGCTTTAGAGTTATGGGGATTTTGTGTTTGTTTAAAAACATCTATGTCTATTTCTAGACAGTTCACATTAATTTCAAATGGATTGCTCTGGGGAAAAGACCGTGATTGCACAGTGCAAAATGACACTTTTGTTTGTTTTGCTGAGAGCATTCCTTGAATGGACATTAAAGATAAGAAATAAACCCAATTTGCTTGATTGTCTGGAGATATGAGGGAGTTTCTCTTGGGCTGATACTCAACGGTATGACTATCATGGGTCTGAGATAGCTTCTGCTTGTTTCATCTCCCCACCCTCTGCACACTAAACATTATTAAAAATACTGAAATCTGGTGATTCCTGAGAGGGCACTTCAGGGGTCATGGGATCCTGAACACAACATCCACCCATAGAGGCCCTCCTTGGACAGTGGTCCAAGCTTTTCAGCTTTGCTGCCCTGCTAGCAAAGTTCCACCAGAGAAGTGAGCAAATGCTCCAGAGGTATCCTTTTGCAGCATCTCAGGTGGTGCTCTGGGCAGAGGACAGGGGAACAGTTTTTGTATTAGCAAACCTGGTGTTAATTTTGAGCCCTCTATTAGGGTAAAATATATATTATCAGAAGCCAAATTAGGTAGCTTGATCTAGTGTGAGAGAGCCAGTGGTTAAGAGCATGGGTCTGGGATTCAGGTGATCTGGGTTCTAGTTCCCACCAAGTCAGAGAACCAAGTGGGAGACTTTGGACCAGTTGCAGACTCTCAGCTCAGCCTACCTCACAGGGTTGTTGTTGTGGGGATAAGCCTGAGAGCAGCAGGAGGAGAATGTTTCTAAAGTATATTCTCCTTTCATTTTTTGCAAAGTGCCATCCATGCGTGAGTTCATTTCAAGACCTTTACCAGATTTATCAGTAAGCTAGACTCCTTACTCATCCAAAGTCTGAGAATAAGCCATCTTCATTGATTTGGATGGCAGCATAGAAATAATAATAAAATTGAGGACAAAACAGCCTTTTTGTCATACAGGTGGATGAGGGGACAAGTCATGCACTTTTTAAAACATTGCTTTCATTGATTGTATGTTTTTAAAGATGAGAAAAGCATAAAGCAGCTTTAAGGACACATCACTGCATACCAGAATTGGATATCCGTGACATTTTTCATGTCTTGGGAACCCAACAAGACCACCATATATGAAATTGAAAAGTATCAACAGCAGCATTCTTCATTTAATTCTGACTGATCTTTTGGTTATCATTCATATAAATGAAGTCACATTGTAGGCTATACTGCACTTTTTAACACATTCCAGAGGTGTCCCTGAATAGTTGGAAAATGATTATGCTGGTCCAAGCAAACTACCTAGGATAGAAAATCGTATTGGAGTTTTATACTTGCTCTAGATCTCATTGTCATGAGTCCCCCAGAAAAGAGAAGGAATCTACTGAGAAATTCCCTTAACTAGATGTTGCCACCTAAATTTGCTTAAAGTTTAGTTTAAAATCAATTAGGATTTATCCTAATGTCTCCCTGCAAGGTGCATAAAAACATATCAAGCTTGTTTAGCCACTGAACCTGCTATTACAGGACTTGCTGCCAATTGTTCCCCCACCATTCCTGAGTTTTGGAGTACTTCTTCTTGGTACCAGAAATAGGAGGTGAACAAAAAGCAGCCTGGCCACAGGGCCTTTCCAAGAGAAGCAGGTAAGCAAGCCATCTCAGTAAATCTTTTTCATAAAACGGGATGGCCGTCGTGAAACTGGGGGACAAAATCCTATTACATAAAATGTGGTCATGTAGCTAGAAAGGAAAAAAAAATCATAGCAGAAAGTACTTTGCCCTTACTTGGTGCCCTGCAATTGTGCTAGACTGTTCTCTTCCGATAGAATAGGAAATAAAGAGACGAGCACAGGTAAATCGGTTGAAACATACTGTTATTCATTTAATTGCAAAGACAAGGTGCAAGAGCAAGCAATGTTTGTGTTTGTCGAGGTTGTCTGTTCTCAAAGACAAAGTTTGTTTGTCCTGCTGATGTATACAAATAACTCCCTGCACCCCTGAACAGGAGTAGCTCAAAAATCAGTTTTGAACATGAAAAAGGCACACTTTCCAAAGATGCAGCCCAAATGCCCACTTTTCTCCCACAGGCTAAAATATGGAAAGGTGATTTTGGGGAAGGCCATACTATCAGACGTGAATACTTTCTCCACTTCCTGAGAATTATAATTCTCTTTGTGTTCAGGACTGCAAATGGGACATGTTTGCATGATTTGCAAACAAGAATAAATTTCTTGTATATCCTCACTTACAAACAGAATCTGCAAACATAAAATGGGTGGAAAGTCAATCAGTAAGAATGCTGCAGGTGACTGGAAAGCATATTAATCCAACGATCATGTCTCTGCTTTGAGTTGCTGTTGCATGCACCAAGCCATCTCTGGCTTATAGTGTCCCTTTGGAACCCTCCAAGATGTCCCATCCATGCCATCCCTTCTTAGCTGTTCTAAATTCAAGGCCATGGCTTCCTATATGGAGTCAGCCCGTCTCCTTTTCTTCTTCTGCCTGACTTTCCCTAGTATGGTTGTCTTCTGCAGTGCGCCCTGCCTTCTCATCATGTGTCCAAAATATGACTGACTCCGTTTTCTCATTTTGCATCTAAGGAAAGTTTTGGCTTGATTTGATCTAGGACTCATTTGTGTGTCTTTCTGCTGACCCAGAGTTTTCAAAAAGTTCTGCACCATGTTTGGAACACATCAGTGTTCTTCCTGACAGTTTTCTCGCAGCGCAGCTTTCACAACCATACATAGTAATCAGGAGTACAATCGTGTGAATAATTTTAGCCTTGGTCGCCAGTGAAATATCCCTACATTTGATTATGTTTTCCAGTTCCTTCATTGTGCCCCTTCCAACTCTCCATGCTTCCTCTGCCAGACAACTTCTGCTGAAGCTTATGCAGTTAAAGCAAACCAAATGGATGTACCCTTAACCTCACACAGAGACAAAAAGAACTATTACAATGACCAGTGCAAAGGAAAGGAAGAGAACAGGACATTCTTTTCCTTGGATTTATATGCACCAGCAAGTGTGTGGGTTGGTGCTTAGAATGTTAGACTGGGGACCTGGGAGATCCTGGTTTTAGTTTCCACATGGCCATGAAGCTCTCTGGGTGACTTTGGAACAGTCATAGGCTCACACCTCAACCTACCTCACAGGGTTATTGCTGGAGGCAAAATGGAGCCATGTAAGTCTTCTTTCACAAAAGGAAAAAAAGGTGGGATATAAATGCAGTGCAGCAACAATAGTGACCATCAGGTGGCTCAGAGATAGAGCTTGCTCCAATGGTACCAAAGATCCTTCCTTCACACTGAAGATATCAATTTCAGCAGCTCCCACTTCGTCATGTTTCCATTCCTAAGTACAGTTCATCCCACATTTTGAGGAATTCTGCCCCAGATCTAAGTTCAATTTATTTTTTAAGAATGTCTTGCATGAAAATGTGTAATATTTGACCTAATACACACATTTTTGTACAGAATTCTACCTACTTTACATGTTTTGCAACTGAATTTTCTAATATAAAGCATTTCAACAATATGTTCACTAACACACAACATGTATGTGTGCATGCATTATTTTTATTGGCTGTCACCACAAAATTCAGATAAGAGCAAATTCTGAGAAATAACTGAGTTCCACTTTGCATGTTTTTCAAAAGGGCAAAGAAGGTAAGTATTCGTTTAAATGGAAACTGAGCGATTTTCACCTCCCCATCCCTAATTCAAGCTCTTTTGGAAAGCCATTTGGACCACTGTTAATATTATATTTGCGTCAGCAGGAAGACCTCACTGAGAATGAAAGTCCTGTGTCAAAGCATGAGAAGACCCAAAAGGAGATATACGAAACATGGAATCAAGTTGGCTTGGAGGCACAGCAGGGGGGAGGGGGTGTTTTTCTGCCATGTGGCATTAATTACTCTGAAATGAGAAAAGCATGAAAGAAACCGAAACATCTAAGGAAAGTGTTTCCAAGTGTGGGGGATCGGTTGCAATGGCAATGATTTAAAGCCAGTGGGTTTACTGATCCCCACTGCAGTTTGGGCGAGACCCAAGAGAAAGGTCACAAATAGTAAAGCATTAGCACAGTGGGAGATTAAGACTGATGGGGTGCAGAGCATGGAATAATCGCTGACACATTTTGCAAGGCCCCATCTGGTTCTAGTTTTGGAAGGTTATTTAAGAAATGTGTATCTACGAAGCAAAGGGGAAGGCCAACTTTTCCAAAGCGACTGGAGTAGTGGGAAATGAGTTGAGAAGAAGGCTTCCAACAGCATGGTGGAAAATGCCTGAAGCATGTGGGGAGCTGCTCCGCACACAGCTGCCACTTGAAGGAATCTCCATGAGGTTGCCGATCAACGGGCCACCTAGGATTGAACAAGAGAGCTGATGTATGACTCAGGCCATGGGAATCAAGAGGCAGGGAGCTTTGAACAGCAAGCCAAAGGTTCAAAGACACTTCGCCTGCTCTTTCTACTTCCTGTTGAGAAGTCCCAGCATTTTCTTGGCTTCTTGGCTGAAGACTTTAATCATTCTTATAAAATCTAAGAGTGATTGTCAGCTTCAGGCTCCGTGGCAATTACATTGAAACTACTTGTGATAATAGAGATGCTCTGCAGAGGCAAAAATTCATTGAGGAGAGCACATTAGCAAGTTAAACCTGCCGCATCTTCAGCGCACTTGTTCCTTATTCTGTTTCATTCTGGGATACATAGTTCAGTACCTGCACCTTTCTTACTTCCTCCCACGCTTTATGGGTCTCACAGACGTTAAGTACCCATTTACTGATGGAAGCCTCGGCATAGCAGCTACTGCAAGGAGAATGGCTGTGAGGCATGCAAGCCATCCTCTGGAAGGCACTGCTGGCATGCTGCTGGGGGGTCTGAAGAACTGTAGGAGAGAATGCAAGCGATGGTGAGCAGCCTGGTCAAGGCACTTTGCAACCTCCATTTCAGCATTTGCCATGCTTGGAATGTGGGTCGCCTCCCTACAGAGGGATCTCCCTGCCGAAACCACACCCTCATCCCTAAACCAGGCTTCCTAGTGCCCTCCAGATGTTTTGGTTTAAATTCCCATCATCCCCAGGCACCACAGGGAATAGAATCCATGTTCAAAAACATCTGGATGGTGCACGGTTGAAGAAGATTGACCTCAACCAATCTCAGAGAGAAATACCTGACAGCTTTAGAAGGGTTGAAGACTTTTACTCTGGTTGCCACTCAAAATCACATATCCAGGAAGTGCAGGATGAATCCGTCTCAAAGCTACAAAAGTGTAAGCAGATGCAATTTTAACCCTACAGCAGCTTTACAGCCACAGATTTCAACTCTACACTGAATTCTCAAGCAGATTTCCAAATTGCTCAGCCTACCAGTTGGACATTAGAATTATGAGTATCCTGAATTTCAGGAGATACGGCTATTGTTAGATCCATACCACCTACATTGTGCTGATTGCCCATGCTATCATCCACTGACTGACAGAATTTGATTTGATCTGATTTTTATTTTATTTTTTTATTTTTTGGTATGGGAATTGTCTATGTTTGCAAACACATTTTTTGCAAGTGTGCATTTGTGTGCACTCAGAGTGGCCGATGCACAGTTGCAGGAATGTGCAATTACAAATTAACAAAGTTGCACAAATCCTTTCTCGAACTTCATTAAAAAGACACAAATATGTGGAATTTGTAGGATTCAGGAAATTAAAAAAACTAGTGCACTGCAGAATCTGTAGGTTTGATTCATAGGACACGAAACCCTACATTTGCTGCAAGCAAGAATGTTAATTTCCAGTGTCCCAATACATCACTCCCAGTACATGCACCACATTCCCAATACAGGCACTGCGTTCACCCTTGAGTGTGTGTCTCGCTTTGCAGTGAGTGGGTGGATTGTTCTGTTCTGTGTTAGATTATTGATCAATAAGTCATCCATGGACAAATCCTAATAGTAAGTTGCAACTGCCATGCTGCCCAAACAGAAGCTGCTTTTCAAAAGCAAAACCAAAAACACACAGTTTTAATGCACACCTTTTTACAGCTGGAGCTTTTAAAAAGTGCTGTGAAGAAAACTATTTTGAAACACCAGGTCACCACATAATTTGGGGGTAAAAATTGCATCTGGAAACATTTGAATTTCAAAAGTAGGCCACCTCACTTCTCCCATGACCATTTTGTTAAAAATCAGAAGGATACATTTTATTTAAAGTCACACATTTTCAACCACACAATGTCCTGCTAAGACATTTCTTTGTCCTCTTAGGAAAAAACATGTCAGTGTATCATAGAAGTCATTTCATCCTTATGTCACTCCAGAGGTAGACCTACTTTTGTGTCAGTTAACAGTGAAAAAGAGTTATCTGCCAACCAGCCAATAATTGTACAAAGCTTTGGTTGGTTTGTCCTGTTCAAAGAAAGGAAGGAACACCTCTCTACAGGTGTGCTGAAAATCTGGTAATAATGCAGAACTTCAGAAAAACCATGTTGGGGACCAAAGGCCTAAACCAATTCTGCATTCTGTTTCTGCAGCAGCTGGCCAGATGTCTCTGGGAAGACCATATCCAGAGGAGACTAGTGACACCTAGGTCAGTGACTCTCCTCATCCATTACAGCTTTTCCTATCAGTACCATAGGGACTATTCATGGTGCTGAACTTCATCCTCCCCATGGTGGTGAGATGGGTTGACCACCATAGAAGACCATGGATAGTACCTATAGTACTCAAAAGAAAACCTGAAATGGAGTCCCCAGGTTCCCTGATTAACAGTGGGCCCTCTGTGGGCTTGTAGGCTTGCAGATGCCTGACAATATTGACCCATGATGCTGGTCCAGCCTAGTAACCCATATCCTTCACAGAGCCATCTGCCATCTCTAACTTGAAAGCTATTCCCCAAACAACCGGAGATCCCGTGCAACTAGAGGTAGCTACCTTGGGTTCCTCGCAGCGAAAAGGCTGGGGTATACATAGGATGGGTGGATGGGTATAGACAGATGGAAGCGAAGTCTTCCACACATTTATCCCACTACGATGTGGCTACTAAATCACACAGCAATTTATCTTACATATAACATGTGTTCATAACCTCTATCAAGTGGTATCTAAGCATTCAGACGGATGACTGGAGTAAAAAACTTTAACTCTTGAGAGACATGGAACAATCAGGGGTAGTGATGACCACAGTGCTAGAGAGAAGGGAAAGCTGAGTCTAGCAGAGGAATTACTGTGAAGGCAAACTGAATAAAGTCTGCAACTTAATTGCACCTATTATCTCTGTGCACACACAGAAACACACACACCAAAATTCGTCCTAAATCAAAAGGTCTGATCTCTGTGTCTACCCTTTGCTAGATGTACTTTGTCTTGAGAAGAACAACTGTGTTCAAATTCTGTCTGCTCTGTTCCCTGTGATTAACCTTCAGGATGTTACCACCTCTTGCAGTGAGTTTTCTATCTATAAACATCAGCTTGTAACAAGAACAAACAAGGATGATTTGCAAATTCATAACTGTGATATGAACAATGACTTATTTATTGTTCCACCTGCAGCCTACTTTTACAGGATGCAAATAGGTGGACACATTTTTGCCTGTTTCTATGGAGGTGAAACTCAAAAATAATGCTAGTGTAGCCCTATATCTGTCCAAAGACAATTGTGAGTCAATGCCTACTGCAACGAGTGTATCTGAAATCCATTGGAGGGGAGGAAGAATCTCTTCTAATAAAATGCAATATGGTATTTTCTTCCAATTTCATGTGGATGCATAATGACAATGCTTTGGTGCAATTTAAATAAATGGTGTTTGGGACAACTACATTTCTTCACTTACCAGTTGGTCTGCAATTTTCCTAACAAAATGCATTTTGAATGTTATTTCTCCTAATATACGCATTTTAGTATACATGTTTGGACTGGTGAAATCAATGAACAAATTTGGAGAAGGGCACATTTTGAAGGAGAACTCTGTTGTACTATACCCAGTGGTTCCGATATGCAAAATCAGGTAAGTGCACATCAATTAGCTGAATCTTGCTATCATCACAGTTCAGGATGGGAAGCACAAAAGGACAATGTCCTGGGTTGCTCTGGAATGCTGACAATAGCATTGTTCAGTCCTTTTTCCATTTTTTACAGAGCATCTCGACAAAGAATGCAATTCCAGAGTAAAAAGCTGGTGCAGCATCCAAGTCAGTTTTCAGTGACATACTCCTACATGTTCCCCTGCAGGACCTGTAGCATGCTCACCCATGAATCCACCCCATCAGAGGGTGGCCACATGCTCTTTGAATTTCTATATCCATCCATCTTTCGATATTTGGTGAAACAGCAGAAACAGAAGAAAAAAAAAACCCACACAAAAATTACAACATGCAAACAACCAACATAGCCAATTAAATCAATGGAGCAGCTGAGACAGGAAAAGCATTTCAGCAGACACTAATATATTTTATACATTTTGATAGACATTTTTTGTTCCCAACCATCCTCCATTAGCTGGTTATTACTGTGTTTCCCCTTAAGTTTAAATTTCTCCTTTCCTTTCATCTCACTGGAACTATCTCCCACCCAATTCCCTCAGCCTCCAGCAATGCATGGATTCCTGATATTGGCACCTGATGTCATCAGCTTCTGGGCATGCAAATCCCAGGCCAGCTGAGGACCTTTGTGCTGTCAATTCTGCAACACTCCTTAACTGTCCTTCTTTTTCCTGAAAATCCCAATGGGCCATTGGCCTTATTAGATTGCGTCTGTGCCACATCAATGAGAAGTTATAGATTTCATCTTTTATCCCAACCTTGGCTGGAAAAATGGCCTCTGAGTTCATTGAACAAGGCAAGACATCAGAATTTAGTTTATACCAACAACCATTGTAAGGAGGTGTTATGCCTGATACACACCAAGGCCAGATTAACCTTTAGATGAAGAACCTGATGCTGCAGATCCTGAAGGCCACCTGCCACTAGTGGGATCCAGGTGCCTCCTGCATCTCTAGGGAAGCTACATCAGGCCCTTCAACAGGAGTGAGCCCAAGGCATCCATAGGCGGTGGCCCTGAGGGATGTGCTTCACTCTCATGCCAAGGAAGCAGATTAGCAACCAGCACCAGAAATGGCAGGCACCCATGCAGAGGCTTAGTACATCCCTCAAAGTGCAAACAACCAGGCTGCTTGAAAGTAAGAGTCTTCTATGAAGCAAAGGTCTCCTAAGAAGTAGGAAATCTTTGAAGCTTAGACTAATGGTATGCAGCTGTATCTGGCTGTGACCTGGGAAACCTTTAGCTTCTGGAACAATATCCATATTCCGAATCCCATTACCTTGAAACCTTTCTTCACTGACCTTGCTAGATCTTGGACTGATCTCTTGTGCTGCTGAACACCAAATCCCTCATAAAATGTTATATTTGTTTTGTCTTTTACTGGATTGATCAGTCTTTGACCTTTTATATACTGACTTTGATAAGTGGCTTTGTCCCATAATTGGTGCTAGACCTAAGCCCGACCTAGGCATAGCAGAACAATAGGCTAGTCTTAGAGATGGTGGTCAAAGTTATGCAGTCTGCTTCTCAGCCCAATTTTTCATGGACGGGTCAGGATCTGGGCTGCTCTGGTGGCCAGAACCAGAGAAACCACCACTGTATTTATAAGATCAGTCCAGGCCCTGCTGGATGGCTCAGTCCACTGACGAGTGCCAGCTGGGAGTCCCGGTGGAACTGCTATTTAAGAGCAAGCTCTTCCCTCCAGAACTGGCCTTAGCAAACCTTTTCGCTGTAGTGCCTGATCCTTGTTGCACAAGATTCCTACAACTTGCCATTTCGTTTGCCTTGCTGTGTCTCCTGCCCTGTTACCTGTCCAGGCTACTTGAATCTCTTTTGTCCTCCTGGTTCTCAACCCTTGGCTTGCTCCATGTCCTTGACCATGTCCTTGTTCTGCCCTGCTATGTATATCAGGTTCCTGATCCTGGCCTGTTTGGTTACTACAACTTGGACTTTGGTATTGGACTTGCCATTAAACCTTATGTCTGGACTCTGTTGCATCTCCAGTTCTGCTGCCCTGGCCCTGGTGCCTCCGTTGCCCTTGTCTTGCCTCTGGCCACCCACATCCCAGCCCTGGACTCATACAGACATGCTCAACACCGCTGCCACTGCACTGCTCAAGTGTGGCCTGTTCAAATGTGAGGAAGCGGGCTAGTGCTGGAGGTGTGGGGCACTGCCTGCAACATACCCTGCTTTGATTGCCAGGAGACTGGAATGCCTGGAGAACTGCCACTGCTGCTTCCCAGCCGTTGCTTCCTGAGAAAGTTGGCTCTGCATGTGCGGGAAACTGGGCAGTGTCCCATTTTTTGTGTGGACCTAGCCAAGACAGAATGCAAGCTTGCAAGGACTATCCCAAGTCTTCACGTTGCCTGCTAATCACAAGGACACAGTGGCACACAGTATCCACACTCTCACGTGCTGAAAGTGGTCAGCAGGCCAGACAGCATGCTAACCTGCTTGGTTAGGTCTTGCTCTCAAGCCACAAGGCATTTCTGATCCGCTGCCAGCATCCAATGGTGCACCATGGAAAACCCCAGCAGGCAATAGTGATCTGATGCTCTCCACTGCATAATCAATCACAGGCATCCGTACAAGCTGCTCAGCTGGAATTGTGGCATTGGCCATCATCTGTCCGTAGCTTTACTTGTTACTTGTAGCAGAAGTCCAGGCTAGTCATATTAACACTTAACCAGTTCTGGATAAGCCATTTAATCATTCCAGTTGTATATAGGATGGAGCCAACACCAACACATCTCCTGCATCTTTAACCACCAGTGGCCAAGTCTTAGAAGAGGCATTTTGACCTGTCAGAATGTGCATAAAAGCTGGGAAAGCACCAAACAAGTTATGGTTGGGAAAAGGGGGCTGACTGTAGGGGGCAGCCATAGGGGCCAGGACTGCAACCTCAGGAGGGTCCAACCTGCCCCTCTGGTCTGAGGTTCTGCACGCCTGCCATAGAGATCAGTCTGAGTTTCTGTCTTGAGTTGCAAGAAGCCAAGGATCTGAGGGAGTGAGGGGGAACCTATGGGATGAGTGCCACAGAGGACATGCAGAGTCCTCTCTGTTGGCATGTGAGTGAAGTCACCCCAGCATCGCTCCAGCAGCCGAGCACTGGATAACAGTGCACATAGGGGCCATGTGCATGCTCAGAAAGGAGTAGTGGTGCCAGGCGATGACGACATGAGCTGCGACTCATTAGCCACAACTCGTCCGAGCTTCCGCATGGCTGGTCGTTTGCTTGCACTGGCTATGAGTTGTTTTTTCTAAACTAAAACCTCAGTTTTCAGGTTTTATTGCAGTGTTGGCACTTTGTGATAAATAAGTGGGCTTTGGGTTGCAGTTTGGGCACTTGGTCTCTAAAAGGTTCACCAGCACTGGGTTAGGGTTAGAGAAACAAGGGGTCCTGGCATGAGTTTGATGGTTGTAATGTGTTTAGAATTGGCAGAAATGTTGAGCTGTGCAGAAAAAACCACTCAAGGACTTTTTTTTCAAAATGGTCCTATTTTCAATGGAACTTTACCCCCATATTAGGGTTAGGGGTGTGCACCAGGGTAGGGTTAGGGAAATTTCCCCTTTCAGTTGTATTTTACCCCTATATTAGGGTTAGGGGCGTGCACCAGGGTAGGGTTAGGCCAGTGGTGGCAAACCTATGGCACGCATGCCACAGTGGGCATACAGAGCCCTCTCTGTCGGCATGCGAGCCATGTCACCCCAGCATCACTCCAGCACCCAAGCTCCAGATCACAGTGCACATAGAGGCCATGTGCATGCTCGGGAAGGAATAGTGGTGCCAGGCGATGATATCATGAGCTGTGTCTCATTAGGTGTGACTCGTCAGAGGTTTCACATGGCCAATCAGTGCACTGCCAAGGATAGATGGACAGACGGACAGACAGACAGACAGTTGCTTGGACTGGCTGTGAGGTGTTTTTTTTTTTTCAAACTGAAACCTCAGTTTTCAGCTTGGATTGCAGTGTTGTCACTTTGCGAGCAATAAGTGGGTTTTGGGTTGCAGTTTGGGCACTCGGTCTCTAAAAGGTCACCATCACTGATCCAAGGTAATGCATGTTTAGGCAGAAAAGCACCAGTGGTTCCTGTTTGCAGTCGGCAGCCAAGCTTGGAAATGCAGGCTTTCTGGCTGTCTAAGCATGCATTGCATCATGCCTTTAAAGAAGCACTCAATTCCAAAGAAGGGTTAGGGTTAGGTTAGGGATAAATCTGAATTTCTCAATTAACCCTTAAGTTTGGTTCATTCTGAATCCTGAAGCATTCCCATTAAAAGTTTGCTCCTAAATTTTCCTAAATATCTCCTAAACCATGCATTTTTCAATACAAGTCTTACAATAGAATGCATTTTATGTAGTTACCTTTTTGGCTAACTTTCACTTTTTTGTGTTTATTCCTGAATATTTTTTTACACATTTTTTGATTGGAGAACTGTAAATTCTAAATTCAGAAGAATACAAATTTTGATGGATAGCTAAGTTTTGGTTTCTATAGCAGTTCAACAGTATAGCATTAAAATGCAAACCAAATGACTTTCTTCTCCATCTCTGAGCATTTGTGAATATTTGCATGCAAGTACATACGCACGCACGCACGCACACCCACACACACACAAACAATAATACCCCCATACTTCAGGGGTATATAATACAAGTGTATGCTTACTTCCACAGAATATACAAAAGAGAAGCACTTTAGAACTGAAGGCAAGCAAGAAATGTCAGAAAAATACACAAGAGATTCAGATCAATTTCTATTGATCTGCCCTGCAGATTCCACAGTGGATTTTTCCCCCTGAGTACCATGTATTCTGTGTTTCATTTCATTTTGCTTTGTTTTGTTTGGAAGAGAGTTCAGCAATCTTGTTCATTTGCAATCCACATTAGCGCTAATGTGCTTTGCCTAATCCCTGAGAATTCTTCCACTCCAAGCTGTCATTCTGAGGAAACTGGAAATGTGCTTGATGCACAGCTAGGGGTTGCAATCCAGAGCTGTAGAGTCGCCACAGGGTGAGGATCACAGCTGCTTGCTCCTCTGCATCTCTGAGACTCTTCCCTCAGAGCTATCCTGCCCTTGTTGGCCATGTGATTTTGTGCAACAGCAAGAGGACACACCTTCAACCCCTCTAGAGCGCTCTGGTTTTGCTCCCTGGGGTTGGCTGAGGTCAACCCTCACCAACCTTCTGCCATCCAGATTTGTCCATGCTGCCTGGGGATGATGGGACTTTTAGGCCAAAGCACAAGGTGGAGAAGCCTGGGTTAGATATAAGGGTGTAGTTTCAGCAGACCGATCCCTCTCTAGGAGGTGGCCCACATTCCAAGCATACCATGTACTGAAATAAAGCTCCTTCATATCCCCAGGCAGGATACAAGCCATGCTTGCCTGAGGATGGCTTGCTTGCATTACAGGCAGCCCTCCTGCAAATATTCTAGGTAGCTACTGCTCAGAGGCTCTCATTGGTATATGTATGCTTCATATGTGAAAAACATAAACCTCCAAGGCACCAGTTGAATTATAAATATAATATAAAAATTCTCTTGGTTGTTCATCAAGAGAGGTTTTGATTGTTTTGGCCTTGGCCAGGCAGTAATCAGGGCAAGCATTTCCCAGTTGCCCAACTGGAAGCCCTACACATGATTTTTGCAGCTCTCTCTCTCCCTCCCTCTCTCTCCCTCCCTCTGTCTCTCTCTCTCTGTCTCATGCACACACTGAAGTGAAAACACAGGAACAGCCTCTGATGATTTCCTGTGATTTGAAATAAAAGGGGACCCTTGCTGAAGCTACTCTCTGATTGGCATCCTTAACATTGTCACCCTGGTTTCATATCCTGTCCTTTTTCCTCTTGTGAGGAACCCAAGGCAGATTGCATCGCTTCATTTTCTCCTCACAGCAACAATCCAGTGAGGTGGGTTGAGTTAAGAGTCTGGGAGAGGTGCAAAGTCACCCAGGATTTGTAGAGTGGGACTAGAACCCTGATCTCTCTGGTCCCCAGTCCAGCACTGGATGCACCACACCACATGGGCTGTCAGTCACAAAAACCATGTGTGTTCTTCACACCCTTGTCTCTTTGCTATATGGACTATTTGAGGAGAAATGTGATTTGGACAGACTTACTGCTTCCGTCTGTCTTTGCTTCTGAAGCTGCAGTGTGCTTACAAAGTGTCAGGAAGACCATGATTCACTTTTCATGAAACCTCCTTGGCTCCAGCATCTGAATCAGGAAACGCATATGAGAGAAGCTTTAGTTAGTTGTGCACGTTCTACCTCGAAGCTCATGTGAAGCTGTGTCAACACTTTGCAGCCCCAGTTCTCTTTGTACATGCCCAATGATGCATTGTCACCTCCTCAGCTTAAGCAGGACGTTGAGGTTCCATAAATGGTCCAAACTGGCTTGTTCCGAAGAGTTCCCCATTCTTTTCCCAATTAATGGAAAAGTTCATAGTATCATCCCATGCCTGTAGTGACTTTGGGAGTTCTTTTTTTTAACATTCTTCTTTAAGCTTCCTTATTTAGCTATAATTGCCGTGGAAATGACTCCTACAATGTTATGGTCAATAACTCATCTATTTTAAAGGACGGGGTTTAATAAAAACAGGTGCAGCACCTCTCTAGTGCCTTCTGTGGCAGTTTATAGCTTATGAGTTTATCCTATGTGCTGTCTAATTACAGCACAGTCAACAGGACAGTAAATTATGAATGTAGAGTTGAGTCTGTTAGTCAAGGGTCCTCTGACAGGAGATGTAAACACAAGCAATTAACTCCCAGTCTCCAAGTGTCTATGGAACTAAAGGCATGTGTTCCCAAAGTTTAACTAAGAAGGTAAGAAAAACCATGCCAGATCTGACCCAAGGCCCATCTAGTTCAGCTCTCTGTGCACACATGGTGGCAAACCTGCTGCCCACAGGATCCCTCCAGCAGGATGGGTGCAAGACCTCCTCCTGCCCAAGCTCCCCAGCAATTGCTGCATGCAGGCAGGCCACCTCTGGTGAAGGAGGTGGCACAGAGCCACCAAGGGTGGCAGCCACTGATGGCCTCCTTCTCTGTCCAATCCCCTTTTAAAGCCACCCAGAATGGTGGCCATCACCACTTCCCATAGCAGCAATTTCCATAGTTTAAGTTTTCTGTTGTATGAAGAAGTATTTTCTTTTATCTTCCCTAAATTTCCCATCCATCATCTTCATGGGATGACCCTGGGTTCAAGTGTTATGGGAGAAGAAGAAAAACACAGCGGTTGCTGGGAGAAAGTCTCCATGCCATGCATTATTTTAAACACCTTTATCATGTCTCCCCTTACTTGCCCTTTTTCTAAGCTAAACAACTCCGGTAGTTGTAACTGTTCCTTGTTAGGGAGTTAGTCCAATCCCTTCATCATTTTAATTGCCTTTCTCTACACTTTTCCATGCAAACCACACAAAGCAACTCCTGCCTTCTGGTAACAGTTTTGGGGCCCCTCACGGTTTGCAGGGCCCTTGCTCTATACACAGAAGTCCAGTTCTGACTGGACCACTTTTCGTCTCCTACAGGAAAAAGGGCCGCCTGCACAGTTATCATTGTATATTCACCCTGAATACAAAGGGTTTGAGTTTGGCACACCCTACTCTAAATCCAATATACTATCCACTTCGTAAGAGTAGGAGCCATTGTGTAAGAGCTTTATAGTTACTGCTAGTGACAAAACTCACTAGGATCACTTGCTCTTCTGAATTGGCTTCCCTTCAGAAGTGAAGCAGTATCCATTCATTCACCCTAGCCACAATTTTGCCATCTCATGCCCTGGGGAGGGATAAATGTGGAACATATTTTTATTCTCCGAGTTGGACAGGGAAAACGAACAGTGATTATTCCTTCTCCTGTTATTTCTCCCAAACTCTGCATTTTTTAAAGGCTGGTATAAACTACTAAAGCGAAGACATGCTGAGCCGTTTGTTTGTTTTTTAAACAGTTTGAAAGCCAGGTTTGTCTGCTCAGAAAAGTCACTGACTCTTTCCAAGTCACTGTTCCTTGCTTGCATGCAACAGAAGAGAGGAATGCTGGGGAAACTGATGCATTCAAATTCCCTGCTTCCCTGCCCCTTACATGGTAAGATGTGGCCATGGAACAAGTTCCATTTTGGAGAATCTCTTGGATGTCACTTTCCACTGGTGGACTGAGCCAAAGGCAAAAGGGCTGCAACCAAAATGCTAATACGCAATACCTGTGTATTTAATTTAAAGCTCTTCCTCTAGCTGCCGGTAATTAAGTCTTAGGAGAGGAATTTGACCTTTCAGAATGGAGGAGGGGACTGCAGAAAAGCCAGGGGACCACCAAATGATTGGCATTTAAGGGAAAAGGCTGAAAGTCTCCTGCAGAACCTCCGAAAGTCACATTGGAACATCAATCTGAAAATTGAGGTTATTCACCTTGTTCTAAGCCCCCAAACCTAGTCAAAGCTAGGGTTTGATTATCTGTGGATGCAAAAGAGATAACTAGAGACCTATGGAAGTTTTGGAACATCTGGTTTATTCAGAAATACACATAAGCTTAAGCAAAACAAACAATAAGAAACACCAGCAAGCAGCATGTTCATCATCTCCTGTCCTATCTAGGGATGCATTTGAATTTTGTTGGATTCCTTTGCTGGATTCATGTTGCAGTCTCTCTCTAGATCCTGGGATCTTCCTGGAGTTGAGGGTCTCCAGCTATTTGGGACATCTGGACATTCCTCTTAGCATAAGCCAGCATGGATTGGGCTACTACCAAGCATGCCAGGTATCTCTCCCCTGAAAACATGGAAAGATGCGAATACAGCTATGTAAGGACAAAATCTGAGATACAGCCAAGTTACTCTTAGAAAAAAAAAAAGTATTGATCTTTCTCATAGTTTCTCCCAGTTTCCATTTTACAGGGCTTCTGGGAGTTCTCAGGCAAAGAAACGTGACTTTATTGAATTAGGGAAGATTGAGGAATTCAGGCTTGTCTAATTCCTATTAAAATAGTATCATCCATCCAAACTTCTTAGATCAGTATACCGATTCCAATCCAACATGCCCTCCTCTGCATAATGAAAATCACCCTTCCCTATTTCTGAGATCAGATTTAGTACTTTTCCCCTCCAGCCCTTTAGTACACTGGAATAGACCCCTTATTTTAAAAGTTCTTTGGAAAGGATGCCTTTAATATTGCAGATCAGTGGAAAAATTGAATTACAGGAAAAAATGTTTGAAAGTGACATGGAATCTAAATAAACAAGATGTTTTAAGATCTCTCTCTCACACACACTCTTTACGTATATGTATAGATCTCTCTCACTCTCTGTATATGTACAGATCATTTAGATATAAATATATGCAAACATACAAAAAGGGAAATAGGCAAGACATTCATCAGTCTTTATATTAAATCATCTATGTCAATTAGGGGTTTATAGAAGAAGTGGTCTCCACTGGTTAGAATAACAAATATCACTCTTTTCTAGTCCAATGAGAGCAGAAGATGCAATTCCGAAATCGCTTAAAATTAACTTTCCAATTACTTCTAACTACATTTTGATCAAAGCACATGCAAGCTGTTTTTCTCACAGAGAATGAAATCTCTATTAACTCGGAGAGAAATAACATTCAGGCAGGTCCTGTGAGGCATTGGTGAGGGAGGGGGAATGTTAGCATTCAGCTTCCTAATTATTAACACGATTAATCTTCCCTCCTTCTGTTTTTAGAATTCCAATAAAACTATTTAAAAATTTAGAACCTAGTTTATGTGAGAGAAACATTCTTTAATTGGGAAGGGAATACAGATTATACATGCACAACAGATCCAGAATGATTTCCACCAGCATTTTTTCCATGTTACTTTATGCCAGTTTTGCTTCCAGTTGTCTCTTTTAAGTTGCTTTGGGTTCAGCTACTCAGAATTTTATACTGCCCCAAATGGAGGGCAAAAATGGTAGACAAACACACAGGACAGCATAACCTTACAGAAACCTAACTTTTCAGCAAGGGAAGTGGGATACACAAAATGGTAAAAGTGATATAAATAAAACCAGACTTACATCAGTGCTGGTTTATGAACATTATTATCGCATTTCATTTATATCCTGCCTTTTTTCCTCTTGTGAGGAACCAAAGGTTGATTACCTAGTTGTCCTCCACTCCATTGTTATCCTCATCACAATTAGGCTGAGAGACTCATTAATTGGGCCAAAGTTACCCAGTGATCTTCATGCCAAGTGGGGGTTAGAACCTTCACATTCCAAGTCCCCAGTCAAACATTCTCACTACCACAACCAAATTGGTTCTCAGCATAATTTGCCGCTGTGACTTGCTGTCAAGTCATCTCCAACTAATGAAGACCTTCGGAACGAGTGCTCTCCAGACTATCTGGTCCTTGGCAGCCCTGCTCAGCTCTTGTACAATCAAGGCTGCAGCTTCTTTTGTGGAACTGATCCACCTCATCCTGGTCTTCTGCTTCTTCTGCCTTTGAAGTCTGCTATCATGATGGTCTTCTCCAGAGAAACTTGCCTCCTCATGATGCACCTGAACTATGACAGCCTCAGTTTCATCATTTTTGCTTCCAGGGAAAAATCTGGCTTGATGTAGCTCCCCTTGCTTATCATCCTGTCTGCCCAGGGCTATTCCCAAAGCTCTCCTTCAGCACCTTGTTTCAATGCTCTTCCTGTCGGCCTTTTTCACTGTTCAGCTTTACGATTTTTGAATAAAGAAGCAAGTTGTTATATGACCCTCACCCTAATTTCCAAGCCTCTTAAACTATTAAGAGTGATTGGAGAGAGAGTGGGTGAGTGGGGGGGGGGGGAGAGAGTAACAGAAAAAACAGTTAATGGAAGGAGAATAAGAAAGAATTGGAAGAAAGTGAGAGAAAGAGGAGATAGTGCCATTTCAGTTTCATCGTTTATGAGCAGTGTGTTCACCTTCAGGATTACTAGTAGTAGGGATAGCAAGCCAAGCCAAGAACAGTTGCAAAATGCTCTAGCAGCTTCATCATGCAAAGTATGCAAATTACATATTCTTTGCACACCTGAATAAACTTGCACTTCCAAAACTGTACAACCCTACATATTTTTTTTTAAAACCCTCTGCATGTTTACACTATAGCCTATAGGGATAAGAGCACATTTAAGTCAAGGTTTGTTTGTTTGTTTGTTTGTTTGGTATGTTTCTATGATAAAGTTCTGGAAAGTAACGCACCAGTTCACAAGTCTGTGCAATTGGTATGACTTGTGAAATTCAAGTCTTAGAAATGGGTCAGATTCATAAAAATCAAAACTTTCTTGAATTTATTGTGGACTTTTCTGGCATCACTTGTAGACAACTACTCAATAGGCCCATTTCTCAGACACGTCACCCACTTCAGAATCAATTTTAGGGAACTGTATTATCCAGGGAAGAAGTTAATCAGAGTGGTTGCCATGTCAGTTTCCCAAAAAAACTTTCCTTGAAGTGTTTAAGAAATACAAAGATTACGATTAAGAAATACAAAATGGCTACTTCTTTCCCACTCACTGGAAGGCTATTGTAGTGGACAGGAGTCACATATCTTCTGAAATCCCACTTTTAGAGAATTGACGGATTGTTTATCCAAGGGTGCACAGTATACCTCTACAAAGAAAGGAAAGTTACTCAATCAGGCTTATTAAACATATGAAGTCACAGTGTGACTTCCATAGCTTCACAGTGTTCCATAGTTCTCTTAATTATAAATGAAAACTGCTAACTGCTAACTTGCAGGATGTAGTTGCACATTTAGACTTTTTTTAAAGATAAGACTATTTTGTGCCATCTTCCACTGCCAAGCTATTTTTTCTGAAAGCATGCCCAAAGGTTTACTTTCAACAATGCCCAATGCCTTGGAGAGGAATGGCATAGAAAGATGCTATCCAATGCATGTGTCTAATCAGAAGTAAGCCATTGAGTTGAATGGGGCTTACCTCCAAACAACATGCTGATTTGAAAAGGGAAAAAAAGCAAAAGTCAAGAAGGAGAATTTCACAAAAAAGGGGTCTTCTAGTTCTTGTGTTAACATGGCCACACATTTTGGTGGAGGACAAGCTTTCTTTCAGAGCAGATAGAACAGCGGTACCATGTGTGCCTACTCCAAGAAACAAAAGCACTCCCTCTTGTTCTCCTATGCACATTTGCTCCTCTTTTCTGCCCATCTGAATGGGGTGCATTGTTTCTCTTCAAGCACATCTTCTGACAGTTGTCTGCAGCAGAGAAAAATGAGAGTCATCCAAGGCTTATTCTCCTTGAGAGTGAACATTAGAGGACCATCAAGCACTTTGAAGTGGTAGTTCCGCTGGTGGTCAAGAAAGTCATCCTTGAAGAAGCATAAAGTCTTCCTCTCAAAAAGTCATAATTTAGCAAAGCATCACCAAAATCAGCCCATCTCCACCGACAGAACATTCTGTGGATGATCACATCCTGAGTCACAATTGTTCAGGGCTTTCATTCAAACATGTTGCTTTGAAGTAACCCGGATATGTTTGAGTTGTTAGCATGAGTCCCATGACCACTTTGGTTTATCATCTGTGTTATGTCCCTTCAGCAACATTTTTGTGGCTCATTGTACAAACCTGCACATTTCCTAATGCTGCCATCTTTGAGCACATTGCACATGTCATGCAACTGAACAAAGCATAGGCATGGTGAAAGAGGTTAATTATGGTTGTTGCACTGCCTTCCCTTGCTTTTCTCGCTTTTGCAAGGAATCCTAGGTGGCTTACTGGGTCTTCCTCTTGGTTATACATCCGGATAGCTATTTGGATTGCTTTGCAAGTGTTGACCCAGTACCTGCTACTAATGGCAGAGAAAGTAATTCCATGCACTAATTTCTGGCAAATGCATCTAAATTATCTTAATTTTTAAAATGTACATGTCATGGAAAATAGAATTCTGAACTGTAGAACATGCAGAAAATGGTTTGCAGAAGTCTGCTTTGGACAAAAAGTCCAGGAAACTGTGCTCAAAGCTCAAAGCATGAAGCTCTAAAGCATTGGCTTGAGTAGCACTGTAGCACACGCTTGCCCAGCTCGTGTGTCTCACCAACTCCAGTGCAGCACACCAGCCATGAGTGGTGCTGTCTAGCTGCTTGATAAACCTTTTATTTGAACTACACAAACAGCTGAGCAGTCAAGCATCTCAGAGGCTTCCATGCATGGTTGATGTCATAAATTGCCTAGGCCTGGCTTAACCTCTTGTAAAAATAAAAGAACTGAAAATGAAAAAGAAACATCTATACAGCTGGGTAATACCTAGGGTGCTGCAATGCTCCAAGCAGAATCATGTCAGCATTTTGTTACAAGGATTTATTTTACTTTTTTCCTTTCCTTTTTTTTTTAAAGAAAAATGTAATGAAAACCTTCTAAAATAGATCCTGTTGGGAGAATTACAGCCCTGCAATCTTTCTCCTGGGGGAATTGCACCAAATGTTGGTTAATTATTCCTGACATTTCTTCTTGGGTCCCTTAGTAAAGCAGAGCATGGGAAGCAAGATTTAAGAAACTAATAATAGCCCATTTAAAATATTTACTGACTTGTGTCTAGGGATGCGGAACTGAAGATCTTTTTTTCATGCAGAATTTTGCAGCTGTGCTGTTCAGGAAAGAAAGATAAAAAGCAGCAGCAGAAGATTCTAAGTCACAGAGGGAAAGGGTATCCACTGTACCTCTTACTCCTTGCTTCTTGAAACATGCTGTACTGACCCATTTTCACTATCTGAGTGCGGTAGTGGAGAGTCCTCCTATCTGGTTTGAACTTCCGCAGGCTGGCTGGCTTTCTTTCTTCTTTCTTTCTTTCTTTCTTTCTTTCTTTCTTTCTTTCTTTCTTTCTTTCTTTCTTTCTTTCTTTCTTTTTTGGAAATCATTGAAAGAAAAGTCAGTTGCATAGTGGGAAAAATGTGCCGGTTTTAGAGAAATATATCCTGGCGTAATGATAAGAATTGCTAATTGTCAGCAACATGTAGTTACAAAACTGCATGCAAATACTTATAAATCAGATATAAGAGGATTTTCTCCTTCTTTTGAGCTGTATTTCCATTCAAGAGTTCAAGTTCAACTGCAGCAGAAATAGCTCTAGGCATATATCATCACAAAAGCGACGTACAAATGGCTTCTTGAATTCATCCATCTTTTTTGTGGTCAGAGATATTGGGGAGAGATTTTCCTCCAAATCTTCTAGGGAGGAAGTTCTCCAACACTTCTTTGTGGGTGAAAACCTCTAGGACTGGCAATGATGCAGTTTTATACTTTCATCCGAAAGTTCAGGACAGCAGTCATCAGTCGCAACTTGATTATCGGGTGGCTATGTTTTCACATGAGCCTGGAAAATGGTGATAGCCACCTGCCACAAAATAGAAGAGAAGACTCAGAGGAAGGCATGCGTATTGGCCTTCTTTTTCTAGGGGTTGAGAAATCTCAGATTTTCTCAGAAAAATGTCTTCTGAGAAATTTCAGCTCAAGTCTGACAAGAGCCCCAACAGGACAAAAACCTTACAAAGCATATACATCTGTCCAAAATGCTTTGCAACTTTTAGTTAAAGCAGAAACACAGAACAAACCTCCAGCAGAAGAGTCTTTGTTGGGGTGTGTGAATGTAGAGGGTATGACACTGAATGATGGAATCTGTTTGTGCAAGTTGCTGGATCATATGTATATGGTGAATGTACATTGAATTGGCCCTCATAGATTAAATTCTTTAAGTACTGCAACAGGGAGGCAGATTGGTTGTTTTCCATTTGCTGGAACTTTTAGAGATGGATCAGTTTCAGTCATATCCTCTGATGTTTTAAATCTCAACTTCCCTCCAGCCTGAATATGAAGAAATGTTGGTCAATTCTTGCATCAAACGTAGAACTGAAATGAAACTTAGTCTGTTTCCAGTTACACAAAACCTTCTTGGTTTCTAATTTAGTTTTCTACTGATCTAGTTCGAACAGAAGGGGTAGGGAATATACATCAGATAAGTATGCAAGATGCTTAGAAGACAAGGGATTGGATCCAAGCTTTGATTTCCACAACAAAAAGGGCTCTGGTAGTGAAGACCCCTCCACTTGATTTTTGAGGTTCTGCACAAGTACCAGCTCAGTCCATTCATTAGGATTTTTTGGCTCTGTGTGACATTTGAAGGGCTGCTGTGGGAAAGGGGGCAGGGAGTCCATTTCCACCAGTGCAGATGATTCAGCTTGAATCTGGATCCAGCCCATGAATATGCTGCACACAGACAGTGGCTCTCATCCTTGAGAGGTAATCCCACTGAACTCAGTGTGGCTCATCCTTCTGCATGAGCGGATGTAAGCTTGTGTCCCATGGGTAGTATTTTATGTATTGTCAAATGATAGACTGCTTTCTGCTGATCTCTGTGCTATAAACAACAAACAGTTTGGTCAAATAACTCAACTTGTGCAGACAGGATGGACAGGTTAACATATGAACTCTTTTTTCCTGTAATAGTTTGGTGTGTATTGTTTGATGTATATGCATCCTAAGAAGAAAGTGAGGAAACAAACTCTATGAGGATCATTTCACTTATGGTTTTGTAAAGATCCTATAAAAGTTCACCCCTTAAATATTTTCACATAGTGATAATATTTATGTATTTATGTATTTATTTTATCCCACCCCATAGTCAAAGCTCTTTGAACAGCTTGCCACCATTCGCAGAATACAGTAAGATAGGATGGAAAATGCGAATAATATCTGAGCATCTTCAGTAATATACTCAGTGACAAGATAAATAACTTATTTTCATGCAGGTGGCAGCACCTGTTGGCATATAATTATGAAGAGGCCTCTCAACACACCCAGCTGATGCAAGAATTCCTTGGGGCTGACTTACCTGTTGGCCTAGATCTGCCAGTTATTCCACAGTGTATCAAATATATGTACCTTCTCTCCCTCCCTCGTTTTTCGGGAAGCTTATCAGACACCTTGAAAACTTGTCAACAACCTCCATGTCTGACCTTCTGGCTGATCAACTGGTTGCTTTTCCTTTCATGCTTTTCTCCTTGGAACTTGCTCTTCTAAGCTGTTTGTAATGTGCAGAGCTGAGTGCCACAGAAGAATACACTGATGCTATCTTCCTCTGTGCTAACCACTCAGTTTGGCACAGTTTACACAAGAGGCCTAGGTACTTCCATGGTGGAATAAAGCCATGAACAGAACTGTAGCAGCTACTGGTTCTGATAAATCCCCTAGTTGGTCAAGAGACCCTCTCCAGTCTATGTTTCTGTGTTGGCATCACCCACATGATTGCTCAATTTCTGTTTGGAGACAGGAGATGGTCCCAGCATCAGAAAGTAGTGAAGTGGTACCTTTTCAGATACTTCCTCCTTGCTAGTCTTCAGATATTACAGTGTCATGGAGAGTATCTTCCCTTAGTTTGATTCTACAGAGCTGCACTTTCTGGGCAGGAAAAAGTCAGATGACACTATTGCATAAATCCATGCCTGGACAGAATTGGGGTTGACCATTAGGTAGCGACTGACCCTTTTCATGTGGTGCCGACGCTTTCAAAGCATAGCATGAAATTACAGAATGTGGCTCCCATGCTACTGCTGATTGTTATGGAAATTCACAATTACCCAGGAAAATATGGCCATGGGGTAGCAACCTCCTGTGCTGTGGAAATGTGGAATGGGGATTTTGTGCTTCTAAAATTAAAATGGAATGAGTAGAAACACTGGTTGCCATGATGGGGCATGTATACAGAGCTTTCAGAAGTGGGATTGGATGAAAGGCCCCATTCTGGAAATGCATTTTCCTGGGGTTATTTTTAGAAGCAGGAAGCCTCTTTGCACTAGTTTCACTTCTGCTAATGTAATGGAATCAGTGAAAGTGTGGCAGACCCATTGACTACTGTTCTCACTACTCTATTGTATTAACAAAGCATTCTTTCTTTGCTCTTCTGAAGTTTTCCTTTGCCTGGAAATGTCTAATGAAATTCTCTGGATGCACAGATCACTGTTTAGCGGACAGCTACTTTATGCAAAAGGTGCTTTTTTCCCTGCTAACCCCTTACTCTCAATGAAACTTTTGGTGTAAACTGAGTGGCCAAGCCACCCAATCCTGTTGCCTTCTGTCTGGATAATATCTTTTCATTTGGTTCAGTTCTTTTGAACATTTCTGGAAAACAGAGTATAACCTTATTCCTCCTTATCTATGTCTAAAACCCACTGATGTTCCTGGGTACATTGGTTGCATGAGGGACAGGCTAGGTCACCCAACTGGCTCTCTACTACAGCTAGTAACAAGGTTGGGTTCAGGGCATGACAGCATCTCTACTACAGCTAGTAACAAGGTTGGGTTCAGGGCATGACAGCAAAGGACAATTTCTGAGGGGCAACGAGCATATTCATGACACCCCCAGGAAAAGAACTCCCAGAAAAGCAGATGTGATTTTACCAAATACATACTAAGAAAATGCCTATAAACAAGTCAATTCCAAGCTGATCCGAAGGTTTTCATGCATCAGCACTTCCATGCATAACACAATGCGTTTCTGCTGCTGAAGAATGGTAATACTCCTTATTGCCAGCATTTTTCTTCACCCCTTAGAACATCTTTTGCATTTTTCAGTGAGCACAAAGCAAAGTGAAAACCTTCTGTTGATTGAGAAATTACCTCTGAAAGAATGCAATTATTTTCTTGGCCTCAGTTCTGATTCTAACCTTCCCCCTGGCATTGGTGTAGATCTTCCAAGAATCTGGGGCCTTCATGAGTTACAGTGTATTTACACAATAATTAACTGCACTCCCCAAGTAAGTTGGCAAATCTTCTCACACTTTTGGTCCCCCATGCTTCCCATTAATCTTGAATGCACAGCACTGCAGCAGAGGGCAGCAGAAAACTCTCACAGAGGGCCTTAGCAAGCACAGTAGAAGACTTCCTGGCAAGCCCATCTCTCCAAATCGTAACTTGTGTTTCTGGCAAGACTATAAGGGCTCCCCCTGCACTGAAGTGAAAAGGCTTTGACTAAAGCTGCTTATTAAAAAAGAAAAAGAAAAGATACTGGCCTGAAAGCCTGTTCCTTTTCTTTCTTCCTCCACCCAGCTTCTTCTGAAATGATGTAGCTCATCCAGAATGACCTTCATCATAGGACTCGTGATAACATATAATCCCTTTTCAAATATTTCTCGTAAATTGACTTCATGCTCTTCAAGTGTTTAGTTTCTTTAGTTTAGTTTCTTCTGCCACATGCCCTCTGCCAGGGAATGTGGTGTCAGCTAAATTATCTTTCCCTACAAAGTTTCTGCAGTAATGCAAATATTTACTTCCTTTGTTGAATTGAGAGAAAGATTGCAAAATTTAGGGCTTGCTAGATACTGTGTATTCCCCCCACAAAAAGGGGGCATCACTTGTTTATCATGTCAGATCAGAGGATCAGAAGTCAAGAGAATAAAGGCAAGATTGCCACAGATATGTGCTTCTGCAAGCCACATCCTTGCAACTGAGGCCATGACTGATCTCAGCCCATAACGATGTGCTCCCATGTGAGGTGCCCACATCATGCATAGCACGAGGCCACCATCCAGCACAGAGTCAAGTTTCCACACCACACATGAACCAAGCATACGCTTATTTTAAAAGGCATGATGTGAAGAGCTCAACGGGTTATATTCCAAATGGCCAAAGTACAATAATTAAGGCTTAACTGTGATAGCCTCTTCTTTGATGGTAACTGCATGTTAATTTCAAGAAACCTTCCCACTAGGTCCATTTCAGCTACGGAGCAAGAAAAGATGGGGAAAGATGGCACAGTGCTGATGCGATCGCCCTGGCACCACCATCGTCGCTTAGAATGTGTGACGCAAGCATTTTGGAAAGCTACAAGAGACTTTTTCCAGCTGACTGATTGTATAGTCATTGAAAATATTGTATGAAATTGCCCAGTGCTGGCATGGAGGACCCTTCTGTGAAACTTTGATGTTATACAAATGTAAGTTTGGGGTGCTTGTAGATTAAAATTGTATGAAGGAAAAAGGAAACACACACATACAAGTATTAATGGAATAAAGCTTCTGGAGCATTCTCCTGATTAAGGACATATTAGAGTTAACCTATCAACACAAGCCATTAATTCCACACTGTGCATTGCATTCAGAAAACCACCTAAAAAGCTAGAGCAGTCTAAAGATATTTTAAGTCCCCTGCTAGTCTTTTGGGTTTGAAATTGCATCTAGCTGAACAAAGAGCAACTCTGGATGACGGACATCCCTTTCTGTTTCACTAATATGCACTTCCATCACTTTTTGATAAACTCCTTGTGAGGAACACTTTGGCCTGTAATTCAGAGGCTCAGTGATACAATTTGGCCTTTGTTGTGCACCATGCATCTGACCAAAGATTACAGTCAAACTTCACACATTTATTGTAAAATGCCTAGGGAAAAATATCTTATGAGGCATTTAATGCATGGAATAAGTTTCCCTTGCCAGCTGCCTGAAGCAGGATGGTTGCCTTTTTAGGGTTTAGAGATTCAATGCCTTTAAAATGACCTATCTGAACCTGAGCTGTCACATTCTGATAAAGGATGGCCCACAAACAGGTAATCTTAGACAGAAGGGGGAGATAGGCAGGAAAGACTATGGATGGACCAACCTGTCCATTTCACTTTCTACCTTCTCAATTTTATTTTTATGCTGAATGCTTCATCCTTCCCAAATATGAAGGAATTTCAACTTCTGGTAAATTGGAAAAACTGAACAAAATTATCACTGACCTCTAGGAGACAAACAGGCAAAGTTCAATCAAGATTAGTATTCCTAAATACTAAGGTGGTCAGGTGTATGAGAACTCTGGACAAAGATGATGGGGCATACAAGTGAGAATGTGTGAAATAAAACTCAGTGCATTTTTAACTGATGAGATTCACTCATTCCAGACTGAACACAGACTCAGACACAATCTGCATGCAAGTTCTTATTTGGTTGGCTTTTAATGTTGAATTTGTTTGCTTTGTTTTTTTGTCTGCTTATGAACTTTAACTTTTAGAGTTTTTTTTTCTTTTTTGAGAATGGTTTCTTTGCTTTTACTATTTTGTTAAGCCTGCCTTCACATGCCTGCCTGCCCGCCTGCCCGCCTGCCCTGTGGAATGGCTGCCTGCCCCGGCAGCAGAGGCAGCAGCTGTGCTCCTGAGGTGGGGCCTGACAACCAGCAGCTACTTCTTGGAGCAACAGACCAAGGGTGGTGCCAAAGGGCATTGCCCATTTGGTGCCCATTCAGTAACTGCTCAGGTGCTGGACTTGTGGGGGAAAGAGGATAGTCTCACAGGAGTTACTACTGATCAGCTTTGAGGTGCAGCAACCAATTTGCTTTAGGGTTTTCATTGTTATTATCATATGTATTTTAATTATGTTTCTCAGTCACTCTGGGAAGCCAGGTGGTGCTCCCATTGCAATCACAGATAGGGAGAGGTTGTGGGATTTGCAAGCCAGCCAAGAAGAGGGGCTAGATACCTCACAGCTATCCCAGAAAAATTAGTGCTGACCCTGGTTGAACATGAATTAGGGTGCATCATCAAGCCAACTCTGTGGCACTGAGGGTGGCAAAGAGGCAGTTCTTTTCCACCAACACTGCATCTTCTCAGTGTCATCTAGCAGAGTTTCTCCATAGTTCCTCCACCATAGTTTCTCCACGATAACTCCATAGTGTAATGAGACTTACCTTTGAGTCGATGTGGAAGAATTGTGCAGCAAAGGTTCAAGCCAGGGTCCTCAAGAGGCTAAAAATAAAGTGTCAAACTCCAGGAAAGTAATCTAAGTCATAAAGTTGGAGAATGCTATGAGTAGCAGATGGACTGGACAGAAACTCCTTAGGAACAGACCAGTGGACCTAGGGGAAAGATGTAACTGACTGGGGAAGGCCAGAACACAGGTCAATTGGCGCTAAGGATGGGTGCCACCAGTGATTCATCTTAGATTGATATAGACACAGTCTAGAAGTGATACAAAAGCAACCTAAGACCAACGAAGCCACAGACCATCTGTGCAGCAAAATATGCTAGTACAAATAGCATTAAAGCCTAGCCTGGGATTAAATAGGCTGATGAATCAGAGCGCATGTTGTACACAGTGAATCTGAAATATGTGCTCATGAGCCATAACTGAATAGTTATTCAAAGAACTGGGCCATAAAACACAAGAAGACGCCATAAATGCATTACACAATTAAGGAGGCAGTGATTGGGATGTGACTTGCATAGTCAGTGATGCATCTTCCTCCTTGATGCCCTCCTCCTTTCTGAATCTCAATGATCTAGATCTAACAGACTAGTAAAGCTACTCCCCTGCCATATTTCCAGTCTGAGCCTGACCATTGCAGGTTCAAAGACTGGAGAGTTCCAAAGTGCTCAGCACAAGCAGGGATCAGGGGAAAGGGAAGTTCTCCACAGTTTGGGGCACATGCAAAGAGGTTCCCAAGTCACAAAATGGAAAAGAAACAAGCAGGAGAGGCTGAAGTCAGACAAGAAGGTCTCACATCAGGAAGTAGTCTGGAGACAAGGGAAGATAGTTTAGGAAGATCTGGTCAGCATTACTTCCTGCAAGTTTTTATGCAGAAGTTTTGATGGCTGTTTTTATCACTAGCTCTCATAGCCATGCAAAAGTCTCAGCTGTGAGCTGTTTAGTGCCTGGAAAGTCCTCCTGTCAGGTCTCTGGCTCAGTAGATCATTTCTTCTGAGTTCCTGCTCTTGTGGACAGTGGACCTCCCTGAGGCAGAGTCTGCACAGTTGATGCCGTCATGGACGTCACCCTGATCGTCCAGGCTTCTCCTGGTCCACTGGCAGATTCTGGGAATTTCTGATGGCAGGTAGTTACTGGTCCTTACACCTCACTCTGAGGTGGAATCTTCCAGTGAGAACATGATACCACCTAGACATTCTTAGTCTTCTGTATCAAACTTTTCTTTACCCAGATACTTTGGGGAAATGGCAAGCAAAGAGCTCCTGAGACAAGAAAGAGCACATACATGGAAGGCTGCAGAACATATATTTTCTAGACTTATGTCCCACTTTTCATAAAAATGCTACATGCTTTATATATATATTCTATGTCATTGTACTCAGCAAAGGAGAGACACAGCAACAGTTTGGTTTATTAAATGAGCAACCTGCTTTTTTCCCAAATACAATTCACCCCAACTGTGGAACATTCTTCCTAGTGGAATTAGACCAGCTCTTTTACTTCCTACTTTTAATCAGGCAATAAATACCCATTTCAGCATTTGACTCAGTGATGGTTGTTAATAGGATGTCCACTGTTGGTTCTACTCTCATACCTTCTACATTTATTGAAAATATTCATAAATGTTGCACTATACCACCGGAAGAGTCTATCAGGTAAAAAGACAGTATAAGCATATTCTTAAAATAAATTTAAAAATCAAATTCAAATGATCTGAAATATACAAGGTAGAGGAACATTCTTTTACATCTCAAATTCTTGGTGGGAATCTTCAGAGCAGTTGTCTTCCCTTACCAGCAGGGGAATTTGGTCTGCCTCATACCTCCCTGCAGTGGGTTAGTCGGGGCTTCTGTCCTCATCGGTGGCCCAGGTGTACACTGTTTGGGTAGGTCTGAGGATGCAGCCCTTCATTTTGAGAGGGGTGGGTCAAAACGAGCCCACAGGTCCAATCTGAACCAGTAAGCAGGTCCAATCTGGCCTTCTGAAGTCCCTCACAAGGCCACCCCTATCCCTGAGCACCATTCATTTGGTGGCTTCCTGATTGTTGCACCACTCCATCACTGCTGTCCATCTACGCTAAAGGCTGAAATCTTCCTGTCCTAAGGCTAAGCCACTGACAGGAAGAGTTCTAAGCTAAGGCATGCTTGCATGATGGTATTTTAGCTCCAGTTCTTTTACCTTGGGGTGGCCTGCCAGTGGAAAGTAGCCCCTGAGAGTCTCCAAAAGGGAATACCGTGTTTATATCACAAGAGATTTGATACCTCTTATCCTAGAAGGCACTTTCAGATACCCACCAGTGTTGTCTTCAGCACTCCCTTCTTCTGCTTAACACTCACTCAGTCTGCTGCAACAATTAACAATTACTCCCAAAGCGACACATCTGATCCTATTTGCCCCAGCCAGAATGATGGATGTGGGAAGAGCTGGGGGGATTTGGAGGGCCCTTAAGCCCATCTGGACCCTGAATGAAACAGTCCCAAGTGATCCCAAGTTAAAATTGGCAATCAGAATATCTCTTTCTTGGGCAAAAAAAAAGTTGGACAGATAGATACCAGACTGAAGATGGGGGTGAGGGAGAGGAGAAAGCCTCTAGTCTCCCCTGAGGCACCAGCTGGGTGTGACGAAGAGCCCCCCAGTCACCCACAGACCTGATGCAAGGAAGGAAGGGGCATGATTTACGAACAGGAATAGCTGAGGATCTGTTGGCATCATCGTACTCCTTTCCAGTCTGCTTCTAAGCCTCTGCCTGCATGTAATACTTGATCAATAGATGAGTCTTCATAAAACAAGCCTTTGATTAACCAAGGACATTTTCCTTGGTGTTCATCTTGAGTTCTTGGCAATGAACTGGCACATTGCACAGACTTCGCCTTATTAAATGTGTGTGAGGCATAATCATCCAAAGCACATCCGTTTGACTGAAGGCTGGGAGATAATACTACAAAAGAGCTCTAGCGTAACCTTGGAAGGGTCCCCGGCTCCAACGACTGCAATGCAAAAAAAGAAACAAGCATCCATTAAAGCGATAAAGGAAATTTCTGCACGGGGAAGAAAGATGGGGGCGGGGAAAAGGTTTTGAGGGAGCAAAAGGAATTGCTAACCTAGTTGAAGTCCAGTTGAATGTATTATCTGCCAGACTGTGCAACGTGAGCTGAAAATGTGACTATTTCCCAATATAAGACCTTGAAAGGGTACAGAAAACAATTATATAAAATCTTTCATAATGTCATCTTATAACATTATGGGTATCTTCCAATTCTTCCTATAACTAGATCCCAGTGAGAACAACATCTATGGTGATTTGGTTTGCTCAGCTGGCTTGGCGAAAAGGTTTTTCAGAGTTTCCTTTCAATTGTTTCTAACTATTTTAACTAAATAAGAGCACAGTCCTACAGCCAATGAGCAACATCATGCTGGCGGCCAGGGCAAGGTTAAAGTGAGGGCCAGTGCTAGGCTTATGGTTGAGGCAAGGGCTTGGGCTAGGGACCTTAGAAAATTTCTCCCAGGTGATGATGGAATCTGTAGAAATTCTGTCTTTGGAGGCCCCATCCTCTGTCCTTGCAGCCTGCATGGTCCTTTCCATGCCAGTGAAAATTCTGAAGATGGAAGACTGTCTTCACAGCAGCTGCTGAGATGGGGCCTTCTTGGGCCAGGGAGGACAGGAGTAAGCATCCTTTGTGAAGCATCCAGACTGTCCCTTAGCCTTTCTTCCTTTGGAGGAGGGGATGAATAGTTTGATGTCCAAAACTGGCCATCAAACTAAAGATGGATGAGGGAGAACGCTGGTAATCCTAGCCTCTTAGCTCAACTCCTGTTTATTAGATACCAGTCCCCTTCCACTTATCAATTCATCCCAAGTCCTTTTGTGTGGGATGAAATCTAAAATAACCAAGATATATAAATTAACAGATTCACTTCCGGGAAAGAAATCTGAATCCTCAGAAACAAAGTTTCTACAAAGTTTCATTTGGAGAGAACTTTGAATGAATTCAGCAGCAAAGGACTTTTGAAATGGAAAGACGAGACAGAAAATGCCTTAAAGGAAGACCATAGTAATAAATTAATTGCTATATTAAAATAATAATTACATTGGTATACTATTTCTAATTCAGTATTCAGGTAGCAAATGCCAGCAGGATTATAGCCAAAACAAGGTCACAGAGAAGCCAGAGAGAGTAGAAGGAGAAAACTGATTCTGATTCTAGCACACATGCAAATTTTGGCAGTGGCCTGAAGTGCATTTACACAGCAGAAGATGATGTATTAACCACACTTATTGCTGGAAATATCTGAGCTAGTACACTACTGATGTACAAGACTGTTATTTCTGCTCACAAATCAAGTCCCATTCAAGCCCAGGTGCAAACAGGGAGAAATGTTAACACCTTCTTGAATTTGCAGTTGTGTTTGGAAAATGTATGTTTTTCAAATAAATGTGCACTGTGTGTGTGTGTGTGTGTGTGTGTGTGCGCGCGCGCGCGCGTGTGTGTGTTTAATACAAGGGTCCTGCTTCAGGTTGGGGTTCCAGCTCTGGCAATGTGTAATAAAAGCCAAACCATACTGTGTAGTTTGGGCTTTGGGGTTTATTCTGACCACTGCTACTCTGTGGCTGAGGTGAATCTGGGCCACCGTGCAAGTTGTAGGTGTGAATGTGTGTGTATGAGAGGGGATCATACTCTAGGGACAGATTCATCTGTCAGTTCCACTTTCTCCAAATTCATCTTGTTTGAGTTCCTTGTCCCTAATTTATAAATAAATTAAGCTCTTCTCCAAAAGGAACCAAACAAAATTCTCAGCCACAGGCACTGGCCAAATTCAATAGGTACAGCTATGGCCAACACAGAGATAATTGTGTTGCACCTGCCTGCTCTGATTTTGCTGTGTTGTTGTTGTTGACAAATGCATCAAGTCATCTCTGACTTATCATGGCCCTATGAATGGATACCCTCCAAAATGGCCTGTCCTTGACAGCCCTGCTCAGCTCTTGTAAACTTAAGACTGAGGCTTCCTTGATGAAATTGATCCATTTCATATTTATTTATTTATTTAGGGAACTTCTATGCTGCCCCATTTGCCGAAGCCTTGGGGTGGCTCACAATCATAAATAAATAACATAATATAAAACAATATAATTTAACAGTATAAATTAAGTCGCCCTGCCCAAAGAATAAAATAAATAAATAATATTAACAATTAAAATAACATTTGAATAAAAAGGTCTTCGCCTGGCCCCAAAAAACAAATAACAATGGCGCCAGGTGGACCTCTCTGGGGAGCACATTCCATAGGTGGGGCGCCACAGCAGAGAAAGCCCTCCTCCAAGTACTTACCCTCCTAATTTCCTTCACAGAGGGTTCCCAGAGAAGGGCTTCTCCCGCAGATCTCAGGGGGCGGGCAGGCATATATGGACATAAGTGCTCCTTCAGGACCCAAACCGTTAAGGGCTTTATAGGTCATAACCAACACCTTAAATTGGGCCTGGACTTCAATGGGAAGCCAGTGAAGCTGATGGAGAACTGGAGTCATGTGAACATAATGCCTAGTCCCCGTCAGCAGCCTGGCAGCTCTATTTTGAACCAATTGAAGTATCTGGACTGTCTTCAAGGGCAGCCCCACGTAGAGTGCGTTACAAAAGTCAAGTCGGGAAGTCACCAACGTGTGTGTCACTGTCGCCAGGCAGTCGTTCTCCAGGTAGGGGTGCAGCTGGATCAGCCGAAGCTGAAAGAAAGCGCTCCTCGCCACCACTGTCACCTGAGCTTCCAAAGAAAGCTCCGGGTCGAGGAGTACTCCCAAGCTGCGGACCTTGTCCCTAAGAGGGAGTGCAACCCCATTCAGGACTAGGTTCAATTCACCTTCCCCGAAGCCCAATCCGCCAACCAACAGGACCTCCGTCTTGTCTGGACTGAGCTTCAGTTTATTTAGTCTTCTTCTTCTGTCTTTGACTTTCCATAGTATTATCATCTTGCCTTCACATGTTACTCCCTTTACAGAACTGATCCTTCTCACATTTGATCTTGTATATATTTGGCCTGCTATCTATATACAAGAAGGAAGGAAGGAAGGAAGGAAGGAAGGAAGGAAGGAAGGAAGGAAGGAAGGACTGATGGACAGATGATGGCCACCCTATTTTAGTACCAAAAATATGGCTAAATATGCAGTGATTCAATCTGAGACTTTTAGGAACTAAGCCCTCAAGTCAAATTGCTCTGAATGGACAGATTTGTCAGCTTTGCTTTCTCCCACACTGGATTTCAACTTCTCTCTGTTCCATTCAAGAAGAAATGTTCAAATTCGGAGACATTGTTCTCCAAAACTGAACAACCAAAATTCTCAGCCAACCTTATCGATTCTGGATCTAACCTACCATAGATCACTGGGAGGTAGTTCACCAGAAAAGAAACATTTCACATTGGGAATCCATTTCCTAGTTCTCCTTGGGGTATCAGAAAGAGTCCTTGCTGGTTCGTATCATCGTTCTTTCCTAAAGGAAACTCCCTGTTCAGAATTTTTAGTAGCTATTCTGTATGTTATTAACAGCCCTACTTAGAGTTGACAGGCAAGTAATAATGCGGTTATTCATCTCAAAGACAGTGGGTCAGAATACATTCTTGCTTTATAAATGAATTTTCAAAACTCAAAAGACAAATTTCATTACAATAAGGGATGGAGGGTTTGTAAATGTAATGTTGAAGGCTGTTTTTTCCTTCTTCTTCTATTGGTAGATAAATCTTTCTTCTGGTCTACTCCACCCCACAATGGCTATTAAGAATTTAGAAGGTTTAATAAATAGAACATTCATTTCTCTTCTTATCAGAAACAGTCATGTTAGGAAGTCGACAGCAGAGGATCCATTTTAGAACTTGGTGGGGTGGAGGTTAAGTTCATCCACCATGATGCTTCACTGCAGTGAATATTTCATGGGTGTATGTGTCACAGTTAAAGTGGCCTGAATGAAGAATCAACATCTGTGTGTTCTCAGATGAATGCATAACTGTCATGAGAGGGAGAGGGAGAGGGAGAAGGAGAGAAGAGCCTTCCTGGGGAAGTTTTGTCCCTACCAATTTTGCATCACCCTTTTACGTGGTTACATGGGACAAGTAGGGGGTACCAGCTGAGACTCACCCACCATTAGGCAGCTTATTCCCAATCTCTTACAACTTCTGCCCCTTCTATTGCTCCTTCGTGGTCCCCTGTGTATCATCCAAACAGAAAACGGAAGATGGTAATGATTACATAACCTGGAAGCACCACTCATACTGTGGTGGATGATGTGTTTCACCTGCCTTTCATGGTCACAGGAACTGAGAAATAATCAGGGTCCTTTTATATAGGTCCCCGATGTATAGGCTATGACAAATTATGTTCCTGAGTCTCAGGCTATAGATAAGCAGAATGATGTAATACATGAGAGCGTAAGCAGCTTGCTGGATCAAACCCTGCATTCTGATATCATTAAGGATAAATGGTAAATTTGTTTCAGCTCCTCCCTCTCACCCCTTTCACTTCCTCTCTCTATCTGGTGATGCTTTGGAATCCCTCCCTCACGCCCCTTCCACTCCTCCTGTCTCTATGGTGCTGCTTTGGAGGCCCTATCTCTCCTGCTTTACTTCCTCTCTCTCTATGGTGATGACAATTTTCCACAGTATATTTCTTTTTAATTTAATCCACTTTAGGGCAGTTCATTCATAAGAAAGAGTTCTTCATAACTCAGATGATAGTAACTCAGGGACTGCCTGCATATAGAGCCTATATTAAAATGACAACACAAACAGGAAGGTTATTCATTGCCCAATCAAGAGGCACGTTCTCTACATATGGAAGGAGGAGGAAGGGGAGCTGCAGCTGCAGCAATGAGAAATGAATGAGGAGAAAGAGGCTATAGCAATGCTTTTTGTTCTGTTGAGATCTTTTAAACCAGTTAAGCAAATATGTGCACTAAGAAGCAGTAAACCAAGGTATGTATGAACACAGTTTTAAAAAGCGCCAATACAAATATGGGGGCAGGTGGAAATGATGCCCATCATACATTTCCAGGGCATGGAGCTGAACTGCAACAAACGGTTACTCAGTAAGTGTTTACACCTTTTATCTACCTTCCTCCATCAAACCAAGGCATACCTGTTATCTTCCATTAAACTATTGGCTGGGAAACAATTCCAGTTTTTCTCACACTGATTAGAGCCCAGGGTTGGCACAAGTTCTGGTAACATATGTTACTTGAGTAGCTCTACCGTATAAACCAGGGAGGGGGGGCGCTTTACACATGCCATGCTGCCTTGGAGTATCCAAGCCAAGAAATTCTCTCTTCATAGAAATAATGGTGGCAGGGAACTCAAGCAGAAATGCCATGGGAACAGGATTAGATAGCTGGCAAATTCAAATGTATTAGCAAGAAACCAGATACACTTAATACATGGTAGGAAATCTAAGTACCAATCTTATCATTCTGGCTCTCAGAGGAAAATGAAGCATAATTCCAATTGTATGGGAAGTGTGTCAAACAGAGAAATTGCTGTTCTTTCATAAATCAGTAATGGACAGTGATTGAAAGTAGGGTTGGATGATTTTTTCAGTCTCAGTTCCTGATTTTTCTAAGTCTCAAACAATTTCCCACGCTTAAGTTGAGTTCATCCCAAACCTTGAGATGTTTTACAACATTGCTTGGCACATTTGCACATTTGTGGACATTACTGCAATACATGGTTGAACTTTATTCCTAACCTTAACCCAAAAGAATTCCATTTCAAAATTCAGAGAAGCAAAGTGTCAAAAGATCACTGCGTTTCGGTTTGCATCATGGTTTAAAATTGAGAAATTGGGTAAATTCGCATTAAAATATGAACCAAACAACTTTCTCTTTCATTCCTAATGAACAATTGATGTTTCCATTGTTGCTGAGAGCTCAACTAGTTCAGAGGATTTCATCTGAATCATTTCCCACAGCCAGTCAGTCTCTCTCTCTCTCTCTCTCTCTCTCTCTCTCTCTCTCTGTGTGTCCATGTGTGCGTGTGCAGCCATTTTCTATAATTAATTAGAGAGAGGTGGTCACTTCAAGCAGCAGTTCCTGGAAGGTGGCAGCAAGGGCTGGAGAGAAAGCTGTGTGCAGTCTGGCCAGCTATGCTCCCCATAGCCTAGTCTGCTACTTTTGGGTGCAGTGGGGCAATCGAAACAAAAATCAGCTTCCAATCCAATTAACTCTTGCATGTGAAATGCAAGGGAGCACCATTCGCTGTTCGCTTTGGGCAGCAAAATGTCTCAGGCGGCCTCTGCCTCTACCTGCAATTCCTCCACCCAGTTCCCTGGTTGTTGCTTGCTTTTGATCATGTGGAGAATGGAGACGAGTGGGCAGCAGGCCTGCACCACCAGCGCTGCTGCCCCTTGCTGCTGTCGGGGCGACAGAGGAGAGGGCCGGGGAAAGAAGCTGTGTTCCTGGTGCTGGAAAACAGGGTTTCCCCAGCCCTGAAAAACTGCTGGAGAATTGCTCCTCCCTCTAGAAAAAAGCAAAGGTGAATTGTTCCCGCATCTCACTGCCAAGGGCTCTGTCCATAACTAGGATCGCAGCCTCACTGGCTAAAGATGCTTCCTAGTGCCTGCCCCTTGCAGTGACTGAGGTGCAACCCTGTAGCCTTAAAGGAGCCAGACCGGTGCTATCCATAAGACAATTAAGGACTCTTCCCCTGTTTTCTTCCTGTAGCAATGAGGTGCCTGCACTGGAAATACGCAAAAGGAGGCTGCCAAAGTTGTAGCCCTTCTATCCTCATGCCTCCCTTCAAGGCAGAGATAGGACAACTTAATTCAATAGATTTTTATGGGTTTTCCCCATTTTATTCCATATGCATGCATTAGGGCAGTTAAATAATAGGTGGGTTTTAGGGAATCTATAATGCACAATCATGCTGATATGCACTAGACCCTTCCCTGAGATTAAGCCCCTTTGAATGTGATGAGGTTCAGATCTGAGTAGAAAAATACAGGGGACTCCTATTACTGAATGTTCTGTCAACCAGGTACCTGTAGCCTTGCAGATGCTGTTGGAATTTTGCCCACATCTCCAGCCCCTGGCTATGTTACATGGGCTTGATACGAGTTGAGAACCAGTAACATGTGGTTTGCCACAGGTTCCTCACTCTTGCTGTAAGTGAGCTTGCCATATTCCATACTGGAGGACTCCCTTTGAACTATCAGCAACAGATGTTAGGACAGTTCTGTTTTCACTTTTGAAGTGAAAAGAGATACAACTTCTTGATCTTTAAAACAGAGCAAGGAGGGCTATATTTCAGAATCAATGAATCGAGCAGAGTCAGTTCTGTGCAGGGATGCAGGTTTCAGCAGTGTGACAGAGGATGCCAGAATGGGTTTGTGCTATTTCTCCAGCCAAGAAGACCCACACAACAGTAGCACACTGACTGGATGTTGTAAAACTGACAAGTCAGATCTTTCACCCTTGTGGTTGTTTCGTTGCATGTTTAGGACATTTTGTTCTAGAACTGGATCGGGAGTACAAGAAAAGAAAAGGAGATGAAATTAGTAACAGAGATCCAGGGTGAATTGCAACATCAGTTTTAAATGCACACTGTTGTTTTGGCGAGAGACATTAGCAGAAATCAGGAGTCTCTGTTCTAGCTGGCTAGTTTTCCCTGGAATACAAAATAATGACAAAGGATGCAACTACGACCTGGCAAAAAGTATATGTTTGTATGTTCTGGCCTAGCAGGTTCTAACAGATAATAGACTAAGAGCATCATATCCTCTCCAGGGCTTCCTGAAATCAGGCGTTTAAGGGAGTAGGGCTGTGCATCAGTCTCTTGGGGAACAAAACCTCTGGGCTAGCCAGACCTGCTATGCATCCTAAAATCCTGGCGTTCCGCCTTGGCTTGGCCAGCAGTCCCTTCTGCATTCAGCCCGCAGCCCTGACAAAGACCGGATGGGTGGTGTATTCCACATATTCATCTGTGCATGTTCAGAAATGGAGACATGCGCAACAGTGCTGGCCCCAGGTTTCTGAGGGCCCTTTGCTGGGCCCCTCCACTAGGTTGTCACCACCCTTGGCATGAGCTACAATTGCCCCTTCTTCATCCCTGCTGCAGCTTCTGACTGATAGACAGAAGAGCAGGTGAAGAGTGAGAAGCATCCTCTCCAGCTCCGCCTTCCCACCACCGCCGGGCCTGGACCGGGGGGAGGTGCAAGTGAACAAGCAGAGCACAATGGGAAGCGCACCGGACCTCCATTAGCAGGCTTCTGGCTGGCTGGGGGCCTTTGGCCCATGCCTAGTTAAGCCTACCTGTGATGCTGTCACTGCATTTTGCCCTTCTGATATTCTTAGTTTCTATTTACACCATTAAGGGATTCACCGTTTAGCCTTCACATGCCTGCCATCTTCCTGACAATCTTGCAACATGTGTATTAGCAACGTGTACTTCCTTACTGATATAGAGATCTATGAGAAAGGGCACCTTAGTACATCCTTTTATCCACTTGATGTATAGCCCCCTTTTAGTTTTTAAAGAACTCAAAGCAGCTTACATCATTCTCCTCCTGCTGCTCTCCATCTTATCCCCACAACAACAACCCAATGAGGTAGGTTAGGTGGATTGAGAGTTTGTGATTGCATCGAAGTCACCCAGTTGGCTCCGTGGCTGAGCAGGGACTAGAAGCCGATCACCTGAGCCCTGCTCTCATAACCATGACCCCACAATGACTCTCTTTTGCCCATGAAAAACAGTGTCTTATTCTGCAAATCAGTGTGATTGGCCATGGTGATTTGCATTCAAAAGCACAAACACGAGCAGATGAGAAAGACGAGTCAGGCTGGTTCAATTAAGGCTCCCTTATCCACATATAGCTTTCACTGCCCGGGGACAGGCCATCCTGAATTCAGAGCCTGCTTCAAAACTTCAAAGGAAACTGAATGTACAAGTGGGATTTCCTTCTGAAGACCTGTCAAGGAACAGATGAACCACACTGCTACACACAACACAGAACCACGGGAAAGCTGAAGTTCAGAATGCTCATTCTGCAGAGCAAGGGCATTGAACTTGATGCAGCCCAAGGGCTGAACAGAAACGAGAAGCTCACAGGGCTGCACTCCAGTGGTGAGGCCAAAAGGAAAAGAGTCGGGTACAGTGCATAACAGGGTGCTTCAGTCTGAAGATTTTCCTTCCAGGGATGCAGCTTTAAGTGAGGCATTTCATCCCTCTAGAATGTGAAATACCTGTGCGGAAGCTGGGAGATCACCCAATGACTGGCACTTGTGGAAGAAGGGAGGTGTCCAGGGGAAGGGGGCATCCGTAAGGGAACCTGTAGGACCAGATATAAAGGTCATCATCCTGGCTTACAAAAAGGAGGAGAAAGAAAAGGAAGGTGTGGTAGAGGAGGTTCTGGGTATACTCTCTGATGTCAAAGGGCAGGGCATAGTAGATCTTGATCAAGATTTTAGTTTGGCTTTGTTATACAGCATCCCATGCAGAAGCAAAGGTAAACACGTGGCTTAGCTCCAAGAAATGTCAGCAAAATCTTCAGTGCAAAGATTCAGGTACACTGAGACTGCTAGAGAAATCCATCAGCCACTTTCCAGCCACTCCAATACGCCACTCATATATATTTTACATACAAGTGGTCTGCACAATGCACTGAAACCTCAAACTGTGGAGGAAGAGTCAAACATGCGGGAAACCTTGAGAACACAAAAGCGAAAGAAAACGCATGTGACAGTTGAACAATGGGAGACACCCTGCATACAGCCAGAAGAAGCTCTTTTGTTATTTTGCACAAAAAGTAAAATCTGCCCATTCAGCAAACTGGAAAACACAATCAGAGTTCTCTCTGAGGTCTTTATTAACCATTTCCTGTTGTCTAAGTGGTAGCTGAGGAGAAACAGATGTTTTCCCTGTGGCCGGATCTCTGTTGTAAGAAGCACAGTTCTCAAAGGCAGTTCCGTGTGGGGCTGTTCTCTTGCCAGCTGTACAGTGATGCTCCAACAGCTTCGTTAATAAAAAAGTACTTGTATCCCGGTGAATCGTTCTACCAGGAGACCATCATCTTGACTGTGACCACAGATGCATGCAAACCTTGCTATCCATGTGTGACTTCAGCTAAGATGGCAATTCTCATGGAGCTTTCAGAATAGATGGAGCTGTCCATGTTTGGATGCACCAGCGTGCCAGTTGGTTCCCTCTGGGTTCTGGGAGGCCCTTGGGAAAGATGACCTCAATGGGCCCCCTATCTGAGCTGGTCTACCTGTTCCTCATCTGCCCATTCACTTGCCCTGTCCCTCTGGGTCCAGTCAAGGAAAGTGGGTGAGGCGAATAGAGACATCCCGTGTCTTCTTTGTGGGAAGGGCGGGGGGCATTCCAAATTGCAGGGGGCATTCCAAACCACTACATCTCTTTGTAGATGGATGGCACATTTCCTTCAGTGATGGTACTCAGTGAAAGGCCTCCTCTGAGGGTCTTGATGCACATGAAGAACAGTACACACATTTTAGCTGAGGACTTATATAAGGGCCATCACTGCATTCACTCCAAAGCAAAGTAGTTATAATCTTTACTGATCCAATAAAGGAAGGTCTCCTCTCATAAGCCTACAAAGTCTCGAGCTTTTCATGGTTTAGGGAAGAGCATGAACTTGTATCCATTCCCTTGTGGATAAAAAATAAACAGAGCAGAGCGATACTGTGGAGCAATATTTGCTTGTGGGTTTCTCTTCTGTGTAAACTGCCCCCTAAGAACTTCTTTATGGGTGGCTAATTCAATGCAGATTGGCAAGTTCTTATTACTCAGATCAGACCTCTTGGGCAAATGCTATTCTGGCATGCATTAACAGAAGTATTACTTCCAAATCACGTGAAGTAGTTCTTCCTCTATACCATTCACTAGTCAGACCTCATCTGGAATACTGTGTCCTGCTCTGGGCTCCAAGATTTAAGAAAGATGCAGGAATATTAGAAAGAGTCCAGAAGAGGGCAACAAAAATGATCCAGGGTTTGGAAACACTGCTCTGTGAGGAGAAACAGAGAACTGGGCATGTTCAGCCTTGAGAAGAGAAGACTGAGGGGGGACATGATATGGTCATCCCCTAACATATACTTTCAATCCAAGTTGTTGGCTTGCAATTGTTGGCTTGCTTAGTACAGCAAAAGTGGTTTGGGAATAGCCTTGTCTGAGGTTTTGTAATATACACTCAGGCCTTTGCACACTAGCCCACTGTTCCAGCTCAGTGGCGTCTGCAGAGTTTGGTGTGTGTGTGTGGGGGGGGGTCAACCTAATGCATGTGTAGCAGGTGGAAGGGTGATCTTAGCTTGGGAACGTGCTGAGTGGGAAAGCTTAATCCTCTCCTATTCTAGTGCGGTGCTCCTGATCTGTATTGGGCCCACACGCTTACCACTTGCCACTCTTCTAGGCCATAGTATGCTTTCCCCATTCAAATGCTTTCTTTATACCCAAATGCAAATATGTGTGAATTTATGCACTGGATGTTTAAGGGCTCATGATCAAGTGGTTATGATATTTATTTAGGGGTCATAATTGTCACCTGTGTTCTCTATTAGATGGTCTCTCTATGCCTAGAAACATAGGAGATAATTCTCTCTGTATCTGAGAGATAGTTGATAGAGATAGAAGATATAGAGATAGATAGAGATGATATAGATAGAGACAGAGATATATAGGTCTATAGATGTCAAAAGGAGAAAGACATGATGTTAAGCATGCTCATTCAGAAGGAAGGAAGGTCCTCTAAGTTCATTAAGGCCTATTACCCAGCGTGTGTGTGTACATCGGCTTGCGGTCCATCTGGTACAATGCAGATCTTCCTCCGGAGATATAAAGCAGACTTGTGACCTCCTGATAATTCCTAGATTTGTATCCAGGCCATCTCCATTACTGTAAACAGTAACCAGCTATGCAAGCTAATAGGATGCCTCTGTTTGTTAGTCATTCCAAATCGCCGTGACTTATCAGCAGGCATACAAATGCAGAGGTCTGCATGGGCTCATGGGAGAGGAGGCATTTTGCTCAGCAGTCCAAGATGGTTGACCAAAACATAATGCTAGAATGCCTAAGCCAGAATGCTAAGTGAGACTGTGCGCTCTCCACAGATTCCTCTATTGAGCAGGGTGGCTCCTGTTGTGAATATGATTGTTATGTGCATGTAGAGTTGCTTCTTTTCCAGGTTTCAGGCTCTCTAAAAGGTAAATGTCTGAGGAGTTTGAGAGGGGCATACTGATTTGAGCACATGCACGTAAGGGCTAGGGCTAGGGCTAGGGCTAGGGCTAGGGCTAGCTTAACCCACAGTGATTCCGTGGTCTGCTGTAAGTATGATCTGACCTAGATCCAGTATTTTGGAAAAAGAGTCACAGGGAGCTGACTCTTGAAGTGCAAATTCAGCTCATGGAATCCTAATAGAACCGCCAGAAGCCTCATGTGCACATTTATGGAAATAGCACAGGGTCAGGTGTGGCTGGCAAGCTAGACAAACTGCAGCCTTATGGGATGAGCATTAGGCACAGAGTGATAAACTCCAGTGAGTTTTGCAAACACCCATGATGTCCAGCAAGGTCCTTTTTCTGGGAGAAGCTATTATTATCCTGATGAATTTCTGTACTGAGAAAGAGTGGTGTCTGCCCTAGAAAGAGGTGAGGAGGACAACATGGGAGCAAACTCACCACGCTTCCCCTCTCCTCTCCCAGTAATGTGTGGAATGCAAAACAAGGAGAGTTCGCTGCCCTGGCTTTGACTTACTCCTCTCAACCCTGGATTAGCTACTAGCAGAAACAAAAGAATGCACTGAAGGACTGAATAGGTCTCTAGACTATCGAAGAAACTGTCTGCCAAAATCCCTAATCTTGAGTCCTAGAATATGTACTTTTGGAGGTTTCATTCAAGGCATTATCTTGAATGCTGAACTAGACTTGCATCTAGTTCTGTAAAGAGCAGGGCTGGATTATTTTTCAGTTACTACAGAAATAGAAGCGTGTCTAGAAACCCTTAAAGAAGAACAGTTTAGAGCACTGAGCATCTTAGTATTGTGCAGAGATAAACTCAGAACCTATTTCAGGTTAGAGGCATCTTTGCCCGGTTTCTCTCATTGGTTCCCAGTCACTTGAGTAGGCCTTGTCTTGAGGGAAGAGAGAGAAGCCAATTTTATTTGTTTGTTTATGATCTTAAGATTTTTTATCCCCCCTCTTTCCCTTTGTGCAACTCAAGGTGGCCACATGCAGTTCCCATGTGGTCTTTCCTCTGAGCTCAGGCCAGCCCCAGACCTGCTTGTCTTCAACAGGGTGAAGGTCTTATGTACCTTCAGACCCTACTCTGGAATATGTGGATATTATTGCTCATTCCCTTGGTTCCTCTTGCCCTTTGTTCACATCATCTTGGAGGAGAGCCAGTGTGAGTGGGCCATAGCAGGTGCTCAGCTATCACTGTCCTCTGTTGACACCAGCTCTGCTTAAATTTTTTGACAGGCTCCCATTTGTCCCTGCACACACAATTGTAGCAGTGAGTGTACCTGACCACCCACAGCCCAGCCCTGGTATATGTGAATCAGCAAAATTAGAACTCACCATAGTTATCCAGATTCCATTTAACTCGTACCAGATTGTAAGTGTTCGAGCATATCAGATTGCTTTCTTGCTTTTTGGCTCCCCCTTTTTCACATGAAAGTCCATGCATACTTTCATGCGCATTTTCCCTAATATTTGCATCAGTTGTACACACCTTTGCAATTTATGCATTCTTCAGTCGTCGTGTATAGTATATTTGAGCACATGTGTCCAAAGTATGTATTTTTTCATGCTCGTTTTTCAAATGTTACATGTTGTCAAATTCACTTAGGGGAGTGCATGAGTGATGTGGCAGGTTGAATTCAAGCTCAGTCAGAACTTGTGGACAGAGTAAATCCTGATCAAAACTGAACTGAAATAACTTACCCAATTTTGCTAAGGTAGCCAAATATTTCTAAAATATAGGCTGCTGTTTGCTGGGTTGACTTAGACTAGTGGTTCAACATGCCCATAAACCACTGGACTCAGCACCATAAACATGCCTGGTAGCATCTTTGAATAGTTGCTTGCACCTGAACACCCTATCAGGGCCCACTGCTGACATTTGATCCAATGAGCAGCCAGTGACCAGGTCTGGGAGCTGACCTTCTAGATTCCCACAATGCCCCAGTGCAGCATCACTTTGGCTCATTGTGGGAAATTAAAATGACGACGTCCTCAGAGCGCTGTGGCCACCTGCACTGTGACGTCCACTAATGCAGGAGAGGCCCATTGCAAAGTATTTTCCTGAAGGACATCTAAGAGCTGAAGCCAGCTGCATACATGTTTTTCACGTCCAAATTATGTGTCCTGCTGAATGAATTGATGGGCTCTAAGAATCACTTCAAGCACAGACATGCATGGACTTCAACCTCTGATTATGTGAGTCCATGTTCACTCCCAAAGGTGCAAACTGGGTAAATCCTGGTTTAAAAAATAACCTGAAATGAAATTGCCATACATCTGTGTCCTTGGAAAAGCCCTGACCCATTTTCTAAGAAGAGGCTGGCTTGTTCACCAAGATGCACAGCCCTGGAATATCTCTGTCTATCTGTCTATTCTTCTGCTGGCTGTTCTCCTCCACTTTCCAGACATTTTTTTTTTCACAGCCCTCCTACTAAGCATAATTTTAGCATTCTCACCATCACAGTTCTGCCTGGTGAATCAGAATAATTTCTATGCTTTTCCCCTTCTTTATATTCTTTCTTTAATACATACATATTTTATAGGATCCATTTACTTTAAGGAAAAAGAATTTCCTTGATCTTTGAGATATACAAAAACATTACAGGAGTAACTGCTTCATGGATTAAAGTGAGTAGCAAAATATTCCTAAGCCTGACAGTCAACATCTCTGGGAAACCTAATCATCTATTAAGAGCAGCCCTAAATAGGGATTGGTTTTGAAAATTGCATTTTCTAAGAGAGATGAGCCATAATGTTTCTTTGCACTTTCTGCCGCCTGGAAGCTCATTTACACCCGGTATGATCCACTGTGTTCAATACCCATGACTCCTTTTCTACTTCTTCTGGCTACAAAACACTGCAGGCTTCAGAGGCTTTCAAATCATGCCCTACTCTTTTCCTCTTTCCCCAGCTCTTGCTCAGTTTCCACATTTGAACTTCTTCTTTCTAAACCTAAGCCTAACCGTAACTGTTACCATAACCATCACCAAAAGGTACTTCAGGAACTTTTGGTAAGAGTGAGAAATTAATTCCAGGTATTCCCTCATCTGGATTTATGCAGTGTGTCTCTTGCAGACCAAACTTGGGCTTGAACACAATCTGTAGGCAAAGTCTGTACCTTTCTGATTTCGCAAAGTGTTTTACAACCCACCCACCCCACACACACACATGCAGAGAGAGAGAGAGAGAGAGAGCGAGCATATTTCAAAGCTGTGCATGAAAAATATGTACATTTTCAAAATGTTCACAAATATACTTTAATCAATGTAAGAAGAATGCCAAATTTCCAAGGTGGTACATTTGAGAATGCTTACGTGGACTCCAGGGGCTGGTGGAGGATAGGAAGGCCTGGAGGAATGTTGTCCATGGGATTGCGGTGGGTCGGACACAACTTCGTGACTAACAACAACACATTTGAGAAAATGCACCAAAAATATGGATAGATCTTTGTGAGAGAAAACAATTCAAGCCTGCAATCTGAATGAGCCTCCAGATGGAATTCGGAGAACTTCGGTGAGCCTGAGTTTTGCTGACTGGGTCCAGGCTTACACTGAAGAAGACCACTGGTCTAGCCCAGTATTGGTGACAGTAACTGGCTGCAGCCAGGACAGAATTTTATCTGTCCCACCTGGAGGTGCCAAAGTCAGCCTGGGGCCTTCCACTTGCAAAGCAGAGGCGGTGCCACTAAGCCACGCCATGCCCTCCTCCGTGCATTTCATTTTCCCCACCCAAAGTTCATTGTGAACTATTTCCATGTCTATTTGTGACTAGAACAAAGCCCACATGACGATTTGTATACACATTTTCATTAAGATACATGATTTGGTATTCATGTTTACCTAATACAGATGTTTTCTACAAGCAATTTTCCTTCGTGCGCTCTGCTTTTGTCATTATTATTCCCTAATATAGTCATTTTTGTATGCAGTCTTTCCTAAAGTAGGCATTTTTATAAAAATGTTTTGCTCAGAGGACTGCATTGCAAAGTTCTGCACAGTCTAAATACCAGAGGATAACTGCTTTCTGGTCTGCATATTATGATTCAAAAAAGTACAAATTCCACAACACCTTCTCAAAACCTTGATCAAAAAGAATTCTTCCCCACCCTTATTCATACTCACAGAAATTGACTGAATTTTTTCTGCTGTGGTTTTTAATCCAAAAACTTAACACAAATATGAGTAGCAAGATTTATCGGACAATCATTAAATTGATCAATGTGAGGTTTTGAAATAACAAATATGTAAGTCAAAGTCTTCCTGAACATTTTTGGGGTAGGAGAGGAACAAATGGCTTCTAATTAAGATCCAGGCATTATTTATTTGTTTATTTATTTAAAACATTTGTATGCTGCCCAATTGCGCCACAGTAGCTCTGGAGCAGAGACGCTTCTCTTAAGTAAATACACTTTAGTATTATGTCCATACCATACTTGGGCAGACGATAGTGCAGGAGAAACCAAGCTTCAACCCATAGACCTCATCTGGCCTGTGCTGATTTCCCAGCCATCCCATGGGCCTTTTCTGGATTCCTCCAGGAAATGGGTTGATCTCAGTCTCATAGACTGGACATAAAAGCAGGTGATATGGCTGGGCAGTTGTGCAGGTGACACAGCTTTATTGTGTATGAGCCCCTTCCAATAGGAGAACCCCCCTCCCCATTCAGCAATGCCAGTTCGCAGTAGATAGCAAAACCGGTGTGAAGATTATTTTTCCAAAGGTCTCACTGGGAGACCAAACGATGCCCTGGGTATTCCCACACCGCATTTGACATCATTCACCCCAGGAGAGACTTGATGGGGCTTTGTAATGCCCACTCCATTCCAGTTTTGGTTGCCTTCTCTTGGTTTACCCAAACCAGCCAACATCATACCTTGGTTTATGACCCTGGCTTGTTTCAATAAAATATAGAAACAACATAGTTTAGAGTTTCTATGGAACACGAAACAGTGATAAATGGAAACGAGGAGAACCACCTAGGAACTTGAGTTCCACAATAGAAGAAAGGTGGGATATACTAAATAAATGAATGAATAAATAATCCAGTTGCCAACTTGCATTACTTACTGTTTTCTAAACTTTGTGCATATCAGCTATGGTATATGGCTCAGATGACCTGTTAAACTGACGACCTGTGCAGGGAGAAGGACAGGGGGAGTACATCCCTGTTGGTTCTTCTGGACCTCTCGGCGGCTTTCGATACCATCGACCATGGTATCCTTCTGGATAGACTTGCGGGATTGGGGGTTGGAGGCACTGCTTTGCAGTGGTTCCGCTCCTATCTCGACGGTCGATTCCAGAAGGTAGTGCTGGGGGACCATGTCTCTACGTCATGGCAGCTATGCCATGGGGTACCACAGGGCTCCATTCTATCCCCTCTGCTATTTAACATCTATATGAAACCGCTGGGAGAGGTCATCAGGAGGTGTGGGCTGCGGAATCATCAATACGCTGATGATACCCAGCTTTACCTCTCATTCTCCACTAATCCAGGTGAGGCAGTGGCTGTGCTGAACCGGTGCTTGGCCGAGGTAAGGGAATGGATGAGGGCCAATAAACTGAAACTCAACCCAGACAAGACGGAGGTCCTGTTGGTTGGCGGATCGGGTTTCGGAGAGGGTGGATTTGACCTGGTCCTGAATGGTGCAACACTCCCTCTTAGGGATAAGGTCCGCAGCTTAGGAGTACTCCTCGACCCGGAGCTTTCTTTGGAAGCTCAGGTGACAGCGGTAGCAAGGAACGCCTTCCTTCAGCTTCGGCTGATTAATCAGCTGCGCCCCTACCTGGAATACGACTGCCTGGCGACGGTGACACACGCGTTGGTGACTTCCCGCCTAGACTTCTGTAACGCGCTTTACGTGGGGCTTCCCCTGAAGACAGTCCGAACACTTCAATTGGTGCAAAATAGAGCTGCCAGGTTGCTGACGGGGACGGGGCGTTATGCTCACATGACTCCAGTCCTCCATCAGCTTCACTGGCTTCCCATTGAAGCCCGGGCCCAATTCAAGGTGTTGATTATGACCTACAAAGCCCTAAACGGCTTGGGTCCTGGCTACCTGAACGAGCGCTTACGTCCGTATATGCCCGACCGCCCTTTGAGATCTGCGGGAGAGTCCCTTCTCCGGGAACCCTCCATGAAAGAAATTAGGAGAGTAAGTACCCGGAGGAGGGCTTTCTCCGCGGTGGCGCCCAACCTATGGAATTCACTCCCCAAAGAGGTCCGCCTGGCACCGTCGTTACTGGTTTTTCGGCGCCAGGTAAAGACCTTTTTATTTAAACATCATTTCAATTGTTAAAACATATGATCTGGCCTGGACAACTTCTTCTTCCTTCTCTTTCTCCTCCTATATTTTTATTTTATACTGATAATTTTAATTTTGTATTTGTAAATCAATGTATTTTTTGTATTGTTATATTTAATGGTAATTTATTATGTACTATTGTATTTCAATGTATTTTATCATGTTGTAAGCCGCCCCGAGGTTTCGGCAAGGGGCGGCATAGAAATGTTAATAATAATAATAATAATAATAATAATAATAATAATAATAATCTTACATGAACGTTCACCACTACAGGAAAGAATGTGGGGCAGAGGTCCCACTCATAAAAATAAAACCATGCTTGAGCATCAAGTTCAAATAAAGTCTTGAGGCACATGCGTGCATCTGCACCTCTATGTGTGAGCATGTGTAAATGCTAATTTTGCAAGAAGACACTCCTGCATTTCTTCCTTCCATATTTTATACTTCCGATAGGAACCCTTAAGCCTCTGGAGGGAAATATTGATTCAAATATCCCCCTTTTGGATATGTGAGTGGCAGTTGCAAATGTGAAATACGGTGCTAGGGGAGGTGTTCTTATTCTGTCATTGCATCTTTTCACCTTCCGGTTGGCAGAAAGAAGACCTTATTTCATGCATATGGCAACCACATACTTTGCTTATGACATGCAAATTTTATTCATTAAGGCTAGTGATTTCATTCCACAGGTGAAAAAAAATATATGCGGATGTAACCAATTTACAGCTCTTTCAGGCACCTTTCTCAGATGCTCATTAATATGGAAGGATTTTGTTGGGTGAGTTCAAGAGCTTTAGGCAAATCCTGCAAGGCAAATTTTCTATCCATCCCCACCTGCCTTTACTCTTTCCACGGCAGGCCTTTGAGCTGATCAAGCAGCCCACACAGAAAAGCAGGACGCATCTGCCAACTGGCAAACCTGCAGTGCTCATTGTTTCCCCCGTTTAATCCATTTGCTGCTCTCGCCGTGATTGCAAAGCACCGACTCTGCAGAAATGTGATGATTAGCTAACTAGGTTGTTCCACTTCCGATAACACAGTCATTCGCTCTATCCTTAACCAGGGTAATTTTTAAAAAATACATAAAATATGACATCCTGAATTCACACACTCCCCTCCCATAACTCAGTGGGACTGGGGGAAGTGAGAATAGGCCTATTCTCTCCAAACACCAATAATGTCATTGTATCTGGCTTTGTGTGTGTGAGAGAGAGAGATACACAAATCCCATGATCAAAGGGATATTCTAAATAGAATCCAGAAACTTCAACTGATCCAAAACAGGGCAGCAAGAGTGTTAATGGGGCTGGCTCATGAGGACGTACTATACCAGTTCTCTTCCAGCTGCAGTGGCTCCTAGTTGAAGTCTGGACCAGATTCAAAGTTCAAGTGCTAATACTCAAAGCCATAAATGGCTAGAGGACAGACTATCTGAAAGACTGCCCCATCCCATATCCCTAAGGCCATCTTTATGACTCCTTCCAAAGGAAATGAAGTGAATGGTTTACTAAGAGAAGGGCCTTTTCATTGGTGGCACCCTGATTGTGGAATGAGTTTGCCAAAGAGGTGTGCCTGGCACCTACTCTGCATTCTTTCCAGTGCCAGGTGAAGACCTTTGTGTTCTCCCAGGTTAACTTGTTAACTACATTTTTTAAAAATATTGCATTTTGTTCTGTACCACTGTGATGGTCCTATGCTGATTCAATTGCAATTTTTATGTGTGCATGTGTAAGTGATTTTATTTTATTTTATGTTTAACATTTGCTAACCATCCAGAGAACCTTGGCTATTGGGTGGTATAAAAATGAAATAAATAAGAAATAAGGCTGCAAAAAGAGGAAAACAGAAGCAAAAGCCAAATTTTACAATGGGAGAAAATGACTACAGAAAAAGTATAAATTTCAACAATATTTCTTGGGCCTTATTCCTGTCCCCCCCCCACCCATTTTTCTGGAGAAGTCATGCATGTGAACAATGAGAACCGGGTATTTATTTTAGCACATTATTTGCTATTTTATTATTACTCTGGACAGTATTTATTGTTTTATTACCTTTTTGCATCCCACTAGAACAGCCAAAGCTGTCAGGGTGGTCTCTAACACTTAAAAAGCATGCAAAAGTACATGAAATACAGTGTGAACATTGAAACTTTTAAAACCACAGCATAAATAGAAGCAAAACCCAAAATAAAATTTAACAGCAGCACAAAGATTCAAAGGCAGGAAGGATCAGCCCTAAGCTCTGGGGTTTTGGTGCTCATGCATCCTATACCCATAACTTAACCATGGCCACTCTTCATGCCAGTTTTTTTTCTAGATGGCTGATTTGGCAGGATCAGCATAACCCTAAGGCCCCACCTCCCAGCATGCCCCCTTCCCTCCTTCTGAATCCCAGTTGTGTCCTTCAGGGAGCGGGTAGCCGGTACAGTAACCCCCGTTCCAGCCCTCCAGAATGGGCTTGCCCTTCAGAATTCTAATGGAACCATGCAAGTACTTTGTATATCACTAATTGCATCTGGCTGCATTGGGAGTTACAGTCTTACCCAATCCAAAGAGCACCAGAAGAGCCTTGATGGATCAGCATAAGGCCCACCTAACCCCAGCCCTTTTCCCAAGCAAGAGGCTCCAAGGAGGTTCTTCAGCAGTGCTCACGAAGGCAAGAACTCCTTCCTATGTTGTCCCCCAGCACCTGTGGTTCCTGCCATGCTTCCTCTGATGGTTCTGTCCCCACAGTGGCCAACCTGATGTCTCCAGGGGGTGCACTCGCCGGAACCTCCTGATCATGCTCCCTAGCAATGGGCACTCAGAGACATGCTGCCTTCAATAAAATGCCATGGTATGCTGGAATTTCCTTTGAGGAGATGTCAAGCCAGAAGAGTAGCCAGAAGGTCTCCAAGTTCAATCCTCAGCCTCGCCAGATAGTGCTGGGAGAGAATCCTACTTGGAACCCTCATCACTGGCTTGGAGAGCCACTGCCAGTCAGTGCTGGTGATAGCAAGTTATAAGGTCCAGTGGTCTGACTCAGTACAAGGCTGAGTTCCTAGTTAGGTTTCAAGTAGCCTTTTTTGCCTATTGGTAGGCGCATCCTCCAAGAATTAGTAATAATAAAATAACTCACTTCATTTAAGCCAGTCACTTTAAGCCATTCATTGTTGTGTGTCATTAACGCAACTCTACCTCCCTGCCTGTATCGGCACGCAACGTCTCAAATCTACAGAAAAGATTGGACGAGTCTTTTGACGCCAACAGAGATCGGTGTGTCTCCCTCCAGGTCCACATGATGAGCAGCCTGTGACTGCTGTTAGACTAAAAATTGCAAAAGAGTGAGAGGCCCCTCATCATGCATGTTGCGTGCTTGAAATGGGGGAGGAGGAGGAGGAGTTTCTACATTAAGTAGTGGAAGAATGGAAAAGAACAGAATAATAGCACTGGTGTCATCCGTGGGCTTTAGATCTGTTCCCTTTGAGCAAACATCAATCAAATCATTAATGTATAGTACAAGATTTTACAAGCATAATGTATAAAAGTACAATACAAAGAGATGGAGGCCAAGTACAAGGCTCAGGGGATTCCTAGGGTAATAGGCAGAGGATCGAATTCTCATCCTAGAAATATGACTCTGAGATGATAAGAACTCACACTGTGAACCATTCGCATTAACCACAGAAAGGCTTTAAAAATATCTCACTTCTGACTGCTCGAAGAAAATTAATGGTGCTTATTTCCTTCTGAAATCATTTTTTCTATTATAGCATCTAGCCTTTAAGAAGATGTATCACCCCTTCTTGGTTCATACATGCATACAGAGTACACACGACTAAAGCAAGCGGTGAAAAGAAAGGGTTGCTAGTTCCAATTTTGTGCCGAAAGATTTGTTCCAGTGCCATTACTGGCACGATGAAAACGAATGGCTGCTAATGAAAGCTGATTCTGGAGGGGGTGAAAACCAAGTGAGGTTGGTCCCAGTTCTGCCAATGAAGAAGACTGCTGATTCACCTCTACCACTGTTCCCAACCCTCCTCTGTGTAATGTATATATGTTATATAATCTATTAGTCAAAGGGGGGAACTTTATTTACAAAGGGCAATATATGACTGCATATGCATAGCTGAGCACACCATTGTTAGACCTGTCAGAGAAGGTGGCCTTTCCACCTCACATGGCCTATTTAAGGACCTGGCACTGGGGCAGTGGCTTTGGCTAGCTGTCGAAAAGCATTGCCAAAAGCATGGCGATCACCCATTTGGTGCAGGTTTGGGTCCCAGGCTTTCGTGTGCTCACACACATGTGTTTATGTACATGCTCAGGCACGATGGTGGAAGGAAACAGGGATATCAGAGTTCTGTCAAGTTCTGTTAGATACTTTACTGTTATATGTTTCAAACTTGTTCTCTACATGTTCACCTCGTAGAAAGCCCTACAGGACTAGAGGGTGGTATAAAAATTAAATAACTAAATAAATAAAAAGCTCTCGGGATGCAGTGTTCCAATAGAATATAAATAAATAAAAGTCTTCTTTTTCACAAGTCTATTTGGTCATTTCATTCTTTCACTTTTCCCTAGCCTTTGAACAGATCCTCAGCCTGTTCTCATAGATGCTGGATTCCCAGTGCAAAGCTATCCTTTTTTTCCGGCAGTTAACAGAAGAATGGTTTGTTAGCTTGTTCATTGGTTTGTCTGCAGTGTTTTTATGTTCCCCTTTAGCTGAATAGGCTTCCTGGGCATCTTAAAAAGACAAGGAATAAAAATGTCTCTCCCCTCAGGTTTACAATCTAAAGGATATGATACCAAACAGGGGGTTGTGTGGAGGAAGGGAAAAAGCAAGCTCAGGAACTAGATTCTTCACATCAAAGTTCTGCAGGTCACAATCACAGAGGAAGGACGGGACTCTCTGATGGCCTCCTGCAGTCTGCAGCAGGAAGGAGCGACTCTCTCCAGAGTCGCAGCCAGTGGGCACAGTGGAGGGTGTCCCACTGGCTACTACGAAAATTACTTCAGATGTGAACATATGGAGCAGTGTTTGCTTAAGGAAGTGGTCCTCCAGTATCTGAGCGAGTCTCCTCCAGTTTCCTTTCCTCTCCTTCTGAAGCCCATCTAGTGAAAGACTCGAACATCTGAGGACAGGGAGACACATTTCCCCCTCCCTGCCAGGTCTTCAGAATCTCAGAAACTCAGTGAGTGTCGAGCCCCCAGGACTGCCGCTGAAATTTACAGGCAGTATTTATTTACAAGCAGGCAGTAATGCATCTCCTGCCTGTTCTTTGAATATTTCCTGAATCTGCTTCACCCAAAAAAAGTCCAAGAAGAAGACAAGTCCAAACTATTTGGCAGGAAAAAGAGCCACTTGATAGAAATGGCAGGTTCTCAACACTTATCATGCAGCAAGCTATGCAAACCCGTTAGCTATATAAGGATAAAAAGAGATGTAAAGACACATAGAAAGACACACTCAGCCATTTAATCTGGTGCACCCCCTTGGTTGCCCAGCAGTTTTTGTTAATGTGAAGACCCTGACGTTTGTGCTGAAATATGATGCTGAGTGAGTCTCTGTTCACACATGTCGTGAAGGCGTTGTTATTCTGTGCACTGCTCAGTTGGTCTCTGGAGGCTGCGGTAAGCATATATGACATGGAAGGAGCCGGTGCTGATGGACGGACCTCCGACACTGTCAAGGAAATTTCACCATATCCCAGAGGCTGTTTCCAACAAGACCACTGAAGCATTCCTGAGGTAGCTAGCGGTGTAGTGCACGCCATACGACAGGTCAATCAATACCACTTTTCTTCTTTTTCTCGCAGCTTAACCCGATGTGTGTATAAATCATCACAAATGAATAAGGGTGCTCTCCTATGCAAGTTCAGACCAAAACAGCCCTGGGAGCTGGAGGGCTTTTTTCTTCTAATTTTGCATAGGTTTACACTGTAAGGATAAAGACAAGTTTCAATGTTTAGGTTTCCCAAAAGGAGGGGGGACAAGACATGAGGGGTATAGAATGCAGAATGATCACCCAAATATGTCATTTGTTTTCTTGCCAGCATGACATGCCCACTTTTCCATTGTTGGGAAGTAAACATTATATACACGTTTGGGTAATGTTTGTATTCTGAAGGATTTAATCTTTGTAAACCACCCAAGGATCTTTGGCCATGGGGCAGCATCGAAATGTAATGAATAAAAATAAAAGTAAATGCACCAAACTGCAGCTGATTTGGTGAATTCACAGAACAGATACGTCAGAGGTAGGCCCAGTAACGCAAGTAGGCTGGGCAAGATCAGTAGCATCTGGGCAGAAGGGTGTGCGTGGGTGCAATGCCCCAGTAGGTGTCCAACTGTACCTACCTGCCCTTGATATCGGCCCTGCTTGAGCCTAGCTTATGTGACCCTCATTCATGTGTCATGTGGACAGCAAGAAGGACCAAATATAAGAACAACAGAGAACAAAGAGGGTGGCTCTGCTCACTTTTGCATTTGGGCCACCCACCCCCAGCACGGGGTTCTCAACATACTATATGCACAACATCATAGAATCATAGAATTGTAGAGTTGGAAGGGACCATGAAGGCCATCAAGTCCAACCCCCTGCTATTGCAGGACACCACGTTACACCATCCCGCTCAGATGGCTGTCCAGTTTCTTTTTGGATGTCTCTTGTGTGGGAGAGCCCACCTCCTTTCCAGGCAGCTGGTTCAACTGTTGTATTGCTCTGAAAGTGAGGAAGCTCTTCCTGATGTCCAGCCTGAATCTGGGTTGTCACAACTCGAATTGATTATTTGGTGTCCTACACTCAGGCATCAGCAAGAAGAGATCTTGACCTTCCTCTTTGTGGCATCCTTTGAGGTACTTATAGAGGGATGCCATGTCCCCCTTTAGTCTTCCCCTCTCAAGCATGAACATGCCCAGTGCTTTCAGTCTCTCCTCATAGGGCAGTGTTTCCAAACCCCACTAAACACACACCCCACTAAGGAAAAATAGCCTGTCCATCTCTCAAGTTAGTTTAGTTACATTCAGGTTGGGCCATCAATATCACTACTGTTGTTGTTGATGTTGTAGCATGCATACACACACACTTGTGGAGAGAGATGGAATAATTATACATTTTCTGAAGGGAGTAAATGCAAAGATAGAGGTCCTTACTAGAAACAGCCCACCAGGTGGCACAACTCAGCACAGGTTCTCATTGGCACAGTGTCTAATGCCAAGCGCATTTGGCAATTGCACACTGCCTTTTCCAGCCCCAGACGTCTTCCATCGATGGCTCCATCCATCCAGGATTCTCCCTGAATTTCTGGCCAGAATCCCAGTGGGGTCGGAACCTGCTCCCATTGTCCAGCTTTCATGCACACACTGCTGCTCTGAGTTATGCCATGGCTCACTTTAATCAACCCTCATTCCAAGGAGTCCTGCTTTAGGGGTGATGAGGCCTGAAGCAGGAAGAAGGAAGAACGAGTAAACTCCTTTGACAAAGGACAAACAATGAAGCAAATGATTAATGGAGTTCAAATGGCATTGGCTTACTGCAACCTCCCCGAATGCTTCCTTCTGGTGCTTCCAGCTTTCATGCACACACTGCTGCTCTGAGTTATGCCATGGCTCACTTTAATCAACCCTCATTCCAAGGAGTCCTGCTTTAGGGGTGATGAGGCCTGAAGCAGGAAGAAGGAAGAACGAGTAAACTCCTTTGACAAAGGACAAACAATGAAGCAAATGATTAATGGAGTTCAAATGGCATTGGCTTACTGCAACCTCCCCGAATGCTTCCTTCTGGTGCTTGCCAAAATTAGATAAGAACAGCTGATCTGAGGGTGTCTGCTATGCACTCCTTTTCCGTATCAGTATGCTTTATCATATGATGACCCCAGAGCACATGCTCCAAAACAATAACAAACATTGTTTCAGCATTCTGAAGAGCCATTGTTCTCCCCATCAGATGATAACTGTTTGCTCTGAACCTATCACACCAAAGTAGTGCTTGTTGACTTATTTGCTGTATTCCCTCCATGTATATACAGGCATGGTGACCTCTAGAGACAGAGAATGTTGCCAAACAACAGCTGACTAATAAATTTGCAGCTATAGACCAAGCTGACAAATTTGCTCAGTTTTCTTGTGATCTGGAAGAGGAGGAGGAGGAGGCGGCGGCGGCGGCCGCAGTAGCAGTGGTGGCGGCAGATTGACTCATCATGATGTAGGAGAACAGCATATGAAAACAGGAGAGGGAGAGATTACTCAATGAGGGCCACCCTTTGTACAAACTTGGAAGAAGTAGAATATTGTACAGGGAAACTATCCATGCCCAGATTACATGGAACTACCCAATAAATTCCTAAGTGATGTCATCATTCTTTTACTGTTGATCTGCTTTGTAAACTAGTTTCTGCGCTCAGAAGCAACTTACCAAATAAGTCACAACCCTTGGTTCAAGTCATTAAAATGTAATATAAAACCATAAATTGAAGTGTAGAATTTCAGGTCTGGTTTCCCAATCTGGCTTTCTGGGGTTCACCAGATGGGCATGCCAATTTCCCATGACCTCAATCCCCTTGTGATTAGCTTCCAGTAGGTTTCCTGGGTTTTCTGCAGTTTTTCTTCCATTCTAAAAGGCTGAAATGCTTCTTCTAAGCACTGGCAGTCAAAGGTTTAGGGTGCAAACCTATTCATGCTTAGAAAGAAGTCCTACATCTCCTAGCAAGTCATGGGAGTTACTGGACTTTTCCTGTATTGACATGACTAGAATTGTGCCCTTAATGTAATAAGATGCCTTTTTCTATGTTGTTGTTATTATTATTTTTATTATTATATTATTATAGTATAATAATAATTGCAACACGTTTGCCTTTGTCAGTGCCCACCGTTAGAATGTGACCCTGAAGTGTTTGTTTAAACTGGAACCAAAGAGCCTGAAAAAGATTCTGCACCTTTGTCGAACGCATGCGCCGTGATAGTCACACAAGTTCCTCATTCATGGTAACACTGTGACAATCCTATATACAGTAGAGATATGTAGATTCTTTGAAAGAAATATGGACATCAGAGAAATAACTGACAGTCCAGGAAGCTGTAAAGTTTTTATCGACATTCAGGTTGGAAAATCTGCATAACAGAGCCCTGACTAACATGGACATTCCAGAAACTGAGCAATAAAATGTTTATAACTCCTTTTCCCTGTCACACATTCCATGCCTGCACTCGCTTTTGTTTGACTTGAAACAGTCCACCCTCTTACCCTCCCAGGCCAAAAGCCCTTTGAAAAACAAATTATTTTCAAATAAAGAGTGATCCCAAGAAGTTAATGTGGCTTGATGGGGCATCTGTGAAAAGGTCATCAAAATGGGATCGGTGATCAAAAAAAGTGGAATTTCCTGAACTGGAATGTTTGGGGCAGTTCCATTCCTAGAGCCAAGACAGTATTTCAGAAATACTTGAAAAAACTGGCCAGTTTGTCCATCCCATGAATGGAGAGAAGTGTAGGTATTCTTGAAGGAAAAACATTGTGGAGTTGTGGTTAGGGAATAGGACTGGAAGTGGGACCACAATACTTAGAGTTTCAGCGTTAGACTAGTCCTCACTTGACCATGAACTTTACTGGGTGCTTTTGTGGCCATCTCTGAGTCTCAGCCTAGCCCACTTCACTGGATTGTTGTGAGAATAAAATGGACAGAAGGATCATGTACCCAGCTCTGAACTTCTTGAAGGGCTATAAATGTACCAAACAATGAATCAATAATGTATGTAGATTGGAATGGAAAAATTCAATGGCGTTCACACAAGTCTAATATGATTATCAGAAAACACCTGAAATTGCATTTTGAAATGGTGTATTTTCAAATATATTCAGGAATACATATTGAACTCGGATTTTTTTTTTAAATTGTGTATTAAGACAGAATGGGGATTTAGGAATGAGCACATGGTATCTGAGAAAAAAAGGAGGGATCTGTTGATTCCCTATAGAAACTGACCACTGTGTTCTACATTTGCTAACCTGTTCCTCACCATGGCTCTTATTCCCGAGTCCCACGCCCATGGCCCAACATGTGTTGGACATCAACTCCTGGTATCCCGATCATGAGCCACACTATCTGTGGCTACTAGCCCTGCTGGCTTTGTGCTACCTTCTTCACCTGTTGCTGGGGAGCTGGGCAGGAGGAGGTCTTGCACCCGTCCTCCTTGAAGCATCCTCTGGGCACTTGGTTTGCCGCCATATGTACAGAGTGCTGGCTGAACTGAATGGACCTTTGGCCTCCCCCAGCATGGCTTTTCTTGTATCGTTATGTTCCTAGGGCTGTTAGGAGCTTCGGTTTGAAAAATCAGGAGCCACCAGATTGGAAGAGGCTGGCCTGCTACATTTACCGTCGCAACCATGCCACAAATATTGCACAAATGTACACTGCCCAGAGGCAGGGTGGGCTAAAAGTAGTGCTAAAGATTACAAGAGATCCATGTGGAATATGCAATATTGCTCATTCATTCACTTCATTCGGTTTGAGAAGATAGCAGTTCAACTGCAAATTGCAGCTGAATCACAATTTTACAAGTAGGAAACAGTTCAGGCAGATGTTTCAAAAGGGGAAGAATGTGATGGTATACGTGACCCAACACTATTTCTCCATGGAAAAGTACAAGATTTTCTGCGCATGCAACAATAAATAAAATGCTTTCCTGTGTTATTTCCACATGTATTGCTAATATATCAAAATTCACCTAGAATTTAGAATAAAAATAGTCAAGCTTAAAAGTGCCACATGAGTTTTAATATTTTAGGTGAAGCAGAATCCATTGTCTTAAAGTCAAAGGAGTAGCGGAGCCTTTTGTGTAATTTGGTACCAAAGGGTGTCATTTCAAAAGCTTCCATGCAAAGTCTTAGCGCGTTGCTATCAAAGGCGCTGATCTACTACTGTGACCATCTGCAGCTGTTGTGCTGAGTTCTGATCTGGCGCAGGAGGCAACTAGCTCACATTCACGCTAAATGAATCCTTACCTTGGCTGTTTATACCTGTCAACTTGATAGAAAACAGTGTCAATGAACAGCACCTAAGTAGGAATGGAAGGATGGGAATTGCAAAGTCTGGAGAAAACCTGCAAAAAATTAGTGTATTTTTCCTTTCCTTTTTTGCAGGGTGGGGCATTTCCATTTTTAAATACCATAGTGACAGACACTAGGAAAATACCATAAATAGTTCAGGTGAGATTAGGTAGATACTCAGCAAAGAATTCTGATGCTTTGACACCAGAGACAATTAGCGTAATCCTGTGTAAGTGAGGCAAGCATCATTGTGATGAATGGGACGTGGATAAGACTCTTGTGCTTTGCCAAACATTGTCATGAGAGGCCTTTGCTCAGCAGCGAAACATTTGCTTTGTGTGTGGGGAAAGTCCCAAGTTTAATCAGCTTCTCTTAAGTAGGCCAGGAAACACTGCCTGCCTGCCCACCTGTCAATATGAATAATATTGCACCACAACAATGGACTCAGTGGCTGTGTCAAAAAGCACACCTCGTAAACCTGTGTGGCCACCATGGTTTGTGCTTATTCTACCATGATCTGCCCTACAGATAATCAAGAGATGTCTTGGTTATCATGGTTTCCATTCTCTTCACTCAGCATTCCCATTGTTGGCCCATACCTCATTAGCCACTCTGCCTGAAATTCAATCCCAAGATGCATCACTCCCTGCCAGTGTCTCTTGCTTCTTCCTCACTGGTCTCCACTTAGAAACTGGATGGCCGAAGCAGCTCCTGCAGCCACCACTCTTTCCAGAGTTGTTTTAGTTGTATACCAGGACCATGGAAACCATGACTCTGAGTTCAGACAACACAACAAGCCATGGTGGTACAGAGAAACCATGGAAACCATGGTTTGTATTATGGTTTTTAAGGGCCAAACTTACCATGGGAAAATACCATGACTGATTCAGACAATGTGACAGACCAAGAATAATTCTTTAAAAAACCCTTCCATGGCTTGTCATGTTGTCTAAACCCAGCCGGTATGAAGCAAGTTCTTACATCCATGTAATGGAGCTTTGAAAGGAAACTTCCTGAAGGATTTTGCCTAGGCTGAGTAAGCACAGACAATTAAGGGTGGAATATTGTGACACATAAGATATATCTAATCAGATATAAAGCTCTTGCCAGCTAATGCAAATGCTAACAATGGATTATTTGACGTCACTACCTACAGATTGATTATCCTCTGTGGAATAAAGGTTCTTGAGCTCTGAGCTCAGCATCCATTCAAGTTGTTTCTTAGACTGTGCACATCACCAGATTGCTCTTCTCAGGCAGGAAGATTTATTTTGAAACCTTGATGAGGTTCTGCATCCAGGGCCCATCTTTCCAGACTGAATATCAGAAAATAAATGTTGTCGTAATGTAATGAAAGGTAACCGTAAACGTGGATATCCAATTATACTTTATCACCACACATGAAGAGTTCAATATTATTTCATCACTGTATAGAGGAAGGGTTGCAGTAATGGCAAACAAGCAGAATACATATATATTCATACATATATATTCATTCAAGGGTATCTTGCCTGATACCAGTGAATTACACATTTATGAAAGAAGCTAACGTATTTATTTTTCTAATCAGAATCAGTGTCTCAGAAGTTTATAGGCATCTTTACTTGGAATTTACTTGGAGTTTCAGAGGAATCAGGCTGAGAGTAGAGCAACATGGTGGCTTTCTCAAGGGTAGTGGATTGTAGATTTGAGAACAGAAGGAGAACAGAAGGAAGGAAGGAAGGAAGGAAGGAAGGAAGGAAGGAAGGAAGGAAGGAAGGAAGCAGACAGACAGACAGACAGACAGACAGACAGACTGTCACTATAGCACCTTCTTCCCAGTCATGGAACTAGTTGAACTGATCTGGCTTCTGGCTTCAAAAGACAGGATCAAAATTGCTATCCTGATGTGCCACCTGAATGAAAGTGGTGAATTACAAGTCACCTTTCTGTTTCTTAAATCTTTACACATGTTCCTATGGGCCGACCTGTCAGTTTCAGTCATTCCCACATTCAATTGGTTAACGCTCCAACAACTTCTCTCCAAAATATGAATCTTTCAGGGTTTCCCCCCTAAATTCCTATCAAAAATGAAGCAAAAAAATTCTCACCATATATCTGTCTGTGATGAGGAGTGTACCAGAATGAAGAGCTGGCAGCCCAAATTCAGAACTAAGGTGGCTGAATATGCAGAAATTCAGCTCTTTAGCTTTAAGAACATTGTACCCAAAGACGTGGGCCTAAATCGATGGATTTGTTTTGTTTTTCCCACATTTCATTTTTTGAAACCGCATGTTCTTTTTCGTCCCAAACATACAAAACTTTCTGAATTTTGCTAAATTCTTATCAGAGCAGAACTGATAGAAAATTCTGATAGAAATAGAACATCCTCAGTTCATTTCATTTGATGGAGAATATGGAGTGATGTCAAACAAGAGAAAAACAAGTAAAGGTTCATCCTAACAAAGGCCTTGCCATCATGTTGCAGAGATTATGCAAAGTATCTGCTCAAATATGGAGCTAAGATCTATTTACCTCTAGTGCAGTTAATACAAATTCCACCCATTTGCACAGATTGGGGTTAATTTGCTAGATCCAAGTCGTGGGTCTTGTTGCTGTTCTTGCAACATTTAACATGAGAAGTATGGAAGCACCCTCCTCCAATGCACATGCACCCTCTCCGTCTGAACAACCTTGAATTTTCTGACATTTAACACCATTATTGTATAAAATGTGGGACACCAAATGTGTGCAAATTCCAGGATGGAATCCTGAATTTTGCATAACTTTCTTCAGCTTGTTAAAAATGGAAATTGCAGTCTATTTTAAACACAGAGGCCTGTATGTTGGCTTGATTCAAGGCAGATCAAGTTGGTGCTAGTGCAAGGGTGACAGAATAGAATCCATGTGGTCAAGTCAAGAAAATTCATTCTATCCACATATATAACAAAGGTATGGTTTGTGTTTGACAGGATTGGAAAGTCTTCCTCTAACATCGAGCCAAACCACATCTGCCAACAGTCATATATATTTAGTGCAATATTTAAGCAAACATGCTTAACCAGGTCACCAACCTGGAACATGCTCCCAATCTAGCTTGGTGGCCCCAGATTGGTTTTCTGTTGAAACTTGCTCACTCCTGATTCCTGTTAGCCCCCAAAGTGCTGCTTACTGCAGACAATACCTTTGGAAACAAATAGGACAATTCTCAACAGCAGCAAACGTCTGCAGGTTCCATTCCAGATTGGTGGCTCCAAAGTTGCCTTCCCTACAAGACAAGTGGCCACACGAAGTACGCTTATGTAAACAAGCAACTAACACTATATGTAGCTTGGCCCATGTTTTGAAATCCATCCAAGTTCCATAGCTCTGTCGCAGTCATACCATGATGCTATAATCATTGCTCTAAAAGATTTGTGGCCATGCAAACTGGCCATACAGCATTCTTTTCAACTAGTTCCTTAAACAGGATTTCATCATTCTGAAAGATATACCATTTCATAAGATGTTCTTTTTCTGTCCCCTCAACTATCCAAAGTGTATATGTCTGACCAAAAGGGTTACCTGTTCCCACATGCACCTGCTTGCGCGTGGTGATCCCATCAAGTGCTCTTCTCAGATTCATCCACCATCTGCAATATGGCAGGTGGTTCCTAGGAAAACAGGGACACTGAGTTAGCTTGAGAAATTTCCCTTAGAGGGGGTCACTTGGCATCTGCTCTGAAGTCCTTCTGGGGCTTACAGACACTTTTTACTTTTCTTGGGCTGTGGATTTGGCTCATTTTAGCTCACACAATAGCATTGTTAGGGTATTTTAAGAGAACTGCTGTTTTCTTGCTGCTGCTGTTTCCTTTTATGGAATAGTTACTCTGTCATGATTTTAAAGATTTTATTGTGAGCTTCCCTGGTAACTTGTTTTAAGAGCAGAGTATACATCTGAATAAATGTATTTAATAAATAAATGCAATAATATACAGTTCTGCATGGCTTCGGAGGGAAAGTGGTACGGGGAAAACTACTTTGTTTAGATTTTCTCCTGGGTCCCCATCCTTCCCACAAGCCTTCCTATTTTTCAAGGGACAAAATATTTCAGATTGTGACCTGAATTTCTAGAGACAACCATTTACTGGTCACTGTCTGTTGTTCTTACCATCCTAGCATCACCATGCTTCCTTCAGATCTATGATACAACTATGCTTAAAATACTGTGTCCAGAAATGTCCCTTGTGCCTTAATGGGCATGTTTCAGAGCTGGGGAAGGTGCAGAAAGAAGCACCTAAATGCAACCTCCCCTAGAAACAAATATTACATGTCTAGGACTGTTTAACTTAGAAAAGAAGTAAATGATGGATGGACATGGTAAGAGGTGTATATAACTGTGCATGGCGTAGGGAAAACAGACAGATCTTTTCCTCCCTTGAAAACACTAAAGCTTGAAGTCATGCATTGAAGCAGAAAGGTGGGACGTTCCAGTGTGATAAAAGTATACAGTCCACAGGCACCCTGTGGATTCACGAGCACATGAGGTAGTGCTGCTACTTCTTCACAAAGCATATACTTAAATTGCAGAATTTGCTGCCACAGGGAAGTGGGGATGGCAAGCAACCTGAATGGCTTTTAAAAGGAATGGGATGGATTCAGGAGGGAGGAGGCTCTCTGTGGCTACTAGCCCAGCTGGCTACATGCTCCCTCCTTCACCAGAGTGGCCTGTCTACATACACCAGTTGCTCAGGAGCTGGGCAGGAGGAGTCTTGCACCCGTCCTGCTGGAGGGATCCTGTGGGCATCTGCTTTGTCTCCATGAAGAAAGTGCCGGACTAGATGGACCTTTGGCCTGATCTATCAAGGCTTCTATTACATTCTTGTTAATGTCGGTGGTTTTAAAGGGGGATTAAACACATTCACAAAAGACGATGCTGTCTGTATATGCCATCCATAGCTACCTACAATATCCCTCTGAATACCAGTTGCCTGGGGAAATGAATGGGAAGATCTGGGGAGGTGCTATTGAGGTCTCACCCTGTTTCTCAACTTTCCATAAGCTTCTGGTGGGATCTGAATGCTGGACTTTGGCCTGATTCAGCAGGACGCTTCTTCATGGTCTCAGTTTCTTTGCTTTGGCCTACCTAGCTGATCCTTGAGCCTAGCATTGCTTTCCCTGCTCTGTGCTATGGTTCAAATGCTGTTCAATAGCCCTTCAAAACTTCAGACGTGAAAAAAAGTGGGTTGATTATCTGGCGTGAGGAGGGGTGGAAGAGGCTGCCTTTTTGAATAGGAAGTCCATTAAGGTCAAATAATAAGGCTTGTCTCCTAATTAAATCAGGCTTGCGTAGGAGGCCATTTGTTAAAGGCCATAAACTAGTTGCAACCTCACTGGACCTGCCTTAATGGTAAATGAGGAAAATGAATGATAAATCTAAGTGAAGAAGAAAGACGAGATCAGTGTTGCCCAGCCTCAATTACATTAGTTTGTAGAGAGCATTTTTTAACTCACTCAGGAAAGGATGTGCGTTTACTGCTAATGTTTGTTTTCTCCTTCCTCATATTCTGTGATATTTGAGATGCTTCCTGGATGGATCAGCAGTTTGCTCGGAAATTCTTTTCTCCTTATAAGGTGATGTTGCCTATCTATCATGGATCTGGAGGTAGAATGAGGTTAACATAAGATGTCATGAACAGTCTTCATTGGCAAATGCTGGGGAAGAGAGTTGCATAGAATAAAGTTTGATGGGGTGGTACGGGAACCATTTTGAACACGGTGAAAATTGTGGCCCCAACCAGTGAAAGAAACTGCCACCAGTTCAAGTGGTGGCATTATCACATTGCTGGTCTTGAGCACTGACTCAAATTCATATTTGGAAGTAATGGGGTCAGGTAGCCTTGTTTTAGGATGAGTGAATCTGTAGCCTCATTTTAGGATGGATTCCAGTGCAGGAAAAGCCACCATGCCTGAAAGAGATTTGTGATATTTGTCAGGGATGGTCTCTGGACCATTCCTTGCTGTTTTCAGTGCTCATTGGTAGAGCATACACTTGAAAGTGGAAGAAACCAGCCTCAAAGCATGCTACATCCAGGTAGAAAAGATTCCAGCCTCAGACCCTGGGAAGCTGCAGCCAAGTCAATGTGGATGAGCCATCCCCAACCTGCTGTCCTCTGGAGATGTTGGCCTACAGCTTCCTCATTCTGGCTGGGTGATTCCTGGCATTCTAGACAAATACATCTGGGTGGAACCAGGTTGGAGAGAACTGATACATGCAATTCTGCACTTGAGGGACAAATACTCTGACTCTATCTCACACAGTTTATATGTTCCATATGCTTATGCCTCTGGGCGGCTTTCCTTTGCCCCGCAAAAGCCTTGTCTTGCTTCAGGGACTTTAAGTAAACAGGACAGGAGCCCAGAAGAAGCAGGAAGTGCTACCAATTTCAGCAATGATACTTTGAATTATGTTTTTCAGCACTGAGTTATGGATTTCAGCAATAATTCAGCACTACTTCAGTTCAGCATTTCCTGTCTTCTGGTTTCTTCTGAGCAGAAGTTTAAAGCTTGCAGAGTCAGCAAATGCCAAAGTGAGCTTATCTCGCAGCCCAATTTGCATCCAAAGTTCAGAGGCCTTCTTCACTGACCTGCAGTGCTCTTGGTAAAGCAAGCAATGGGCCCCCTTCCTGGGCATTCTAAAAATAAATGCTGAGTGGCAGTTAGCCAGAGTTATGTAAGAAGGAAGCACTCTGAGTTGCGGTTACCAAGTTCCACGAGCCACACACAGGGCCCATGCAACGGGCAGCTGTCTTGTGCCTGCCCATTGTTCATGTCCAGATGAGTGTCCCCGGTGTGCATTTTGATTTTGATTTTAGTAAGAAGGAAATGTTTGTATCCAGCAAGAGGAGCAATCAACAGCAGCTAAAAGGAGAAAACCTCAGGAGAGGGCTTTGCATGAGAAACTTTGTAAAATGACGCACAGAGGCCTCTCACTGAAGCCCTGGAGAATTCAGGGTAATCCAGGTGCTGTGCAATCAGAGTTGTCTTGTATGGTTTAAGGGCTCCAACATGGTTATGGCATGGGGATAATTAGAGACTTATGAGAAAACTGAGTCACTGAATTTTTTGACCAGAATTTACCCAGTTCACACCTTGCAGAACCAGATAAAACCCAAAGGCTATCTGGAACAGAAGTCTGTATGTTTCTGAGTATGCATATAAGTCTGAACTTAGTTCGTGGAACAAAAGAAGATTTACATTCATAAGGTATCTCTGAAAAATGCATTGGTTTTACAATGCACCCCTGCATATTTAACAATTGGAAAATATCTACATGTCAAAATGGAGCCATTGGGAGAATGTACATGAATTTTCATGCAAGAGAAAAAAAGACCAGCTGACAGGAAACCAGTTCCAAGATGGAATTGGGTGACACTGAATGGGCTTGAGTTCACTTACGCACCCATTCCTAGTGGCGGTGGCACTCTCTCGTGGTCCTGAAGGCCCCCAGTATGGAAGACGTGGCTTAGCATTGTGCAGAGTTACCCCTTAAGGCCACCGCCTGATTAAGCCCGGCTGCTTCTAGAGGTGCGATGGAAAACAACGATGCCACCCGAAGAGTGACTGTCTGTGGCCCTGTCCAAACTCATGAAAAGAAAAACAAAAAAGGCCAGTTGTAGTTAAGGTATGGCCAAATGGGACCTTTAAGATGCAGATCCTACCAAAGCAGATCACAGGCAAATGTAAAAATGCTAATATCACAATAAAAATATTAACGGATTAGTTGATGGTAGGCCGTTTTGGTGGTAGGTGGGGGAAAGTCCAGCTGGAGAAACTTATGACATCTGCTTGACTGATTTTCCTCTAGGAAAGTATCAGAATTTCAGTTCTGCTTGCGAATGTGCAGGCATGCCTTATTTGAAGCTCCGATTGCAAGTCTGAGTCCTAAAAATATTGCAAATTATCACACATGAGCTGGCACTCACTTCATCTCCAACTGATTCACTCGTATTTCCTCAGTAGACTGAATCAGTCCTGCTTTGACCTATGAGGAAAAGTACTGCAAATATGGTGCAGATTTACACAGATCTCCATCTGATTGCTGCCTCATTTGCACAAGTTTCCTGCTCACATAGAGAAACCAGTGATCCCAAGCACACCAGGGAACTGAGCACAAGATGAGTGATGGGAGGATGTTTGGAAATCCATAGCGATGTCAAACACCCTTCGTTCGTCCGTCCCTTATTCCGTCCACCACTTGCATGAGGATATGTTCCTGTCGTTGGAAGTAAGGTCTGTTGAAGACAATATGATTTTCTTCTGAGAAAACCGACATTAACCTAAGACAATGTGAACTCGAGGCATTGAAGCAGACCTCACGTGGTTCTCCCACCACTGTTGGGGCCAACACAAAGTATTGACTGATTGTTCAGATGCTAGTCCTTGTCTTCCTTTATCATAGAAACATAGAGTGAGTCAGAAGGGGCCTCCCAGGCCATCTAGTCTGACCCCCAGCTCCAGCTGACTCTGCTCATGACATGCCTACCATGTGCATGTCCAGCCTATCCTTGAACACCCTCACCGATGGGGCTTCAGCCCCCTCCCACAGAAGCCCATTCCATATCCTTGGGGTCCTAACTGTCAGGAAGTACTTCCTGGTATCCAAACTGAACCTTGCTTCCTTGAGCTTGGCTCTGTTGGAACGCATCCTGCCTTCCTCTGCAGGGGAGAACAGGTCTCTACCCACCTCCATGTGACACCCCCTCATATACAGATCCCCTTCCTTGATATCACTAAGCCCCTCAATGACCTATATAGTTTGATCCTCTGCTGCACTGAATGTCTGGACTATCCATAAATAGCCAATTCAAAAGTGGCAACTGTGTAAGACAATGATTCTCTTTATTTTTAAGCTAGCAATCTTTCACAAATATGACCTATATTGTAGTTGTTCTTGTTTACCCAACTGCACAAGAGAAATAATCTTCCTTCATTAGATCTGTGTCTGTAGGTGGCCTATTTTACTATAAGAACTTCTGAAACATCTCTTGACTCCTTGCTCCGTTCTTGCTCCTAAGCCACCTCTCCATATATAGGCAATTTTTGACTCTCTGTTTAGACCTTGTATGTAGTTGTCTCATTGCCATACTCCTGCAAACTTGTTCTGTCATGATATCCCCCAGATCTGGGTGAGAGAGCAATGCAATGCTAAGGTGCATGTACATGCAGGCAGAGAATGTCATAAATTACAAAATGCCAAAGGGAGAAAAAAAAAAGAACCACAGAAAAGAAGAGAAGATGATTTTTTTTCAATAGGAGTACACAGATCGCCAGAGGGCAAAATATTTCAAAACCAAGTGTGCTTTATTGTAAATGTTGTGACATGGGAAAACGAATAACATGCTTTCTTGATCGTTAAAAGACCGTAGTGAAGTGTCATGAACCTGCATTGAAGACTAACTCTTATTAACTCGCACTCCACATTTCAAACAGGAAAGGTTCTGGCAATTGCTGAGATGCAGACCTTTCACCTCTGGTCCATACAGTTAAAAGCTCCCCAGGCTTGGAATCCTATAACACTGAAATCTTAATGAGAAGTGTTATTCCTTGTAAGAGGATTGGAAGGTTGGTGCTATAGATCAGCTACAGGTCTGTCACACCACCATGTAAAAGGGGAAAGTTCAGGGTGGATTAAAAGACTAGAATCGAAACCAGAATTCATTCCTATTTCTAGCATGTGGCTTGCCAAGTCCTGTACAAACTGTTAGCCAAGAAGAGTTGTCCAGCAGGGTTTTGACAACCATTTTTCTTCTTGATGCCTGACTTCTCCTAAAAACAAGAACAAAAAGCAGGTGTTGTCAAGCATCCAGAAAGCCAAAACACAGGTTGTGTCTGCATTCAGCTTGATGGATCCCAAATTGCAGAGCTGATGATTACGTTGGGATGTGCATTGAATTCAAAGCTTGGTGAGTGCCAGGGTTCTGGATCAAAGCCACTGATGCACACTAAAAGCCTGGATTAAGGATGCTGATGCATTCTGATATTCATGATGACTAGAATCATGCGAAGGAGAGTGGGGACAAGGAGACGTCAGTATCAGGGAGCTGAATATCTGCAGCCTTGCATGAGCTCTGCTGCTGTAACCAGCCTGCTGTTTTGAATCCAGGAAGAAGGAGGGTTCAAGAGCACATGAACTGCTGGGGCAAGAGCACAGAACCCGGGTATAGGAGCCCACAGTTTGCAAGGGACTTCCTGAGAGGGGCAAGCAGCATTGTGACAGGTAGAAAGCAGCAGCATCGTGGCTGAAGATTAGAGCTTAAATTAGAGTCTTTTTCCTTGCTAACTTTCATTAGCAATGCACTCTAGCCAAACTTTGCCCTGATGGCGGCCTGGCCATAAGGGAGCAGGAATGCCAACAGAGTGGTCCTTTCTCCACTCCAGTGCCCCTTTTGGCCACAAAGCGGCCAAAGATCAGAGTGCTGTGATGCTTCTCTAAGCCAGTAAAAATGTGCTGTAATTTAAAATGGTTTTTGCTGTAATTAAAAATAACTTAGTCCTGCTGGATGCCAGTTAACTGATTCCATTAAGCAGTGCAAGAAGGACAGAAGATGTTCCACAAGCTTGAAAATGAGCAAAAAAGGGCTCGATTGGCTGAATGAGTGAAAGGAAGAGGTTGGGTAGGGTCTCAAGCATCCAAAAACATGGTGACAGTTCTGGACTGGGAATCAGAAATATTAGAGAAAGGTCCCCACTGCAGAGTTTATCCCTTTAAAATGTGGAAGGACTCAGGGACAGTTAGTTAGGATGTAATGAAGGGGTGGAGCTATTAGGATTAGCCCTGCCTTCCCCCTCATGCAATTCTAATTGTGTGTGTGTGTGTGTGTGTGCGCGCGCGCGTGCACGCTGGGGAGAAGAAAGCCCATGAAAAGTGTTCCATGATATCTTTGCAAACTCCTACCTGTATGCAGTTATTGGACACAGAAAGGCTGCGGGGCCATCTTTGCAAAGGAGCATGTGATTCTGTGCATGGACCCACCATCTGTAACTCTGTTTTCAGCATCTTTCAGCAGAAGAAACCCCCAAGTGCCAGGTCTTTTGGAAACTAGGAGCCTGGTTGTCTCCTGGTCATCAGCAAGTCATGTTATTTTCCTGGTGATGAAACCACTTTGATAAGCATATCACAGATAAGTGGAAGACGAGGAAGAGGTAAAAATAAAATACCGGCAAAACAGGGACTCCATGTTGCCAGTTTTGCCAAAACATGCAGTTTGAGAAAAGACTGGAACTAAATCATGTGTGAATCTCCATGCTCTTCCCCTCTACCTGCTCTTCCCCTCTACCTCTTCCCCCTGCCTGCAAACACTGACCGCCCCATGTGTGAAGGACTGGGATTCCCCAGCTTATTCCTCACTATAGCAGGATGCTTGATCCTACATGAAGTCTCAGGAACAAAAGTGCTCCCATTGACTCACCGCATAGTGATTAGCTTGAGTACCTTCCTTGCAATTACACATTACGGATTCATTGACTGGATTGGGAATGTGGCTTACACAATACAGGTCTCATTGCAGTTGAATTATTTTGTACAAGATGACATTTATCTGGGTGGCAAATCTCTCTGATCCTCCTAGCCCATATTTTAAGCAGCTGTCAAAGTTATCACATGCTATTGCGTTCAATGAGCATACCTGCAAGATTTGTTGAAGCCATTTGAACGGTCCAGCGCATGCCAACCTGCCCATCGCATTGTGCTGGGCAGCACTGACATGTCCTCAGCAAGTGAGGACACAGGCCTCAACTTTGCCTAGGTGTAAGGAACGCAAAGGCATATTGCACATAATGCCATGTGAGATTTGCATCATGAACTTGCTAACATTTAATTGAAGAAATTAATCACTGGGGTTTCCCTTGCTCCCACTTAAACAAAAATCTAATTTGCACAAAGGTATTTTAATATATATTAAGTCTTATATTCATAAGCAGTGTGTAAATAAGGGGTGGGTGGGTGTGTAACATTGCTCAAGGAACACCTCGTTTGCATGCAGAAAGTCCAGTGTTCAATTCCCATCATTTCCAAATAGGTCTAGAGAAGACTCATGTCTGAATTCCTAGAAAGCTGTTGCTAATCAGCGTCTTCAAGCCTGTTCTTGAAGGGCCAAGGCTGACCCATTCTAAGGTGGCTTCCTACGTTCATCTTTCCTGTGCATAAATGTGTGCAGAATTATTATGGCTGTCCAGAATACATTCCAATTTAGTCATTTCAAAAGTAGCACTTTTACTGAACACAGGGAGCTGAGTGAAATCCAGTTCAGTTCAGTTCTAATCACAATTTACCCAGGTTCAACTTCTGAATTGAACACAGATGTAATCTGTGGTTGAAGTCCATCATTTTTCCGAGCATGCAATGAAATGTGTGAACAAGCCCCCCACCCTCCAAAAAAGCCATGTGACAGCATGCACACAGGTGAAAAAAGCACAGATGTGCTGTAATCAATGAGAGAAGAGTGTTTCACACACAAGACACACACAATTCATTCATACAGTTGGAAAAATCCACATAAAAATGCAAAGCCTTCAGTGTGATGTGGACTGGAGTGAGAATGGGCTTAAAGATGGGATCTGGAGAATTTCAGTGAGCTTTGGATCTGCTGATTTGTACATTTCTAAACATATTACCTCAGAATACCTCACAGAGCATCCATATTGCTGTTGATACTGTTTGGAGCCCTTTTACTATCTGGTTGCTGCTTCCCAACCCATTTTTCCTTCTCTTTCTTTGCCTTCACTGCCCTTAGTCTCCCTGTATTTCTATTGGCTCATTTTCGACACTTTCTGTTTTTGGTTGGTTAAGTTTTCATGATGTCATCACCTCTTCGTAGTGCCATTGACAAAGTTAACAGAATGACCATTACGTCCGCCTGCACAGGGGCACTTCATGAAAGATAGTGAGCCTTGCTGAAGGCTCTTGATGAAGGCTCATCTCACCAGGGCTGGCCTTACCATAAGCAGAGTGATGCAGCGGTTTCAGATGGCAGATCCAGGAGGCCGCAACAAGGTAACGGAGGAATTAACTTGGTGCAAACAACCCATCCTATGCTCCCTAAGAGAGTCTGCTGTTTTCCGGCATGGGAAGGATGCAGCCCCCTTGTCAGTGCTACCTGCAGATTGCACTGCCAGTCCAGTCACTTTTGGCCTTTGACATGGGAGAAGGCACCCTCTCCTTCTTTGCATCAGACAGCAAAATGTCTCAGGCCTGCCCTGAATATTGCAAAGAAGGGTTGCCACTGAAAATGCTGGAATGAAGTAGGAAGCTCATCAAAGAAGAGGAAAGAAATCCCCAGTCTCTGCTGGATTATTGTGCTCTATCGCTGAGGGCTTCTAGGCTCATCCGTCACAGACAATGGGGGTGGGGAGCCTCATTCCCAGATCCATTGCTGAGGCAAGGCGGCCCATCTGCTCCCGGCGGCGCTCTGTGGCACCGTCTCTCCAGCTGCGATGGAAGCGCTGGAACTGCTTTCCTGCCCCACAGCACCACTGCGTAAGTGGGGGGAAGCAGGCCAGTTCTTTCCCCTTCTCAACAACATGTGGCTCCTCCCATCAAAGGGGATAATGCTCCACCGTGAAATGTCATCTCCTTCCTACGAATACAAATTCATTAGTGGTTTGAGGCTGATCTATATGCTTGTGAATAGCACCCATGGAGTCCCTAACCTTGTCACATGTTATCACATCTGTTGTCTCCTTGGTGATACATTTTAATTACTCTCAAAATAGCAGGATCACATTTCCTCAATTATCACATTAGCTTTTTTATTTCTTGTACCAAAGAAGACGAAGAAGAAGAGAATGAAAAAGGGAGAGAGACAGCTATATGGTCTTGAATTGAATAAAACAGATGCAATAAAGATATCACTTCATCATAGGAAGTTAGCAGTATAAATGGCAGAAACAGCTTTAAAAATGTCCTAGTTTACTGCTTGTGACAGTAGAAGTGTAAGATTTGGGCAATGGGTGGGGCACAAATATAAAATTACTGGCTTCCTTTCCCAGATAACACCAGGTATGTTGGTTGGCTTTTGGCCAAGTGAAATTTAATTCATAATGTGGCTAGGAGATTTGTTTTGTTAGTTCAGGCCTGAAGCCTCTGACAGAGAGGAAAGGGGGTGTAATAATTATAGTAATAATAAAAAAAGGCTTCTGATTCAGCAAGTCTCCTAGAATAGCCAGGAATCAGAGACAGATGCTGGTGACTTCAGTGTCAACAGGGCTACCTAGCCACTCTGGATTTCACTCTGAACTTTAAAGGAGCTCTCCATGGTGAGGAGCCCGTCTGGGGTTGTGGTTCATCACCATGGATAGCCTCCTTAAAATTCGGTGTAGAACAGAGAAGATGTGAGCAGTTCTGCCCCCAGGCTTGCAGTCTGAGAAGCTGTGACACAGAGCATGCTTTCAGAAAAGGATGGCCTTACTGCCCCTCTCGTCCCCCTCTGAATACCTTGCCAGAATGGCTGCTGCAGAAGAGGAGACGTTTCCTGGGAGCTTTATCAGCACGGTTGCTGGAAGAGCAACAGAGGCCTTGGGCATGCAAGGCAGCGGCTCAGCGTGGGCCAAGGTGACCAGGACACTGAAGCGGGTCGCCCAGCACAGCACATCCTGGGATTAATTTGAGCCAAAACACTGAGCACTTCAGAGCAAGTGAGGGAGTGGTGTGTCGAGGTACAGAACGTCTCTCCAACAAAGGAAACAAACAACCCAATTGTGCTTTGACTCTGCTTTCAGAGATAGACCGAGAAAATGCCGGCTAGTGCAAGTCGAGGTGTCCAACGTCCAAAGCCAATTGTATAGGCAACCAGGGCAAGAGGGCACAGAAAATGCCTCTGCTCCACCACCCCTCCTTGGCAGTGAGAATGTAAGACTGATTAAAAAAAAAATATAGACGGCTTTGCTGTGCTTCTTTGACACCCAAAATGTATCATGTCATGCCTGAGTCCGCCACCACACTGTGGTAGAGTGGACCTTTTGCCCACCCTCACAACACTAGAAGAAATAAACTGTACAGAGCAAAGCCAGCAGAGAGAGAAGGAACATTTGGCCCCTAAAAGGGTTCAGGCTACTCCTGAGCTTAAACTTAGGGTTGGAGAAATGATGCTTCTCATGATGCTGTAAAGGCCTGCGGGGTGTTCAGGAAAAGCAGCCAGAATGAGCTGTGCAAACTAATCTCCATGAAGGAGAGGTTTTGGAAAAGCCAATATGGACATTATTTGTCAAATCTAAGGGGTCGGGCTAATGCCCAGCATAGGCTTAGTGTTAAACTTCCTGCAATGCCTATGAAGCTGCAAAGCACGGGTCCTCAAACCATGGCCCGGGGGCAGGATCCGGCATGCCATGGCCATTTATCCAGCCCGCCTCAGAGGTTTTCAACGAGCCACGCACAGACCGGCATGCCACGCATGTGCCATGTGCACCTGCCGCCACCCTCCTCGTCCCCCTACGCGGGGAGGTGGCGGCTTGCTTGCAAGATCGTTTTGCACTCGCTCAGAGAAAATGATCTCCAAGCAAGCAAGCCGCTGCATCGCGGCACAGACACGCCCCACCTTACCTCGCCTCCCCTCGCCACGCGCACCCACCTGCCCGCGCCTCAGCATGCCCACGCACCCCACCCCCACTCCTGTGCCAGCCCATGTGCCCCGCAGGCACCCCCTTTCCGGTCCGCGCCCAGCCCTGGCACCTTTCAACTGCCCCCCCCCCCCCGGTGGAAAAGTCTGATGTAAACCCAGTAAAGGATGAGCTGTGCAGAACAAGCACCAGGAAAGGGACACTTCGGAAATCCCTGTCTGGCACTGGCCACTGCGGCAATATTTTAGGGTTAGGGAAAATACCCAGTTTAGGGTTGGGGTTGAAAAAGAGAGGCTAACCTCAATTCTGTGATGTGATATAGCATGTTCAGCAAGGCCAGAAACCGTCTGTTCACTCTTTTCGGTGCCAGGCAAAGACCTTTTTATTTATCTAATATTTTAACAGTGGACATTATTTTAAATAATGTTACATGGTTCCTCAGAAGAAATGGAGTAGCCTTCATAGTCAATAAAAGAGTAGGAAAAGCAGTACTGGGATACAATCTCCAAAATGACAGAATGATCTCAGTTCGAATCCAAGGCAAACCATTCAGCATCACTGTAGTCCAAGTCTATGCCCCAACCACTGATGCTGAAGAGGCTGAAGTTGACCAGTTCTATGAAGGCCTACAACACCTTCTAGAATTAACTCCAAAAAATGATGTCCTTATCATCATGGGGGATTGGAATGTTAAAGTAGGAAGCCAAAAGATAACTGGAATAACAGGCAAGTTTGGCCTTGGAGTACAAAATGAAGCAGGGCACAGGCTGGTAGAATTTTGTCAAGAGAATTCGATGGTCATAGCAAACACTCTTTTCCAACAACCCAAGAGATGACTCTACACATGGACATCACGAGACGGTCAGCATAGAAATCAGATTGACTATGTGCTCTGCAGCCAAAGATGGAGAAGCTCTATACAGTCGGTAAAAACTAGACCAGGAGCTGACTGTGGCTCAGATCATGAGCTTCTCATTGCAAAATTTAGGCTTAAATTGAAGAAAGCAGGGAAAAGCACTAGGCCACTCAGGTATGACCTAAATCATATTCCTGATGAATATACAGTAGAGGTGACAAATAGATTTAAGGAATGAGATCTGATAGACAGAGTGTCTGAATAACTATGGATGGAGGTTTGCAACATTGTACAAGAGGTAGCAACTAAAACCATTCCAAAGAAATAGACATGCAAGAAAGCAAAATGGCTGTCTGAGGAAGCTTTACAAATAGATGAGGAAAGAAGGGAAGCTAAAGGCAAGGGAAAAAGATACACCCAATTGAATGCAGAATTCCAGAGAATAGCTGAAAGAGATAAGAATGTCTTCTTAAATGAACAGTGCAAAGAAATAGAAGAAAACAATAGAATAGGGAGGACCAGAGATCTCTTCAAGAAAATTGGAGATGTGAAGGGAACGTTTCATGCAAAGATGGGCATGATAAAGGACCAAAATGGCAGGGACCTAACAGAGGCAGAAGGGATTAAGAAGATATGGCAAGATTACACAGAGGAACTATACAAGAAAGAGCTTGACATCCCTGATAACCACGATGGGGTGGTCACTGACCTTGAGCCAGACATCCTGGAATGTGAAGTCAAATGGGCCTTAGGAAGTCTGAGCAACAACAAAACTAGTGGAGGTGACAGTATTCCAGCTAAGCTAACCAAAATCTTAAAAGACGATGCAGTAAAAGTGCTACACTCAATATGCCAGCAAATTTGGAAAACTCAACAGTGGCCACAGGTTTGGAAAAGGTCAGTTTACATTCCAATCCCAAAGAAGGGCAATGCCAAAGAATGTTCAAACTACCGCACCATTGCACTCATTTCACACACTAGTGAAGTGATGCTCAAAATCCTACAAGCTAGGCTCCAGCAGTATGTGGACCAAGAACTACCAGAAGTACAGGCAGGATTTCGAAGAGGGAGAGGAACTAGAGATCAAATTGCCAACATACGCTGGATCATGGAGAAAGCTAGGGAGTTCCAGAAAAACATCTACTTCTGCTTCATTGACTATGCTAAAGCCTTTGATTGTGTGGATCACAACCAATTGTGGCAAGTTCTTAAAGAGATGGGAGTACCTGACCATCTTATTTGTCTCTTGAGAATCCTATATGCGGGTCAAGAAGCAACAGGGAGAACTGGACACGGAACCACTGATTGGTTCAAAATTGAGAAAGGAGTTCGGCAAGGCTGTGTACTGTCGCCCTGCCTATTTAACTTATATGCAGAGCACATCATGAGAAAGGCGGGACTAGATGAATCCCCAGTTGGAATTAAGATTGCTGGGAGAAATATCAAAAACCTCAGATATGCAGATGATACCACTCTCATGGCAGAAAGTGAAGAGGAAATAAAGAGCCTCTTGATGCGGGTGAAGGAGGAGAGCACAAAAGTTGGCTTGAAACTCAACATTAAGAAAACTAAGATCATGGCATCCAGTCCTCTCACTTCCTGGCAAATAGATGGGGAAGAAATGGAGGTAGTGACAGATTTTATTTTCCTGGGCTCCAAGATCACCGCAGATGGGGACTGCAGCCAAGAAATTAAGACGCTTGGTCCTGGGGAGGAAAACTATGGCAAATCTAGACAGCATACTAAAAAGCAAAGACATCACCCTGCCAACAAAAGTGCACATAGTCAAGGCTATGGTTTTCCCAGTTGCAATGTATGGCTGTGAAAGCTGGACCATAAGGAAGGCTGAGCGCTGAAGGATTGAGGCCTTTGAATTATGGTGCTGGAGGAGACTCCTGTGAGTCTCTTGGACCGCAAAGTGATCAAACCAGTCAGTCCTAGAGGAGATCAACCCTGACTGCTCTTTAGAAGGCCAGATGCTGAAGATGAAACTCAATACTTTGGCCACCAAATGAGAAGGAAGGACTCCCTGGAGAAGAGGCTAATGCTGGGCACAATAGATGGCAAAAGAAGAAAGGGACGGCAGAGAATGAGGTGGCTGGATGGCATCACTGAAGCAGTTGGCGTGAGCTTAAGTGGACTCTGGGGGATGGTGGAGGACAGGAGGGCCTGGAGGAATGTTGTCCATGGGGTCACAATGGGTCAGACACGACTTCGCGACTAACAACAACAACAACAGCAACATGTTGCTTTTGTTGCTGCTGTTGTTTTGGCTTTGGTTAAAGTAGCTGAGGTGCACTGTGCATTCTGGGGTTCCGCTGTAACTGTTACTATTTTTTGTTGTACTCTATATGTTTAATTTATATTATTGTCCATTGTATATATTTTGGTTAATATATTATTATATTTTGTAACTCATCCAGAAAACCATCTTGGGTCATTTGTGGAATAGAAATTTAATACACAAATAAATAAATAAGAAATGAGGATAAGATTAATAATTCTTGCGTAGGTTATAAAACAATGTACAGTAAAACACACTTTAAAGTAGTGCCATGCCAAGAATCTATCCCACATTTTCTAGAAATGAGGTAGCTTTTGAATTTGAAGGAGAAGAAAATTGGAGAGAAGCTTTCATGGGTCTGGGATTCTTGCTCTTTGCCTCCCACGAGGAGGTCCTGCCATGACCATCCCATCCCCTCTATGTTCAAACTCCTTCAAAGTTGCAACCATTGCTCCTCATGTCCTTTGTCCCAGCAAGAGCCTGGCTGGGAAGGCTCTCCAGAGAAATCTGCCATCCTGTTCCACTGCTTGAAATGGGTGCTGAAATCCATGTAATGACAGAGCCAGCCCTAATTAAAGCCCTGACGAAAAATTCATGACATAATTTCTTCTCATGGACATTTTTCAGCTGAGAGATTGCAGTTGGCCAAGGAGGCTGCAGAATCATGGGCGAAAGTATAAGAGAAAGAGAAACACATGCAGCCTCAGGTACCTCACCGTGATTAGGTAAGCCTCAAACCACCACCAAAATAAATTCATAATAAATGATAGAACACTCTGAGAATGAAGCAGAAAAATGAAGCTTCTTAATAGGAGAAGAAAACCTTCAGGAATTTTCACGCAGCCATTGCACTAGATCACACCTGGGAGATGCGGAGCGGGGTCTAGTCCACCAACACAGTTGCTGCCGCTGCCGCTTGCACTGGCGGTGTGTGTCCAAAGCAAAAGCCAAAAGGAAAAGAGGGAGGCAGTTGTGGTGCTACAATTCCTGCCCATCATGAGGCCCACCTGTGAAAAGCGTTGAAGAATTTCTCCTCCTGGGAAAAGACATTCAGTGCAATTGCACCCTGATTTCTCTGGCCAAAAATAGGGAGATTTTCAAAAGTCCATCTGTGCACAGCTCTGTTTGAAAGAAGGGACCGATCTGCTTATCGCATTATAAATCTATTTTGTTTGTTCTACTGGTGTGATTAGTGGGGAAACCCTCCTTAGCCTCGGAACCCACTGCATGCCTCACCCTCATCGATGTCATTAGGCTGGTGCTTGGAGGAAGAGTAGGATTGCTCTTTCACCAAAAGGCACATCGTAAATACTTTACGATCCTCTCCCACAAAAGCTCAGTTGTATTAAATGGGACTCACACCAGAGTCCAGAGCGTAAGCTGGAATTATACAGGAGAATCTCCCTGAAGCCCCACCCTCAGCAGTTTCCAAATATCTGAAACAATTGCAGCGTTAATTCAGCTGAACCAATAATAAAAGATGCACCCAAAGAAGTGTAGAGCAGATCTGAGGGTTCTTTTGGGATACAGGAGAAGCCCTGGGCACAAGCGTGGAACTCCTTATCCCCCAGTGTTCAGAAACAGGACAAAATGGAGCCGGGGAGGGCTAATATTGACCACACTTCTTACTGAAAGTCCTGATGGAGGCAGAGTGTCTAACCTTCAGGAAACTGTTCAGATGCATGCTAGACTTGTTCCGCATCAATGGGCACCGGCTCCCTTCCTGGCCTCCCCTCCTGAAGCCTCTTTTTAATCTTTGTTTACATTAAAGCGTCTTCTGTTGGTTCCCAACAATTGTGCACTATTGACAATTGTTTATGGTTGTTTAATTAGGAGGTAGATTATTCCCATGTTTAGATGATTACTGTGCATCTTGACATAAATGTTATTATTCCCCAAACCACCAAACATAAATTGGCTTTGATTCCTTTCACTTAATCTTATTAGCAGAATGTTGTAAGCCTCTTGTATTGCAACATTATGTTTTATCACCTAGAGGATTTCATCACTTTAGCTTCATATAATGAACCTTGTGAGGGTGGGGAGAGTAAACATCTCCTTGCCATGGAATCATGAAAATCTAAAAATAAAAATGTCTGAACATAAATGGGAGAATATATCAGAAAGAGGAAAGCCATCCAGGAGCCATGGAGAGACGAATCAGTCCACGCTGGTTTCTCATTTTTTCTAATCCTAAATCTGCTTTGACTCAAATTTGAAAATTTCTGGGATCTCAATTTTTTTATTATGACATTGCATTTATACCTTGCATTCCTTCCTGTTGCAAGGAACCTAACATGGCCTGCAAAGTTTCATCCTCTTTATTTTACCATCACAACAACCCTGTGAAGTAGGTCAGGCTGAGAGGTAGCTACTTTCAGATCCAAAGTCACCAAGTGAGCTTCATGGCAAAGTGAGGATTAGAACTCAAATCTCCCGAGTCCTAGCTTATCGCCTATCCCACACTGACTATTATCTCCAAACTTAGACAATAAGAGGGACATGCTTTGTTTTTAAATTTCAGTATTTTGTGCCTATTTCTCCAAATTCTGCAAGTTTGTATACATTTTTTGCTAGAAATGTCCCAGTATAATGCATTTTAAAAATTATTTTCCCAAACATACATATTTCTGTATACCTTTTTCTCCCACTGGACTAATCAATTGCTTAATTCAGAGCAATGCAGATTTTAACTGATCTGTTGCTATACTTCTCTGGAAGTGCAAAATTAGATAATTTGAACAGAAGTAATTTCTCTTCCATATCTACCTGAAGCAGATTGCCATATCAAAAGTAAATGCATTTCATACACAGTACTTGGAAATATAGCGCATCATCCTTTCTCAATTGCTACACCAGCTCAGGTGCAAGAGCAGATTTTCCATGGTACCTTGAGGGAAGGACACTTGAGCAGCCACCCAAGAACCCCTAAGCAGAATCAGCAGGAAGACTCCCCCTCCCAAAAGCGGTAGGATTGGCTTACCACATTTTGAATTAAGAAATCCAATACATATTTTCATCTATAACAGAACTGCTCCTAGAAGGCCAGTATTGCCTGTCTCCAGTATTCTCAGCATGTGGCTGGAGTCCTTCCCAAAAAGAAGACATGCATCACCAAAACAGAGAAGCCAAAAGCATTAACAAAAAGGAAAGAAATGGCAGGGACTTGCATGACCTGCTCACATCTGGAAAAATGCAAGTTTAGGATAATTACTGGAAATGCACATCTCATCAGAGGGAAGACTGTGGCCGTTTAGACACTGTGCCTGTTCAGTCTTGGGTCCAGGTGCTGGACAACTTCTGCAGTGTCCGCTACTTCCCTTTCTTGTCCTTCTTCATCTTTAAACCAGGTTAAAGTGGGCAGCCCTTCAAACACCTTCAATTGGACATGTATTTGCTGACAACATTTCAAATAAAGGACTCTCCTCTGCAAAATAGGATGCATGGCCACCATCTTTCCTCTTCCTCCTCTCAGAAGGTCTTCTCTACTGAGGAGACACTAGACCAAGTAGAAATTCATGAATAATCTACTGCCCACATCAAAAGGGGTCCAGGCCTTACGAGCATCCACATTCAACTCTCATGAAAGGGCTTAAACATCATCCAACTATCAGATTAGATATCACGGCCTGCCTCATTCCCATGCCCCCAAATAAGGGGCAGGGATATGGGGCAGTCATTAGCAGCTTCAGATGGCTCAAGAAAAGAACTTGTTTGCCTTAAATGCTTTCAATCAACTTGCACACTTCTGCACATACCTTTCTGGGGCTCCTTTGCTTAAGCTTTGTTATCTGGTTATTATGGGAGAAGACTGGTAGCAGCTCAGTCTACCCTAAGAAGCAGGGGGCAAGGGGTGTTCACAGGACAGAGAGAGGTGATCTGGATTCTCGGAGCCCAATTCCTTCTGGACCTGAAAGTTGCAGATCACGGTCTGACCATTTGCAGCGGTGCTGCTAAAGAGCAGCAAGAACAGGGCATTCGGTCTACCTGCCTATAAGCTGCCCCAGTGGTGTAGGGAGCATGGTGTTTGGACCTCATTGCCAGAATCTCTGGGATGAGACCTCTCATGATGGCCAAACTGGTCTGTTTGATTGCATCACCTTCCTTCCAGTTCCGGCACTGTAATGGGTGATTGCTCTAGCCAGACAGGAAGAAAATTTATTCCCGTTCCAAATATTGTCCAGACAGAATCGCACCCTGTCTCTTTTTCCAGTCATTGTTCCATTACATGTTCTTTGTCATCAGTTTTCCATCAGCTCAGCAGCCTCACCAAAGGCCCCTTAGCAAAGCAAGCAGTCAAGGGTAAGAAGAGAGGTTTGGCTATAGATCAGTAACTGCTTAAAGAACAAGATGCAGGTGAAGGTGAAAATAAATGGGAAGATGTAAACAGTGGGGTCTCTCAAAGGCATTAATTGTGCGCAAGTCCTGCTTGGAGGCTTTTCACAGGCAACTGGTTGGCCACTGGGGGAAGAGAATCCTGGGCAAATGGGCCTTAGTGAGCGCCAATAAATTTAAGTTTATGTTGGATTTGCCGCATGGATCCTGCATTGCACAGCATTTCCCGATGCAATAACAGGGATAGTTCACTAAAATTCTACTCTAGGGACAGATGAATGGCTGATTTTCTGAACATCAGCTCGTTGCTTGTTTCACACACTCACACTTGCTTTGTGCAAATGGGAAACAAGCAACTATTGAACATGACAGTTGTGCAAAAATATCAGAATTTGCACAAATTATGTCAGTAGATGAAACTGGGTACATTTTAAGATTTGTTCAAATAGAGCAGGAACGGTTGCAAAACCTGAAGAAAGGCATCTTGTGTAATTTGCATTTTTTTTTCAACACACACATTTCTCACACTCACACTTTCATTCAGGGTTGCAAATAGGACATGTTTTGTAAGCAGAAACTAAATTCTTGCACATCCCTAGTGTAATCCTATGCATATTTAAATAGAAAAAGAAAATATTCCTGTAACCCCTAATATTTCCCAGACAGCCATGCTGAAAGACACAGAAAGACTGCAGTGGACAAATCAAACACAAAGCCAAGACAGGACAACACAAACAAACACAGAGATGCAAACACCAGCAAAGGAACACACAAATGCACATGCAAACACACTTGCAAATGCAAACAAAACACACTCTAATAAAAAGGATCTCCCTTAGGATGATGTTTTTGTGGGACCGTGTGGGTTTGCATGTGTGTATGTGCTTGAAATAAGTATCAATACATTAAAGCAGAGCTGGAAGATGAAAAGGCATGTCAAGGACAGAATTTAGCCTTGTGAGAGTCACTCTGAGACTCTAAATATATCATCATCAGGAGACTTTTAAATTATTTCCAACAAAATGCTATTTTTTTCATTTGTACAGAATGGTAGCTCAGTAGTAGAGATGACATCCTTTGCAGATGAAGAAGAATGAAATTTCAGACACTTCTTTCAGACTTCACTCGATGCATTTAAATATTAGATATAACCAGCTCCAAAAGCAATTGCTTCATAAAACTGTAATCTTCCAGTTCAGGTCTTTAAAAATACATGCTTCATCTTGTATAATCACAGTGTTCTATTATAACATCAAATGTAGCATATTAGTTGAGCAGGCTAGTGATCTCTTCCTTCCTACATATATCCAGAAAAAAGGAATATATAGTATGTATTACATAAGGAATTGCACCAATCTGAACCACTCCCATCTCACGACTTTGCACACAGAAAAATGAGGAAATGACCATTCCAGCAGGATGCAATCATCTCCAACAGCATGCTGGTAGAAAGCAGGATCTCTGAGTAAACAATATTGCAGAAAAGGACAACTAATGTCCCTCCAGATGCTTTGATCCCTATAACTTCTATGATCCCTCAGACATTGGCTGTGTTGGCTAGAGTGGATGACACCTGCAGACCAAAAGACCCAGAATACCACAAGTTTCACACTCCTGCAATATTGGCATGGGACTCCATAGTTTGCATGCAATGATTGAATTAATTAATTAAGTAAGTAATTTTATTTAAAGCTTTTATATACAGTCCCATAACTGATGTCTCGGGACAGTTTACAACAAGCACAATTAAAATAAGAAAAAATGGTACTGCATTCAGAAATAACTATAAAACCACAATTAAGACCAATTAACACTTAAAATAATGGGAGAATAAAAAGGTTTTCACCTGGCGCTGAAAAGAAAAAAGCATTGGCACCAGGTGAACCTCTCTGGGGAGTGTATTCCATAGTCGGGGTGCCACCACAGAGAAGGCCCTGCTCCGGTAGCCAGCCTCCTGATCTCTTTCAAGGAAGGCTCCCAGAGAAGGACCTCCACCTCAGATCTCAAGGGGTGGGAGGACACACAGGGAAGAATGCAACCCTAGACTTTATTTAGGTCTACAGAAACTCATCACAGTTGAGCTAGCCATGCAGGCGTTTGGATACAGAGGTAGAGGTCCGTACAAAGAATGTGCAAAGTACGTAATGCAGAACGGCTATGAATGACCGTACACATATAGTTCACTAAAGATATCATCAAAGAAAAAAGGCAGCTCCAACTTCTTCCCACATGTCCTCACCCACACATATTATGCTCATGTATATGAGAAGAAAATGCATTGGGTGAGTCACAGGAGCCTGTATTTACGTCAGAGAGAACTGGCACTTGGATGGCAGGCAAGAATCAAGAAGGTACAGTTTTATTACAAAATAGCAAAAATCAATTGCACATTCAACGTGAACCAGCAATTTGTTAGTTAACTATAAGGGAAGATAATGAAAGGAAGAGCCTAATGCCAAATAGGAAGAAGCGGAGACTGGAATAGGTGCCAAGTACATGTGCAAAATATCCTACTTCAGCTGGAGAAGTTATTCTAAGTAGGGACATGAAAATCAGTAAACTTTGAGCTTGGCAAAGTGGTTCACGTTCTCAGTTTTATTCTTTCACTCCTTGCAAAAATCCATCTGTATTCCTGTGCGTAGTTTTCCTTATGAGCCCCTCAGTTGTGCACATTCTTCTCCCACTGAGTGAAGTGCATTTGTGCAGGTTTCCAAAAGGATATATTTCCTCATGCACATTTTCAAATGGTTGCATGTTGCCAAACACATCTTTGATCTATGAACCACACTGCAAGCTTGAAGCTGTATGGACTTCAGTTTAAGAATTTGTCCAGGATCATGTTTTCTCCAAAAAGTGCAAACTGAGTAAATTGAGAAAATCCTAACTGAAAATGACCTGAAACCAATTACTTGTACATCCCTGATGCTAAGCAGTGTGTTTGCGCATTGTGGCTATTCTTCTGCATAGCCTGAAGTACCTGTTCCTGCCTAATTTTGGAAGTTAGGCAAGGTCAGGCCTGCTTAAAATCTGGACAGGTGACATAAAATGTTGTGAACCAAAATGTAATGCAATGTAACAAGAATAAGAATAAGCTATGAGGTTGGGGGGAGAATGGAGGTAAAGTAAAGAACAGGGGCATGGTGATTCACAGGGGAAAAGGGGTTCACCTGCTTCTGAAAAGAGAACAGTTTGTTCCTAGATCTGAAGATCTATACAGAGATAAGAGGAACCTTCCAAGTCTGTCCACTGGCCTTTTCCCTGGTGAGCCCTTGAAGGGAGAACATTGATACTAGCAAGCCGTGCATTCCCTGAGAATCTGTAATGATACTGAATGTAATGTAATGAAATGAAAGGCAATGCCAATGCCGAAAAGGAACACTTGCGAGAAGGATTCCACAGTTGACCAGGGAAGGGTTGGAAGAGCCTGAATTGTTCAGGTCTCAGCTCAGGTCAGGTTCCTAGCACTCGGGTTGCGGGGTATAAGGGACTTTGAAGGTATGGATTGGATCCTGCACTTAGTCTAGAATCAATACAAATGAAGACATGCTGGCTAGGCATTCATTTATGGTACCATCCTATGCATGTTTTTATCATAAAAAGTTCCTAAAATCCCCAGCATCTCCCAGACATTATGGCTAGTTGGAAGATGTCCAGAGGATCTTCTTCTGCCTAAGGCTGTTCCCTTAAAGTCATATCTGTCCAAGATGTTGGGAGTTCTGCTGATGGATCATCACGTGCACATCACATGTAGTCTGGACCTCAGCACCTGTCTGGCCTCTCAGTATTTCTGTGGAAAATCCCTTCCGTGTCGAGGGAATTCCCCTACTTGCCTTGGATTAACTAGGACCAGAAGGAACAGAGAGCATCCCTTGAGCCAACGGGTGGCTTGAGAAGCGACCTCAGTCTCCTCATAGCAGTTTTTCTGGGCACAGCCTCACAAAGCATCCTGCACGGAAAAGGGTAGCGACAAGGGAATGCAGCTTCCATTCAAATCTGCACCAAAAATAAACTGCGGTTGCAAGCAAAATCTCATCTCCTCCTGGAGTAAGGAAGTCCTCCGAGTGGAGTGGGTGTTTGCCATCCATCAGCAGCGTTCCCAGATTCACCGCTTCAGGGCAAGGGTGAAGCCTTGAGAGTGCTCTTCGCCTTGGATTTTAATCTTAATCCAAACCAAAGAAACATCAAGGGGCCTCCAACACTCTCCTCTCCTTTGGGAGGCCATTTCGTTTTGTGGCAGAGCCAAGGCTGTAAACATCAAGAGTCTGCCAATTCTTCTGCAAAGCTCCTTTTGCTGCTCTCTGCTCTGGGCCTTGTGAGGATCTCTCAATACACACAATGCATGGACCTCATCTCTTGATGGAATGACAGACACTTGCATGAAGCTAGACAAACATACTAGATAGTACAGCATGATTAGATCTCTGAGTCATCCAAAGCCCTGCCTGAAAGTAGCATGATTGTGTTGCTAATGAGCAGCTGTCATTTAAAGGGAGCACAATTTATGGCTTGAATTCAAAAGGAAAATATTCATGCTGTGCAGTAGCTTTGGACAATGGAGCGATGAATGCTCCAAGCAAATCAAGTACATGATGAATTCCATATCTCTCAAGCATCATTCTTCAAATTCTGGAGATAAGTTTGCAGGTGGTCGGTGTGGCTTTTCATTCCTTGCATTCAGCGGGGAAAGCTCTGGCATCCATATTGCAATTTTAAAGGCAGCCTTTTGGCTGCCTTCCACTCATTATGATAAATTTTGATAAGAATTTTGCAATAAACTTTGCATCTTGCTTGTTATTTCTTTTTTCTTTCATGCATTTATAATTTTCTGATCAGTATTTAGCAATCTGGCAAGTATATTTTGCAGTTTTCATTTAATATGCTTTCACAGAGCTATCCAAGGTAGTGCCATTCACCTTCATTTAATCCATTGAGTTGACTTCCACTTTGATAAACAAGCAAACGAAATGAATTAAGGGAAGCTGAAGCAAATTAATCAAACCCATTCCAGCTTCAGTGAACTATGTGAGTTAAAATAGATTACATTTTATGCTAACATTCAGAATTGTCAAAATTCATGTTTAAAAATCCATTAAAAAGCAAAGTGTTGAGGTTTCTTTTAATTAATGAATTTCAACAGCCTTATGCATGCAAGTTGTACTTTGAGTGTGATGGGACAAATTGTTTGTTGATGTAATTTGACATAAATTTAGTGCATAAAATGAACTGAAATGGTAGGAATCTGACACCCACTTACGTGAGCATAAGCCTCATTGAACGCAGTAGTACTTACTTTTGAGTAGACTTATAGTCCAGTGCATGTAAAGTAAATGCACTGGAAAATGTTGAGTGTTTGCAGGCGTAAAGTATTTCTGGAATATACAATGTGGATAGGGATGGAGGAAACAGCTGTTTTCAAGCTTCCTTCAATTCTCCAAAAATCATTTCAAAGCTTGTTCAGTTCATGACCATTTTTATTTTTGACCTGTTCTGCTGTTCTTTTACATGGGAAAAAAATGAACATTTTATATAGGAAAATCACACATTTCTGTATGTATTTTTTCAAATATCTGTATTTCCCATATTATTTTATCATTATTACTCTTCCTACTACCATTTCATTCATTCATTCATTTCTGTATCAGTGACACAGTGACCAAGGGTCTCTCAACTAAATCAATGATCGATTTAAATATAAATATTCATGTAGTTTGGGGAAAAACATTTGAAGAAATACCCATGGGATTTAAAAAAATTTTTGTTATATGTTCAGGAATGTTGAAATATTTCTCAAAAAAAGTGCTCTCCTTCTCACCTTTGCATCTGTGATTGCAAGCAGCAGATGCTCATGTCACTTGTAAACAGAAGCAAAATTCTCATATATCCTTCAAACATAGAATGGAAAATTGTTTATTGACATTGGGTCTGGGCTGCATAGATTGGCCGCCTGACAGTGGGCTCAGGGGCATCCAGGCTGCCTGATACTGAGTCAGACCATTGGTTGGTCTCGCCCAATATCATTAACATGGCCTGGCAGGAGTTTTTCTCCGTTTCAAAGAGGAATTTTCCCAGCCCTCTCTGGCAATGCTGGGGACTGAACCTGGGTCCACTGAACTAAAATCTCCATCCCTTTTTCACACACTCAACAGTGTTTCAAAATGCATAACTAACTTGTGCTTCCTATCCCACACTTCTGGGTGAATGAGGGAGGTCTACATTTCCCCCTGGAAAGGGGTGCTCTGCCCAAATGCAAGGATGGAAATATTTCTCTACACTCCCTTCTCCCTTTGATATGAAACACCACCGTGGAGGTGGAACTTGCTTTTCCTTTCCTTCCACTCATGCAGAATGTGGAAAGCACCTGGCTATCTTCATCTTCAAACTCTGTTTTTTCACACCAAGATGCTCCAGGCCAGTTCAACAGGAATGAGATGAGCTCAGCGAGTTAATCCAAATCTCAGTTAAAATCGATAATAAGCAGACCTGCCCCTATCAGAACCTGGAATGATCTTGCCATCACAAGCTTCAACAAAAGTGCTTTGTTAACTTGAAATCTTAATAACGTGGTGAATTCAAGTGCCCGTGAACGTACCACGCTTCATACATGCTGCGTGTCACTTTGAGAATGCAACATGTGTTATATACTGAGGATGACAGATTTTTGTTTGAGTCTGCAAACCCGAGCAGCGCTCTCAGCTTAAATCTGTGAACTGTAAAGTGCATTCAGCAACATCCACAAAAGGGAGTACGCAATTAGCCAAGATTGATAGATAATGCATTCCTCTGTCTTCGGGGCATGTGGTGGAGGTCAGTGGAAGAAATTACAAAGGTGGAATCACTAAGTGGGTGGAGAGAGGAAGAAATGATGGATGGGTGCAGCTCATGGTAGGGTATGCCTAATTATGACAACTCCCAAACTTTTTTCTTAATGCGAGCCATCAATATAATTTGGCTGTCATCTTTGCTATTATTTCAAAACCACCTAGTAAAGCTTCACCTTCTTGATTTCCACTTGTCTCTACAGAAGGCACCTTTCTGAAAATCATGTGCAGTATTTTCCCCAGCATTCATTTGCCAGGATGCTGTTGACCCCCCTGCCTATTTTTTACATTCCAAGAGCTTGATTTAAGAATGTCCTTCTAATGCTTGCTTTACTTGTCAATCCATGGCTGGAAGTAGGGGGGATTCTCCATTTTCTGCCCATAAAATCCTGGAAGTCACTTACTCGTAACAAGTTACTAAATCAACAACAATGTAAAGTCATACTAACAGTTTAAAAAGCTACTGGGGTGTGATTGATGGGACAGCAAAAGAATAACTTTCCTACCCTGCTTGTAATGTCTAATCCATGGTAGGTACACTCAACGTGAACTAAAACATGGCAAGGGAGATGGATTCCATGTGGATTTTAGCAATGCCACCCTTTGCCTTACCATCACTGCAGCTCGGCGTATCGTTCCAGCAACAGCTGAGTCAAACTGGAAGTTGCTCCACTTCGTCCAGCCAGCTCCCCATAATGCACCTTGGTCAGCTCATGCCTCATTGGTTCTTTAGGGAATGAGACACCTTGTGTTAAGGCCTAGTCTGGGATTCCAAAGAAGCAAAGCAAGGAGCAGACAGGGGTTGACTACATTCCTTGAGTTTCCCGCACTGGGGGAAAGTGAGAGCCCCTTTCTCTAACAAGCTTACCAAACTTTGCCATGCCAACTCTCTCTCGTTCTCTGCCCCGCCCCCTGTCGGCCACCATCTTCAGTGGAAGTCAGGGATTCCAATGCTAGCAGGCCACTTATATGTCCAGCACCATGGGTAGCTCCTCCAACATTCACAGTGGAATCCAGACTCAGTAAGTAACCCCACTGACATTGGAACCACATTTTCCCATTCCATATCCTACAACTGGGACATGCTCTCTCTCCCTGCTGTGGCCAGACCCACCTTCATTAACAGCTGCCATGTGTGCTGGACTACTGCCAGGCACATCCATCTTTAATAGTCCATAATAGTCTGTTATGCATGGCTAGAAGCCAGTATGAGACAAAGATAAAGTGAATGCAGCGATGGTCTCAGATAAGCAGAGGTGAAATCCCATGCACTCTTTAGCTGGTGTTAGCCAAGCTCTCTTCTGTCAGCATCTGTTGCCCATCTGTAAAATGTCCATGTGAAACATCTGACCCAGAGGGCTCTTTCCATGCACTAAAAACTACTGCAGATAACTCGTAGAAGCTGGTGATGCCTATGCTAGTGCTTATCCATTATGACTTATATGTCAAGATTTACTGGAGCTATCCATAGAGCTTACTTCCACCTGCATAATAGGTTCCGCACCATGCAGTTTTGAACTCTATAGCTCCCATAGAGTTCAAAACAAAGGCTGCAATGGATAAGGAGCCCCATTAGCATGGAATTCAGCATTGTCCCTGTGAATAAAGAATGAGTGAATGACCACTTTAGTGAAGAACAGCACAGAGAAGATGCTAGATTGGATCTAGGGTCTTCCTTCCTTGAGAGGAGAAATCCTGCTTGGAGAGAGTCCTTTGGCCCAGTTTTCATGGATCTTTCCTGCCCCTCCAGGCCACACAAATTACCCCATCATCAATGGATTGGTACTCTCTGTGTAGGGCTGGAGGGTTGCCATGGGAAGGAATGTGTTGACCAACATAAACCTTCATTCAACTCCCTGAAAGGGTGGTACATCATACATCCTTATATAGAAAGGTAAAGGTTTCCCCTGACATTAAAGTCCCGTCATGCCTGACTCTAGGGGGCGGTGCTCATCTCCATTTCCTAGCCGAGGGAGCCAGCGATTGTCCACAGACAGTCTCCGTGGTCATGTGGCCGGCATGACTAAACACCAAAGTGCATGGAACGCTGTTACTGCCCACCGAAGTGGTACCTTTTTATCTACTTGCATTTGCATGCTTTTGAACTGCAAGGTTGGCAAGAGCCGGGACGGAGCAATGGGAACTCACCCCGTTGTGCAGATTCGAACCGGCGACCTTTCGATCTACCAGCCCAGCAGCACAGCTGTTTAAACCACTGCGCCACCTGCAGTCCCACATATACACGCCACCTTTTTCCTAGGTTAGTGAATTCAGGCAATGTGCACAAATCAAACAGGGGAGAATTGTACAAATTTCTCCTTTTCCCACTTCTTGATTTGTACAATTTCCCCATTCATGAAACGTGAGCAGTACTTGCAAATGGGAATTGAACTTGGCAGAAGCAGAGCCACGAGCTGGTGTTTGAGAACCTTGGTGATTTTGCAGTTTGCCCATCTCTAACAGTAAATAAGGAGAAATAGCTAGGGACCCTGCTGGGGTTTGTGGGGGCTTAATCTGTCTCTGGTGACCTCACACTTTTTATGGGGTGAAGCTAATAGACACCAAATTCCTGGAGATCACAGGATTCCACGGAGGCTGCAAGCAACAAGCCCACTCTTAACTGCTCACCATTCTGCATTTCCCCAATCTGTATTCTATGTTCTTCTGGCCTCTTTAGGAGACAAAGGGAAAACACTCCCTAAGTAAAGCAGACATGCTAGAAGTCAGAAGCAATCCATTGCACAGCACTAGATTCTAATTGTTAGACCTCCTGCCTAGATCGGGACATTGGTTGCATTATTGCAGTCTTTCTTTGACCTTCGGAGCTGGCACTCCAGGACTGCCTTGCCGTTGCTGGGTATAATCTCTTGTGTGAACCAGCACTGTCTCAAGCATTGCTTGGCGTTCAGGGCAGATTCAGGTTTTTCAGGCTTTGCAGTGTTATAAATGAAATAATGCATTTAATTAGGGTAGCCAAAGAAGGAGGAGGGACAGCATGCTTGGCAAGTCTTCCAAAGCCCTCGAGGGCCTCCTCCAGAGGCAGAGCACCATTAAATTCTGTTTATGTTGATCTGAACCTGGGTCATTCAGCACCAAGCAGGATCTGCCCTGATTTTTAACCCCTTTGTGTATGGCGAGTCCACGAGCTGATCTTTCATAATTTGTCCTACTATAATTGTTCTAGTTCCCCTCTTCTCACAAATTGCACTGAGTCAAGCTCCCCCCACTCCCACTCCCCCAATCCCTAACACTTGTAGGGGAACAGGACTTCATTTCCCATCTTGCTTGTCCTGGGAAAGTTGGAATTCTCCTGATTAAGTGTATGTTGCAACTTTGCAACTTCAAAAACAAACAACTAGATTTCAGGATCTAACAGTAAGCTACTCTGTCTTTGAATGTTTGCCTCCTTTATGGGGGATTTTAGGTTGTACCCAGAGGCCATGCTAGCTTGTCTGTAACTTCGGCATAATAAAAGCTAATTGACTGGAACTAGCATTATGTAGTCTGTCTGCCAAAGGAGGGGGGTCATGGTCCATTTCAACTGGGAGATTTAGGTTGCTTGGGTATTTAGGATGGATGTTTTGGGGTTGCTTGGGTATATTGTCTTGTTAATGCATGGCTGTATACTTCCTAGAGAGCTTCCTTTATGCGGTGGTATAGAAATTAAATGGTACCAATAATTCACTAAGTTAAACAGGCTACATCTAGAGCAGCAGGGCATAATCTCAGGCCTACTTTGGGACCAAGTCCAGTAGCCATAGGGGTTCACTCTGGCCCTCCAGTTTCCACACTTATTTTCTGCCCCCAATCCTGTTCCCAAAACCACTGACCATTAGGTTCTGTTCTACTAATTTCAGGAAGTTTCACCCTCATACTAAAAGTTGGAAATACCACTTTCAAGGATAGGCAATAAGAACATGACATTAAAATATGTTGGTGGCTTTGTTATTGTGGCAGAACCCCTTTGCACCAACGCTTGACATTCACTCCTCTCTATCTCTAAAATGGAATATGGTGCTTTGGAGTTGCTCCCTTCTTCTAGAGAACTTAGTGACAGGTGGAACTGAGTAGAGAAATGCTGAGGTGCTGCACAGATTTGGAAACTCCCAAACAGCCATGGGTTGTCCACTCCTGTTTCAGCCACACGAAGTCAAGCTTAATGCTATTCTGCAAAGCATAAATGATGTTAACCAATTGTGTGGATAAGGCAGCACTTGATGCCACTTCATGAGGAGTTTGAAAGCATGCATGGGTGAAGGTGTCCAATCCCTGATGTGATTGTGTGCTGAGGTGGATCTGCATGAATGTCCAGTCAGTGCAGCATGATATTTCACCACATAACAAGTACTTGTGAATTTGAACGTTCCTTCTCTTATTTATTTATTGAATTTCTACCCTGCCTATTAGCCAGGATTACTCTCTGGGCATCTTACAACAATATAACAACAGCAACATATACAATAAAACAATAATACTAATTATGCATGCCACAACAATAACATAAAATAACACAGAAAACACAATAAAATAACAACACAAAGAAAACCATAATCAAACCCCACAGCAGTCACAATTCAATTACGCCAAAGGTGCAGTAGCACTAAAGTACAATAAATACCATATAAACATCTCTTACAAATTACTTTAACTATTCAAATATTGGACAAATAAAAAGGTCTTCACCTGGCACTGAATGGAATACAGAGAGGGTGCCAGGTGAGTCCCTTTGGGGGGCTGGTTCCAGACTCAAGATGTCACTACCAAGAAGGCCCTTCCCCTCATAGCCACCCTCTCCATTTCCTTCAGAGGCGGCTCTCTGAAAAGGACCTCAGATGATGTTCTTAGGAACTGGGTAGGCATGTACAAAGCTCATTTGTCTCTCAAAGCAAAGAAGGATGTACATTTTCACCTGCAGTATTTTAGAGCTGGGAAGGGACATGGGAGGACCCCTAGCCCACAAACTCCCTCAGGAGAGAATCTACAGGGTAGGAAGTAATTGAAGCATCCCTCATGTTTAAGCTTCTGCTTAAATACCTCCAGTGGAAAAAAGCTCACCAGCTCTCCAGCTAGTCTGTTCCACTTTCACTGTCATTTAGCTTTTACATACCACTTTTTCTTGAGTTTCTCCTAAAGTCCACTGATACCTGTTTCCCAGAAATTTCTATTCATTTGTTCTAGTCCTGCTCATGGTACTTGTCATGCAGAATCCACACAACTTTCTCTGGACTGAAGCCAGTAAATTTACAAAATGGGTCCTCTGCATATTGCTTTAACAACCAATATCTCGATGGACACTTAAAAAAATAATCTCACAAGAATAGCAAATTTATTCCCCAATGCATAAGAAATATAAGAACTATTCCACAGTGCATCACTTTATACTTATTAAGAAATGAATTTCACCTGCTTTTTTACCTATTCTCTTCATGCTTTGAGGTCTTTCAGTTATTAAAGGGAATTTAATTTTTCCCTTTCATTATCTTTATTTTCTTCCAGAGGATTAAAATGATTATAAATTCTCCACAATGGGATGAACCAGAGACATTAGCAATGACTAATTCCAAATTATTTCACTTTTTTGAAGAAAGGAATCTGCATTTTAAGGAGCCTACAAAAACATATTTAAATAAAGATGGTCACCCATGTAGGAGACTCAGTACAGATTTCTTCAAGGCGATTAATGGGAGAGATAATAAAAGAACATTAAATGCATAAAACATTGTACTCTGAAATTAATAACAAAAGTCAAAAGCTTTGAGGGTAATTAGTACTTAATTAGAAATGGAGATGCTATCAGCCTAATAGTTGTAATTTTATTCATTCAGTTATAGTGCTAGTCTCTGTAACACAATGCAACGAATTGTATGTTTTCCATATGCATTCATCATACACCTATGGCTTACAGCAAGTAGTAGTTTCGATGGAAAAAAGATACGTTAAGATATGTTTGTGTTTTGTGTTATTTTCCAGAACAAGGTGCCTATCAGCTATTGCTTAATTGAATATTGGGGGCATTCATGTACACAGATATTACTTGTCACTGAGCAGAAAAGTAATTGGTGGGAACACCAGGAGCAGCTGGTGCGAGGAAAGCTTGAAGAATTTGGTATTTGTGCATGAAATGACCTGATCTACACCAGGGAGAGAAGATCGATGCTTGGGCTTTGCCTTTCCCTGTGGGATGCCCCAGTTTCTATGTCCCAGAAATGATCATGGACCTGGATGAAATTTGTGCTCAGAAATCTCTACATTTCCAATGTATTTTTATTCCAAAAACACAAAGTGTTGGACAACATGCATACATCTGGAAAATGTGCAAAGAATAGGATGACTTTTCTAAATGCAGAGAAACTTGCTTTAAAGCATTGGCTTGGATCTGCATGAGGAAGGAACACGTTTTCATAAATGACCCCTTCCTCATGGAAGATCTCAGGTCCCTCAACCCAATTTTTTTTTTCGGTTTATATCCTGCCTTTTTCCTACAAAGGGCTCAAGGCAGCTTATATCATTCTCCTCCTCCATCTTATCCCCACAACAACAACCCTGTGAGGTAGGTTGGGCTGAGAGTCCGTGACTGGCCCAAAGTCACCCAGTTGGCCCCATGGCCGTGCGAGGACTCGAACCAGGATCACCTGAGTCCCAGTCCCGTGCTCTTAACCACTACGCCACACTGGCTCTCAATTTGGGGGGATTGCCCCACTCACACTCCACTGTTCACCTGGTCCAGCTGAGTCATCTGATTTTCTGCATTTAAGACTGGAGGGTTTGCCATGGGTGTGAGTCAGAGGAGACATTTACTTTCAGTGGCGTGATCAGCCATATATCTGCTTCCAACCCAGTGGGTGCATGGAAATAAAATGCACACTTAAAAAAAAATGGAACACAATTTCTCAACAGCACCAATAAATAAGTATACATTTCCATGCAGGAAAAAATAGCTAGCATGAAATGGACGGAATAAGCTTAGTAATGGAAAAAGGAGACCCTTAATGAGATTAAACTTGAAAGATTTGCTATGCTTATGTGTGTTTAGGTCTCAGGATTCTCTCTTTCTGAATAAAATGGAATGAAGGTGTCTAGCATCAAGTCATGTAATTGGCAAACAGTATGAAGTCTCTGGAGAAGCCATTCCTAGAATAAATATTGGACCAACGGCACGGTCTGTTTCTGTCCTGGCAGGGTCAAGAAATGACCTCATGTTCTACTCCAGTAATTGATAGTGAGGATATGAACTGAAATTCAGGTGTGGATTGTGAAAAGTGGTATCCTCCTACTGTCCAGATGTTTGGATAACACCCGTCGTCATCTCAAGCCATTATTCCTGCTAGTTGGGCCTGATGGGGTTTGCAGTGCAAATGAACTGGTCTGAGGCAATAGCAGCGCATATTTATGCCTTTAATGAAAGTCCTACAGCTCTCAGGATGATCCTGCCAGAACCGTGTTGTATTTCAGTATTTGCAATGGCTACTTTTAGACTCAAATCACTGGCTATTATCTAGTTTTATCATTCATTTCGGATTTGTTGGAGAGAGGGTTCCCTACTTCCTTCCAGTTTGGTGATGACCTTTGATTCTAAACGAATAAAGTGAGATTAATCTTTGACAATAGGTGTCGGTGGTGGTGCTGATGTTCAAACTTGGGGTGCTTTGTCTCCTGATCCGATGCACGCTTAGAAAAAGCCCTACAACTTCCAGCTTGTCCCAACCAAAATCTGTAGGACTTTTTTTTACCCAAATATAGACAGGACTGTGGTCCTAAGCAGCTGAGTGCAGGCCACCGGCCACATACGACAATCTACCAGGAGCGTGATAAATCTCTTTGTTTTCTGCCGTTTATCTGGCAAGGGAAATGAGAGAGGTTTTCAAGCACCTGGCAGGCCTCAACACACAGCTGGTGGGTTGTATTCCGCTTGGCCGGTCTCAAGGCCTGCTGGCACGAGATGCGAGCACACTGAGAAAAATACCGCTTGATAAATGGTCATCGGCATTGTCCCCCCATTTTCTGAATGCTTGTTTATAGACCAGCAGTTTGCTTGGAGGACAACTGCTACCCTGTTGGTTTCTTAAATCTTTGTATAGGTTCCATCTGCAATTTGGGATAATGACACTTAGTTCTATCAAAAGGGGATTACAGGATTTAGCACTGCGGCTCAAGATCCTTGGGCAAAATTTAATCTCTGTTCTAAAGCCACATGACTCATTTTGGATTCTGGTTTTGTTTCATAGTTGCTACTGGCCCTTTCCCAAAGCACAGAGCCGAACCCCTCTCGACGTAGCAAGGAAACAGCTGGCTTAGCTCTTCTCCAACAGCTCTGCTACAGGGCACCTCTGAAGCCTTGCAGAATGACATTTACTCTGATCAAAAAGCAATAGGGTTAATTTAATTAACTCCCTGCTTTGAATATCAAACAGGAAGCATATAAAGTTGCACTTCTGTTTAAGAAAATGAAACTGTCTCCATCTCAGCATGACAGGAAGAGAATGTGGGCAGAGAAGGTGGCCCTGTGGCTTTAGGATGGATCATGGAACGACCTAATCATGTGCTTAAGATGCTAACAAGAGGTCTTGGATCCTTCCTAATTCCAGTATGCCCTTTCTAGTCCCTTCCATGAGACTTAACTGGCAGCTCCAGCAGATCACACAGCTGTCCTTCCTATAACCTATAACCAGGAACTAAACCTCCTGTGTTTTCTATACAAATCACTGGCGGATGCACTTCCTGTAGAAGGAGATGGACTTACCTGCTCCGTATTACTAAGTCATTACAAAAATGTTTGGGTTTATTGTATGCACATCTGCTTTCTTTGAGAAGGCACAGAGCAACCTCTTGGCCCTCAAGTCAATTTCAGCCAAGCCACTGATCCTGTCCTCACCAACTTAGCTTCAAGAACAAGCAAGTCAGACAAAACGTTTAAAATCAATTTGGGAAATGGATGCAGGTGAGATAAAAGACAAGGATAGGAAGAATATTTGGAATAGAAGAGTATATAAGAATATGTCAGTACGAATTAAAGAGCAAGGTGATATGGAGATGGTATTTAACACCAGTAAAGTTAAATTAAATTGATGATAAATACTCTAATATATGTTGGAGATGTGGTAAAGAGATCGGAACTTATAAACATATGTGGCGGGATTGTGAAAATATACAAAAGATTTGGATTATGGTATTTAAGGAAATTGGAGACATTGTAGATATAGATTTAGAAATGTCACCGAGAATGGTGTTATTACTGCTGATAGAAAAACACGATATAAATGAAGCTAAGAAAGGATTGATTGTAGGTAACTAGCGGTTAGGCTGGTGATAGTTAAATATTGGAAACAGAATTAGGTTTTGCAAAGGCATGAATGTTATAATGAAATTGGAATATGGTAATTAATGATAAACTGACAACAGAAATAAAAATTTAAAAAGTGGTAATGAAAGCAAATGAATATACTGAAATTTGGGAAGATTTTGTAAAAGCAGTACTGATAGAAGGCAAAGGTTGTAAACCCAATCAAGATTATATGAATTTCTGGAGGGGATATGGGTATAATTGAAGTATATTATATATTATTAATTGTTATAGTATGTATATGATGGTGGGTGCACTCTTTCATTTATTCTTTTTGGATTATTGTGTTCTTGTCATGTTATATTATTATTGTGGTGATTGTATTTATGGGGTTTTTTTCTATCTAAAAATAAAAAAATAAAAAGGCGGGAGGGAGAACAAGCAGGTGCTCCCTATCCATTTACCAGACCCCCGCAGGCAGTCTTCCATTTGCCCTTTGGGTATCTGTGCCACAGCTGATTCTGTGAACGGAAAAGCCGTGGGGAGGCAGTTGGTCGCACTGTGTGTACTGCTTCCCATGCAGCAGAAAGGAGGGTGGCTCCACCCTCATCCGTCGAGATGTATGTCACTTCTGATCCTGTTGCATCGCACTGGACCCTCTAGCTGAGCGCTGTCTAACTTTGCTTTTCAGGAGTTTTCGCTCGCAACTCCCATGAGAAGTTGTGATGAACTATGAGCTATGCTATTAGTTAGGGATTAACTGTTGGCTATGCTAGCCAGGGTTGATGGAATTTGCAATCCACAACATCCAAAGGGCACTGGCCACATAGAGGGAGGTTGCTATAGGAAAACAGCAGAATGCTAGTGATGCAAGGTTTCCGAAGGAACCATCTGTAGCCATTTCTGCTTGCTGTCTTGTAGGGCTGGCACTTGGGAGCCCTGAGATCTCATCTGGCCCACGGCTGCCTGGCTTCTCTCACTTTCAAGCAGAAGAAAAGAAAGGTTATGGTTCTAGTGCTCATGAGGACAACAGATCTTTTTTTCAGGCAACTTTATTCCATACTTAGAGTCCTCTCCTCAGTTGTGTGAAACTTTTCTTCCAAATATTGAATGCTGGGGTGAGGAGAATTCAAATACCTATATGGAAGTAAGCACAGAAGATTTTATTGATTGATTGATTGATTTATATCCTGTCTTTTTCCTACAAAGGGCTCAAGGCAGCTTACATCTCCTCCTCCATCTTATCCCACAACAACAACCCTGTGAGAAGGTTGGGCTGAGAGTCTGTGACTGGCCCAAAGTCACCCAGTTGGCTCCATGGCTGAGTGGGGACTCAAACCCAGGTCGTCTGAGTCCCAGTCCCATGCTCTTAACCACTACGCCACACTGGCTCTCCAGGGATGAGATATTGCTGAACTTAGAAAGGATTGTTGGAGGCCATTCTTTTCCTCTTGAACATTTGTTTTAAAATTTCTGTTTGGATGCTGCACACTTTGCAAATGGGGAAAGAAGAAAATGCCCCTCCCTGGACACAATGCAATGCCCCGTGGGAGTAGCCATCTTTATACACACACACACCATGCCATGGCAATGGCACCGTGGACTAGGGATACATGAAGAATGCAGTCTGTGGATGGGAATCCATTGGATTCCCTGGACTTGGGGTCCCCCGACTCTGGTCCACTCTGTCGTGGTCCTCAGTCTGAGTTCTTAGCAAAAACCCAGGAACCAAACCCCATGCGCTGCCCAAGCAGCCTCCTTTTCCCATACGACCAGCATCCACTTTTTTCTGTGCTGCTGCGCAGACTGTGGAAGAAGGTTGTTCCTGCGAGGCTCACCAGGAATTGGATTCCATGCACTGCACAACCGGAATCCCTCCAACGTGCCACATGCATCAGCTGCCACGCATGGCACAGAGGAATTTTGTGTGTTGCGCTGCCTTCATTCCACAAGCATTTGCAGACTCCTTTTTGGCAGGACTTGCTTTCTAAGGCCACACTGGGCACAAGAGTAAGTTCATGAATGCTAGAGGGACAGATTCCCCTGGGTTTTGTCCACACCCTACCATGAACCATTCCCCAGTATGGTTCTGTGAAGCTCAAAGCCCATTCTGACTCAAGCCCATATCAGATTGTCAGCTTCCTTGCTTTCTTTTCTCAAGAAAAAAGTACATTTTTTATCAAAGTGCATATTTTTGTGTACATTTTTCAAACATATACATGCTGTAGAACACATACATACATTGACTCTCATTGCAATCTCAGAAATATATGGATTGCATCCATGCTCATGGAAACTGTGCACTGGGAAAATCCAGATCAAAACACACTGGAACCACTTTTTCATACATTCCCTTTCACCACACAAAAAATGTTTCATGTTCAGCAGAAATCTATCAAAGAAGACCTACAACAAACTAATCATTGACCTGGGCTGTATAATTTGAAGCACAGCTGGCTTTTCAATTTACCAGTGTACTTGCGGCAAGAGGGATGTTCTGGCTATATGGAGTATGGACTTGTTCCTTCGTGGTGATTATTTCTGTATAGAAAATATAATGTGCAAAGTTGCCCTTTATGGTTTATCAGGTCAAGAGTTAGAATGAAATACATTTCTGATCCAGCCCTTCAAGCAGTCATGCGAAAATACAGCTATTCATCTTGCAATAGTCATCATTTCCTGACAGCACAAATTGATGATAGACACTCTATTAAATATGTTCAAAATTCCCAGTCCTTTGAAATATGCAGTCAATAATTATACACCAATAACGGGAACCTAGAGGGTGGGAAATCACGTACCTTGCAAGCCAAGGGAGACCGGATGCTTCAGGAAACAGCTCTATTTACTGGAAAGCTTACTTGGCATCGGAGATGTAGTATTTCAATCCTGAAGACTTTTATTTGACATATTTTGTTAATGTTTAGTGCCTTGCCACAAGAGAATGTCAAAATCTCCATGATGCAAGATTGCTGAAGGAAACTTCTTTAGAGTGTTTGAGATGTATGAGAAGTGGCAAATTTATAAATCCTAAGGATGATGGGGAATTGTAACTCGGTAAACATGAAATGCAACCGATCAGTCATTTTTGCAATGCAACAGACACATCTGTTCGGTGCAGCAGGGTCTATGCGTGCTTTCAATGCAAGTTCTGTGGCCATGCAGCCAACACATTGACTCTGTCTTCGTAAGCTGGAGCAGGCAACTGGTCAGTATCTGGACACTTGACCTGGTCGCATGAAAAACTGCGATCACCAGCTGCATTTATGAGGTTGGCATCTTTATAGAGATCTTTCCGACTTGTTGCTAGGATGAATGATACATTATTTGCCTTCACATTTTATTGTCAGGTCCTCTTAGGGATCCTCTGGCTAGTGTGATCTATGCACTGGAAACCTCACAATTAGACCACCATGATGTGCTCTGTGAGGGGCTGTTCTCGGGCCTGACTCAGAAACTGTAGCTAGTGCAAAATGCAGCAGCAACAGTGCTGGGACTCCAACGGTATGCGATTGTATGCAACAGAATACAATGGTACGGTATTCATGGAAGATCTGTGGTAAAAGAATTGCACTGGCTACCTATCAGCTACCAAGTGAGGTCTGTTGTTGACCTGCACAGGCCTAAGCAACTTGGGACCAAGATACCTCGCAAAGTGGCTTGCTTTAAAAGAGTCTTTAAAAATCTGTCCCTGAAAAAGAGGCCTTGCTGGTCATCTCCAAATTGCTGGAACTTCACCCACCACAGAGGCCCTCAGAGGAAGGCCTTCTCAGTAGTGGTTTCCAGTCTGCAGGAAATTATCCCTTCTGCAGTTTGAGAGGCAGAAAACGAGGCATCTTTCAAATGGCTCCTGCAAATGCACTTGTTCAGCCAGGCTTTCCCTGGATTGTAATGAAATTAGCCATGCTGCTCCATTTTACTGCCCCTCTATCGCTGCACGGTATCTTTATTGCAACTGGAATTGATTTTAAATGTGATTTTAATATTAATATTTTAAATGGGAAGTGAATATTTATATGTAAACAGCTTAGTGGATTTTTAAATACTTAGCAGTATAGAAATATTAAAAATAAATAAATGCTTGCAAATTTGCACTTCCTCAGCCTAAACACAAACCAAAATGTAGTTTACCACACAAACACATATATAGCACAAGTTACAGTGCTGCACACATGCATTCACTCACACAAACACATACTCACACACACAAAGAATACCATGAGGCCTAATCTTAATTTTTGCATACAAAATTGCACAGAAATGCATACTTGCTGGGAAATGTATGAACATGGAAAAGTAAGAGTTGACAGCACAAATAGGCATACTTCATAGGATATTCTACTGTTAAATAATATCGGTGTAGGTGAAGTGCTATACAGGTAATTTTGGGGTACTCTATAGTGTAACAAAGAAATCAATAACTGAACGTTCCTCTTCGAGTCTCTTTAACAAATGGAATTTCCAGATTGCAGTGCACATTCTGATGTAGGGCATCCAGTATGATATCTATGTGTACCACAGGTTGTGGATGGAAAGGCACTTGTCCAGTCTTCTGAAATGAATGGTGTGGGGCACTAGTGTGATGCAGTGCTTGGAATACTGAGCTATGACTTGGAAGACCAGGGTTCAAATCCCAACTCTGCCATGAAGTTTTCCAGGTGAGCTTCCTGCAATATTGTATAGATTGCAGTGTGCGCTAAACTTTCGGTACTGCTTCGATGGGAGAGGAATGGCTACAGCAGATGGTGGCCTGAGGGAAGAGGCACTGCAGTGCAGAAGTGTCCTGAAGGGGGCTTTGTACCACACTATTTTCTAATGCACGTGTGCAGAGGTGTGAATCTTTCACATTACTTCAAGTTCTGGGTGAGGAAGGCTGGCTGAGGCTGTGGTCAGCATGGGCAGCCTTGATAAGACAGTAACAACTCTGGAAAGTAAAGAAGCCTAATGGCTTTAGCAGCTTTTCTTTCTCCCTCTGCACACCGTGAATGATTTCCTGCTTTGCCCACTGAACTGGAGAGTCAATGCAATGCTTCTTCCCCTTTCCACTTTGGAAAAAAAATACAGTTTGGATTGCCTTTAAAGCTTTCTCAGTTGTTTCCTTTGCCCTTTTTAGTTTCTGGCCTCCAGGAAAAAACTGGCTGCAAACACACGCAGTGCACGTGTCTACTCAGAAGTAAATGGCATTCCTGCAAAAGTCTGCATAGGAAAAGGCATTCACTTCTGCTTTTTGCAAAGCGCTTGGAATTAATATTCTGAAATCTCCACCTCTTCACACCAGTAAACCTACTCATTAACTTAATTGATGGATGGCAAAAGGAAAATTAACTTTAGGGCCACTTCCCCGCACATATCCCGTTTCCAACTCCTTTTCTCCCACAGCTGCATGTGTGTATGATAGAAGATCACATTTTCTGCACAGTGGAAACTGTGCATTCTGCAGCAGCAAGTGCTCTAACAGTGATAAACACATTTTGAATAAATATGGGGACAGAAGTGAAGAGGCACTAATATAGATTCTACCCCACCCCTAGGTGAGGTTTCACTACTGCAGAATAAAATGCAATTATTAGTTTCTGTTCTTTGAAATGCTACTCAGTCCCTCTCAGTTTTGGGTAATATCCACAACTAATAAGGAATTCCTTCATCCCTTCAACTCAGCCATTGACAGATAGGTTGAAATGCATGAGCTGAGGACAGATACCTGTGGTACATCCCATTGAGTTTCATGCTGGACCAATGCATTCTTTGAGTACAGTTTTCCAACCAGCTGTGATTCCACCTGAACATTTATTATATTGACTAATAGTGCGATGTTATCCTAAGCATTTTGCTTAGAATTGTGTAGCAGATTGTAACTCAAAATAATACTTTTCTCTTAATTATTCCATTGTGAGAGAATTTCCAAGTTTAGAAGAATAATGCCAAACCATCACAAAAACTGCATGAACAAAAAAACTGGACAGTGCTTATTTCAGAATTATGAAGTTACTACAATTGTATCCTAATGTATGCACAGATAGCAAAAACCCTATGCAATTAAAACTTGAACTGATCCAATTATGTGATGTAATGTTATACAGTAATTATGCTTAATGGCACTATTATAATTTGTGATGATATCACAAAAACTCTTATGAAACTCTCTGAATAAATGCTAGCTTAACTGTATATATAAAGTCAAACATCTTTTCTGTTTCAGCTAAAATATAGAGTGAAACTTTTCATTTTGCTGTTCAGTCTTATAGGAAAATAATTTGTACAAGAAAACTCTCTTTAGCAATAAATGAAAAAAAAATCACATCCTGGCACTGTAACAATACACATGAATTTTAATGCTCATTGAGATTAGAAGTACAGTCATAATGCCATTTTCCAACAGGTAGAAGTCCAATCGTATGCAGACAAGGTGGGACATATAATACCTCATCCTGTGTTATGCAAGGAAAAAAGCCAAGACCTGAGTGACCAGTCATGCTACTTCCCAAAAGTATAACATTTATATTTGCCCAATCACATGCCTACCCCAAACTAACCCAGACCATTTTAGGGTGGGGATATCATGATCAGTATGGTACATGCCAAGGATCAGCAGGTGTCCACTGCAAAAGCCTCCTGAAGATGCTCCTTCTGTCCAGACAATGGTGGTGGTGAGAAGGCCTCACATGGACCACCTGCTCATGTCATGTGAACCAAGCAGGTGGTAGCAGTTCTGAGCAGAAAAGAGACTGGGCTGCAACAGCGGCAGCTGGTGACAAGGAGAAGGAGAAGGCCAACCCTCAGTGGTCTCCTTCCCCCCATGGGACTAACTCCCACGGGCCCACAAATACTTGAAGCAGGCACCACTCAGATGCCTTAAGTTATTTTGTTATTTTCATAACAGAGCACTTTGCTGTCACTGCTGCATTCCTGGGTGTGGAAATACGCACAAAATTAGCCACAACACACAAGCCTTATCAATGTCTACGAGTTCATCCTAAGCATGACTATGTCACACTCTCTTCTTCCATCAGATGTTATCAAGAACATTCCATGCTCATCCTGCCCACAAAAAAGGGTTTCCTTGGAGAGCTCTGATTGCTCTAAAAGTGCCTTTGACTGGAGATTGGCAAACTGACAGTCATCTGGCTCTAGCTACCTTTGGTGCTTACGTACTTTTTAGGGTGTGGGAACAAATAAGGGGCTGACGTTCATGTAGATATGGTTGGGCGCCTGTGGAGGACCTACACACCAGCAAAGGCCCTCTGAAAAGAGCCTCTCGGGCTGTTTCTGCCTTTGTTATTGTAATGTGCTGGCTGACCTTCTCCTTGCTTGAAACCAGACAACAGTGGTGGTAAAATGGGGGCGGGGGCAGAATCCCTCTCTGGCTATCTACCAGAGGATGAGGATGTGGTCGTGAGCAGCTGGGGATGGTGGTGATGAGCAGGCAGGGTCCTCTAGCAGGGGTACATTGAGAATGCCTTGCCCGGCACCCCCAGAGCCCTAAAACTGGCACTGAGCTTAACTGCCCACTCCTGAACCTGCTCTACTCCTCAAAACCTCAGCAATATTCCAGCTGTTGCGGCTCCTTGCTTTGATCTAGGACAATGCGCAGGACTGGGTTGCGCAGCAATAGCCATCCCCGCGGTTTTGCAAAGGTTGGATTAACATAGGAAAGTGACGTGCAACTTCTCATCCAAGGACCCCTGGAATTGTTTAGGACTTCAGTACCTGCTGGAGCCACTCTCCCAGGTGTGATCTACCTGGACACTGTACCCAACCTCTGCGGCCTTTCTCTAAGTGCCTGCCCCATGGGAGGCTCAGAGGGTGGCAACAAGGGGGAGACCTGTTCTGTGGTGGCCACCCATTTTATGTGCTGCAGTGTTCTTATTTTTTGCTACTGGTTGTATTGTGTGTAGTTTTTATGCATTGCTTCATTGTTCATATTGTACATTTTTACTGTATTGCATACTGCCCAAAGCACTTGGCTTATTGAGAGCTTTACAGTGAAATAAATAAATTGATTTTCACCTTCAATATTCCATCATAGGTCACTCATTCCAGTTTCCTCCAAACAAATCCATCTGAAGTCCTTGCCACTCTGTAAATACAGGGTGAATTAGAGCCACTGTGCCACGGTGTTTAGAGGGCTGGACAGGGATCCTGGCACACCTGGGTTCTAATCTGCACCTAGTCGTGACGCTCACTAGGTGGCTTCGGGCAGGCCCCAGACTTGCAGCCCAACCTGCTTGACAGGGTTACAGTTTTGAGGATAAGGTTAAAATGCAGCCATGCAAGCTGCCTTGATGATGATGATGATGATGATGATGATGATGATGATGCAAGGTACGCATATGCTTTCTTACACTGAGGCTAACATTTCTAGAGTTATTCTGTGCTACTGAGATGGTCATATTTTGGACACATTATGAAAATGCAAGGCCCCCTGGAGAAGACAATCAGGTTAGGGGAACTCATGGACATTTTGGAGGGCTTTCATTCATGGGATTGCCTTGAGTTGGAGATGACTTGATGGCACATTAACACAGCAACTGCATATGAAGCCACTGTAGCTTAGCAGGCAGATGTCCTTTCAGAAATGGAAATGCTATTGTCCAAACTACTTTCTAAAAACAAATATTAAAATATGTGCCTCGTAAGTAGGCTGATTCTGGCACACATTTTGTTGTGCGGTTATGGTACTGAATTCGCCTCTGTGAATGTCAGTTAGGAAAAGAGAAACTGACACAGATGATAAATAAAAATTACAGGCGGCAGCAGTGGTTTGCAAAAGAAGATGGAATGTTAACATAAAAAGTATCCATTTTCTTCACTGCACCTATTGATTTATCCAGAGCCCACATTGCTGGCTTGTTTCTCCAAGGAAAACTCTACATGGATTTTTGGAGTTCAAAAAGCTGTAAAAGACCTTTCACCATTCAAAATGCTGCCTCAGCCAGAACTGCGTTCTATGCAAATGAAAACTAAACGGTATCTATGATATATATTACTTTGGATTTCACCCGTAAAATACATGCTGCAAAATACATGAACTTGCTTAGCTTAGGTTAGAGTCTTAGGACAAAACTAGACATTCTCTCTGCAAATGAGGGAGAGAGATATGGACAAGGCCATATTAAGGGGAGGCATGTTTGGGGAGCTGCTGAAGGCCCACATCCCATCGGGGGCACATTGGAAAGAGCCCCTGTAATTGCTCCTTCTTTTCTCCCCATTGATAAAAGATGGGGAATATCAACAGAACTAAAAAAGAGAAAGATCTCAGAGTAATTGTGGACAATAGGCTAAACATGAGCCAACAATGCAGTGCAGCCACCAAAAGGGCAAATGCTATTTTGGGATACATTAACAGACGTATTACTTCCAAATCACAACAAGTAGTAGTTCCTCTATGTTCATCACTAGTCAGACCTCATCTGGAATACCGTGTCCAGTTCTGGGCACCAAGATTTAAGAAAGAAGCAGGAAAATTAGAAAGTGTCCAGAGGAGGGCAACAAAAATGATCCAGGGCTTGGAAACACTGCCCTATGAGGAGAGACTGAGAGAACTGGGCATGCTCAGCCTTGACAAGAGAAGACTTGGGGGAGGGGGGGGGAACACATGCTATCCCTCTATAAGTACCTCAAAGGCTGTCACAAAGAGGAAGGTCAAGATCTCTTCTTGCTGATGCCAGAGTGTAGGACACAGAATAATCAATTCATGTTGTGACAACCCAGATTCAGGCTGGACATCAGGAAAGGCTTCCTCACTGTCAGACAGTGGAACCAGCTGCCCAGGGAGGTGGTGGGCTCTCCCACACTAGAGACATTCAAAAAGGACCTGGGCAGTCATCTGTGTGGGATGGTGCAACTTGGTGTCCTGCAACAGCAGGGGGTTGGACCCGATGGCCTTCATGGACCCTTCCAACTCTACTATTCTATGATTCTATGATTCACCATTGCGGTTGGCTTGTTTACCTCCTTATTCTGTCCCAGACACTGAAATGAGGACGAGTAGATGCCGCTAGCTGGGTTCACATGGCATATCAATCACAGATGAGTAAGTGGTTTCCAAGCCAGTGTGGTGTCCACCCTCCTCACATAGTCCTCCCACTCTTGGTACACATTCCATCAGCCACTCACTGCAGATAAAATTTAACTCTATGCTGGATCACTGGAAAAGCTCCTGCTGCAGGTTCTGCTCTTTCCAGGAGACTCTGAGGGAGCTGCACACCAGGACCGTGAGAACCACAGTGCAGGTCTGGACCACCAGAGAAACCATGGTAAAGTGTCGAAACCAGAGAACAGATAGTTGTTTCTGATCATACCTTTCTGAGATACCATGACAGAGTTTTGACGACACAGTAGACCATCCCGCACAAGAAACCACCACGCTTCCTTGTGTCCCGAGAACCCACCCACTGGTGACAGCAGTGTGATTCATCCTGCAAGTGCCTACAGGACAAGGTCCAGAGCTGTAGGGACTTGCAGGGACTACAGCCTGTACAATAATACAGCAGAGCTGGGAGCTTTGGAGAGCTCTGTGAAAGGATTCCCTTTGTTATTCAATCTGGCCACAGTAACACGCTCTTCATGGTGCTCCTTTGTGTGTCTGCTCCTGAATCTGGTCGGACCCACCTTGCCAGGTGTCTGATTCTTGCCTCTGGTTCTGCTACATCCTTGTTTGCTCCTGACCTTACCTTCACCTCTGGTTCTGCCCTGGAAGGTTTTTTTTTAAAAATCTGGCCCTCACTTGTTCCCAACTCTGCCCTTGCTTCTAGCACTATAATGCCCTGATGGCATCCAGCCCTTGCTTTTTCCTGTCTTTGGCTTGGCCTCTGATCCCAGTGCATTACATCAAGATCTCCATCATCTCTAATATGTGCATAAATAAATCCTTGGTCCTGCTGTGCAGCCATAGGCAACTGCTGTCTATGTCCTGGACCTGGCACACTGCCTATTTGCTTATTCATTGTCTGCATATCAAGTGAGGAAGGGGTGTCAATCATGAGAAAGAGGAGAAGAAACAGAAGCAGCTGATGCCAGCAAGAGGTAGACTCATTAATGTAAGAGGCCCGTTGAACATGCCTTGCCCAATGTCCCGAAAAAACCACAGCCAGCACCGGCTGTGGTTTCACACAGCTGGGCTTCCCAGAGGCATCAGTTCAGGTTAGCCACTGTGCAAAGCACAGTGCTGGGATAGATTGACCTTAGCCTGGCCTAGCAGGACTCCCCTCATGCGCTCTTTCTCCATGAGCACATAGTAAATTGAACACTCCGATATGCTACCCAAATAGATGCTACCCAAAGGTTGCAATTAGTTGGTGTGTGAGTCAAAATTCCTCCATTTGTAATGTTAATCTTTGTACTGAGCCTAGATCAGTATCTTGGCAATACACTGTTAAGTTAGGAATTGACTGTGAACTTTGAAGCAAGTGCAATAAAACAGTACACAGTTTTTCTCCTAAATTTTAGCTGTCCTACAACCTAGGCTCCCCACCCACAAGAAAAAGAATACTAATAGAGTCTCATGAACCGCTTCTCTTACTGCTGCTTCCACTGAAGCTGCTGCCACAGGTCTGCGTCCAAGGAGGCAGGTTCTGTGGTTCCACCTTCTCACTGGTGATCAGCATAGTACGTAAATATAAGATGGACATGTTATGTCATGAGCTGGTTTCCCTGGTCCTCCAGTGGAGGAGAAAGGAATTCTAACTAAAGCCTTAATAATGTTAACACTGGCCAGCTAGGCTGTCTTTGTGATACAAAAGGAAAACATTGCAGAAGCCAGTAACAAAAGAAACCACTGAAGTCAGAATAGCGCCCAGCAGGGAAATGCAGCTTAATGATAAGATGTTGGTTCTAAATGGAATTCTTCTGCTTTCCCAGCCAAAAGGAGTTGGCTCTGCCTTCAAGCAGAAGTATCTGAGGCTGCTCAGTTGGTCTGTCCTTTTGATTTGACACTGCATGATCTGATTAATATTGTTAACCCTGCTCCTATCTAACCCCTCCTGTTCAGCAGGTTTTTGCATTTGTAAACCGCCCAGAGAGCCCAATGGGCTGTGGGGAGTAGAGAGGTGTAACAAGCAAATAAACAAGTTTTCCCACAGAACCAGATGTGGTCTGCTTCTCACCAACCTCCTGGCTTGAGATTTCAAAGAAGAGCTCTGATCCTACCAGTTCTGATTCAGGCTCTGAGGCAACAATCCTGGAAGCCTGTATTTAGGGGAATTGAGTCTACTCCCTAGACTCACATGAAAACAACCAGTTAGAAAGGAGACACGATGTGGTAACACATGACCCCATGCCCCAGTGCATGCTTCCGAATTCCAGTTCTTCAGCGGAATCTTGAAACTGTCTGTGCAAAAATTGCATGCATGGAAAGAGATACCCTATTAAAGGAGAACTTGCATCGGCGCTCACTTACCGTCTACGTAAATAATGAGCTCGCTCTTCACTAACTCCTGACTACCACTGACACTTGAGTAGGTGGGTTTGTACATGATACTGTTTTTGGGTTTTCTTTTGCATGTGATTTAGGGGGAAAGAACTGGAGATAAGGGAATGTTGTTTTATGACAGGGCTGGGCAACCTTTTTTTAACCCTTGGGCTCCGTTTAATTCCAGGCAGGCCTTCTGGAGAGCACAGCACTGGTGTGAGCAGGGAACTAGCCCCAAGTGAGCGAAACAGACCCAGTGCTGCCACGTGGACCTGCACCATTGTCTTCTCACACTTACACATGCATTGCTCTCCCTCCACAGGCTTTTTAAAGGTTGCTAAAGCCACCCATGGAGGTAATCCATAAACTTGATGCCAGTGAGAAGGGGAGGATTTTCGGGGTAGTGGCAGAACTCAGTGGGTTGAATGTGAACCTCCCAGGACCACATTAGGTGTGTGACCTGGAAGTTTTCAGTTCCTGTTTTAGTGTCGCAGCTGTGCATGGCCAGTAGCATTTATTTCCAGCCTAATATAATTTAGACGCATTCTTACTAAGAGCAGGAAGGAGGCAGGTGTCAGGTAGGGATCAGGATACTTGGACTTGAACTAGGAGCTGCTGGTTCTGAGATGGCGAACTACTCTAAGGAGTTGCCATGAAACACAAGTGCTAGTCACTAATCTCTCTTCAGGAGCCAAAGGAAATGCAGAGTGCATCATTTTCCCCTGTAATTGGAAGCCTCTGGACAGACCAAGCTTAGCATACATTTTAAGAGCTTGGCAGCACACCCCTAATCCTGTCCAAGCTACAGACTTTGGACATGTTAGGGTTAGATTTAAGTCTGATCACCCAGACTTAATGGGCAGTAGCCAATATTAGTCTAACATGGATCCATTAATTTCCATGGATCCACTCTAGGAGTAACATTGAATACAACCCTCCCACCCCCGTGGTTCTAGCCTCATCCTGATATAAAATACAGAAAACCCTTTACATTTGCCCACTAATTTATTCATTCTGCTCCAGCTTGCATCTATTAATAACATCATTATCATTACTATTTTAACACCAAGAACATGTAGGAGAGAAAGGGTGGCATTAAAGCAATGCCAAACCTGTAACTAATGAGAATCCATCTAAAATAAATGACTGGCTCAGAAAATCCCTTTGCTCCATATTCATATTGCTCAAGAATAACATAGGACTCAGTCAAAGGTTCACATGTAATCTTCATCCAGACGGTGAGCAAATTGGCAAAAGGAGGGTCCCAAAGGTTATTGCATTCCAATGTTGGAAAGAGTGAGAGATGGGGGTATGAAATAAAGGCTGTAACATATGGGCTGCTAAGATTTTAATCTATTTGAAAAGTTGTTGAATTTCGTGTGTGTGTTCCTATTTTTGCATTTTCTTTTGGACATCAGTACATTGCCCATTGCAGTGGCAAGCTACCAAACTTATTTAATAACCTGGTTGTCTGCAAGAAATAATCTGAACCCTAATTAAAAAATACAAATGAAAGTACAAACAGATTTTCAGCTTAATCAAACTGTGGAATTTTGCTGACTACATCCAGGCATTCTGAGGCAGAAACCTCCAATGAGTACTGTTTCTTTCATTGAGACTCATTATGTTCCTCTTCAGAGAGTAAATGAACACTCAGCAAGTCTTTCTGAGGAATCTCCTGAGGTGACCACATCCAAATGGTGCAAATCCTTTTCTCTTCTTTTGCTTGACAGAAACAAGCAAGAGCCACTTGAAGGGGAAAGCAGTGGGAACCTCGCCACTGAACTTTATGTTGCAAGGGGTCCACATCATTTCTACTTCTTTGTGGTGCTGGTAATCCTTTGCCCCCCCTTCCCTGTCAAGGGGCTAGATACAATTCCTCAGTAGACCCAGTGAGACCATTGCTGGAGTCGAAGGCGAAAGAAGCCAGTTCCTAGTTGGAAGGCCACATTTGACTCTTAATCCATTGTTCTGAACCATGCACAGAGCCCGAGATTTGGATGCAAAAACTTAGCCTCAGGGACAGCATGTGCTGCACTGGTTTTCATGTGCTGTGCTTAATCCAGCGTGAAATGAGTATATGCCCAAGTCTGCTTCTGTGCATGTTTATGGCTGTTAGATTAGACCAGTTATCCAAATATTATAGAACCTAGTGCCATTAAGTCTTGCATTCATACAGTGGAGCATAATCAGCTTTGTCAACAATGAACATTTCAGCGTTATCCACCTAACATTCATCGTTACCCACTAGCATTCAGTGTTATCCACCTAGAAAGAGGGTAAAAAAATTGTTTTAGCTTGGTTTTGATAAGATTGTGCCCATATTTGCAGAGTTCTATACATTCAGGATGAAATAATTTAATATTGTTTTAGAAGTGGGACAAGTTCCAACAGTGGCAGAATCATCTGCCCAGAGTCAGTGCCATCACCTGGGTTGAATCCCGGTTAGTGCCGCCACTTAATTGGACACTTATTTCTTTGAAAACTTTAAGCCAGGCAGGCTCATCATAGTCTTCTCCATCCTTGGGAATAGTTGTATCTATTGAACTTGGACAATGAAAACAGGTGAAATTTTAGTTTCATATTATTTTCAATAATAATTTAAACAGAATTCATAAAGTCCTTCATATCTGGGAAGGAAAGACATGGATATAAAAAAAACCAATGTAGGAGAAAGTGAGTTTCTCCCAACCCTAACGTAGCAATGAGATCTTATGATGAATTGATTAATGCATAAATAAGGTGTATGATCTTTCCCTATAAGGAACCTGTACCAATACGTGGAGAGATGTGTCTATGATTTAATAAACCCTTGTTCATCCTTTTGTGCCTTGAATGCACATGAATAAACACTGCATCCCAGTAGGGATGCGGAAATCAGCAAACTGTGAGGTTTTTGAGTTTTCTGCAATTCCACCTTGAAGCTCTCTCTGACTCATGTAAATACCCAATTATGAACCTTTTCCCATCGCATGTGAACACTGCAAAGGACTTGTGTACATTCAGAAGTAAACAGTCTTCTTCCATTGATTAAAGTTTGTGTGTACTTTTAAAAATCTATGCATATTTCATGCATTTTAAATCCCCGTACTTTTCAAACAAAGCTTTTCGAGCAGCATCTTAAGCTCATGAATGTAGCAGTTCGACCTTAGATTGTGGTCAAGTTTGGGTTCAGGAGGCAGAAATGAGGTAAAGTCTGATCCTAAAGGAATGGAAAGACATTTATCATACAGCCCTACACCCGAGTGAATTATGGAATGGGAGACCTGTGTGTCTTTCCCATGACCTCATCTGCTACACTCAATTGAACGATGCAAGCTCCAGAGCTCGTGTGACTTGGCCATGTGGAGGATGTGGAGAGCCAGACCTAGAAAGGTGCCCTTTCTTGACAACAGCATGTTGCACCAACTGTGCGTGTGTTTTAATGTGTGCATCAAGAAGGGAGAATAGAAACAAGCCTGTTTTGATTTCCATCTGGTTCACTCTATGCAAAGCAAGACAAGCTGAGAGGAAGGCCACAACCAGTCACCTTCCCCATTGTACATGGCTGCAGAGTGCAAAAAAATGGGGGGGCACAGTAAGCAGGTGTGCCAGCTGCCATTCCCAGTGACCCACCTACTCACCACTCACTGCTGCCAGTGGCAGTGACAGGCATGGAGGAATGGCACTGAATGTGCAGTACACGGGGATCAGTTCCTGGCAAGTATCCCGCGAACACTCGCTGTTTTCCAGGTACTGGAGCTTCTAGGCAAAGGGACCAGTCTTTTCCCCACTCCATCTACATCCCAGAGTCACTGGCTTTATCACCCGAATGTGAGGAATCTAAACCAGGGGACCAGGACATCCCGTCGGGCATGTGCAGTCACCTGATGGGCACAATCCACGTGATGGAAAAGTACATCAGGCAGGATGCTCTCCCCTTCTTGCTCCTACTCCCAGAGGAGCTAGTGTGGGGTAGCACTGTTGGATTGGGACCCTGCCGGAAGTTCACCAGGTGACTCCCACAGACTCTTAGCCTAACCTAACAGGGTGATTGTTGTTGTAAGGACAAAATGGGAATAAGGAGGAGGACCACGTAAGCTATCTTGAGTTTCTTGGAGGATGATATAACTATTTCCTGGGAAAGCCGTTATTGGAGAGGCATCATTTCTTCCCCCTTCTCACAGTTCTTCTAAACATGCATTACTATGGTCTTTAGTAATGCCCTTTTTTCAGAGAGTTGACCAGTATTGAATGCAAACTGAGGAATAACAATCTGTTCAATCTTTTCTCCTTGGCCATGGAGAAAGAAGAGAAGTGGATTTGTTTTTGTTTAGACTAGAAAGACAGCAGCTGCAGCACTTTTTGTGTGGCGTATGCACAGCTCTGTTATGACTTGTCTGCACTGAAATGAAATCTCCTTTTGTTGCTTTATCTTGAAAGTGTATCTTCTGGGTTTGTGCAGCCCAATCTATCGCAAGAGCACGCTGGCATTTTCTTTAAGTACACTTTCCTTCCCAACTACATCTTCTGCCTTTCTGCCTGAACAGGGCCTTTCTGCAGATATTCCAGCTGAAAGTACAGAATCTTGATCACTGAGCAGAGAATTTTCCTATTCAGTTTCCTTCCATGATCCACTTAAAGATAATACCCAACTTGCACCCTCTGTATCTTCACTTTGAAGAAAGACCCACTGTGTTTGAAAGTATAGGGGTTCTCCACACAGCACTTAATTAACATGGTGAATTCAGACACAAAATGGAGTGAGGGACACCAGCTCAATTAGTTTGCAGAAAAGGATTCAACAAATAAATGGAATATCAACAAGGGAAAGGTCCATGAAACTTTAAGGTACTCATGTATGCACAACTGCAGGGCCAAAAAGGAAAAACAGCTGTGTAGAACTGCTGATTACACAAGGGTTTGTTAAGCTGCAGGCCCTATGCCACTGATGTGCAAAACTATTATGCATCAGTTATGTGCACTGGCCCAGTGGGATCCACGTGGCAATATAACTCTGAGCCCAACTTGTTTTCCTTTAGCGACTGCGACCAACGAAAGCTTGTGACTCAGCCATGGGTCTAGGCTCAGAAAGAAAGATCTTTTTAGTTCCAAGAACAGGGTTGTGTTGTAACATGAAGACGCTCTGGTTTTGGCTTTACTATATCAGGCAGTATAAGCCAACTCTTAAGAGCCAGGTTGTCACCAATGAGAGCTTATATGAAACATGAGTCCTGTGGACCACAGGAACTTGTTAACAATCTCCCTTTGAGCCATGGAAGTGTGTTCGCCTAGCAAAAAAAAAAAAAAAAGGGGGGGGAACCTTTGCTATACCCTTTCTGTTGATAATTTAACATCTTTACAGCCAGTAACAGGGGTTTTGTTCCTTAGCTAAAATTGTCATGGCTGATGAATTTAAATCAATACGTGAGCCCAGATTGTCTTTTCCACGGTGCGGAGCCACATAGCTCTGTGGAAGAAAAGGCTTTGCATGCAAATCTCCCAGTTTCTTTCCTGTCATCTTTCATTACAGGGTATCAAGTGGTGGGCCTGGATGGGCCTCTGGAGAAATTCCAGGGCCATAGAAGAAACCAAAGGCTAGACAGAACAATCCCCTGTCAGCTTATGGGCCAGTTCATATACTCACAGGGTCTTCCATGGATAACTCCACACTCAGTGATACACCACATGCCTTACCAAAAACTGGCACACTCAGTTTGAATTTTCTCGCATGCCACTCATTCCAGAAATGGGATCCTTCCATCTTCCCTTCCTTCTTCCTGTACCACGCTTGCCCCTTTGTAAAACATGATTTCTCTTCATTCCTTCTGATGCCTGCTTTTGCCCAAATCAAACCTGTTTCTCTCATGATGGGCTTCTCACAGCACAATTCAGTGATAATGTTTGCAACCTTGGGCTACAAGAGGCATCCTTTGCAGGTGGTAAAGGTGGCAGAGGCTGCCTGGGCCTTTGGGCTCCTCTTCCTGCCTCACAAGTTCCATAAAGGGCTAGTCTGGACCATCTGGTGGTGCATTTCGGATAGGGAGAAAAGGAGCCTGGAATGTTGGCAGGATAGATCACATCCTGACGAATCTTGTCTTCTCCCCAGCCCCCAGAGTGCCCTATTTTTAGGTACAATGTGTTGATGCAGAACAAGTAATGCTTTGACCCTTTGAAATCAATGGGAATAGTTAGTCATGATGTTGATCTCAGTGGCACTACAGCGTGACTAAATCCAACTCAGTGCTTAATATATAGATAGAATGGTATGGAAGTAAAATAAGGGCACAGCCCCCTTCATCCTCAGACAGAAAAGACTGCCGTCTTCCACAGCATTCCCCATTCGGCATGGCTGGACAGGGCATGTGAGAAGCTGAGGCACTTTTCCTAAACATGTATAAGATTATGCCATAACTTCAACAAGAGATCTGAGTTTTAAAATAATAACCTAGTGGTGTATTTAAATTAATCTGCTGAAAATCAACAGCCATAAGAAAACTGGAGAAAAGGGGAGGGTACTCAAACAAATCCACAAGTGGACAATCTGCACCTCTAGTAAACATGATTAGAACTGATCCAACATAATTTAAATATATGATTTAAAAGCATCATGACCAAACTCTGCTAACCAGTTGAGAGCATGCACATTTCCTCAAAAGCTGACATATCAGAATAAGAAGGGAAACTGGATAGAAATCTCTCTCTAGGTGCCCTTTATAAAGGGCAGTACAACAAATCATGAACAATCACCTTCATCTCTCTCTGCCCACAAAGACACTCACCCCATGGAAATTCAACTACCTCCTAAATAAGCAGTTTGGAATGCAGCTTGGTACAAGGCTTCCCTAACAAAGAAAATGTGTGTTTGCGTAAATGCTGCAGCAGAGTGTGATTTCCCTTTATATGCTTGTAAGCGAACTGGGTGGCATCTCTGTACTACAGAAGAGAAACTGTAGAGCAGTTTAATGTCTTGGTTATTCAGAAAGAATCCTTGCAATCCTAGTTTGTGATTAGGTTGATGGATTAGGGATTCTCCGAGCCAAAACAGACGTCAGCTGGAATGTGTGGCTAGCACTGATGGGGTTTCTCCTTCTCCTATGCCTTCTTCGGTTTCACTGCACTTAGGCACGATGCAGAATGGGACCCAAGCACGGGGGAGTAGAAGATCTTCTGTGATCTGCATCAGGTTCCTTGCAACAAGGGATACCAAAGAAATTCACAACAGACTAAAATGAGTTCAGATCTCTAACAATTTGACCCATGGATTCAGCAGCTTTTCTCATGTGTCACAGACTTACTGATGATTTTTAAATGAAAATTTATGCAAATGTGTCGTGTAATATGTAAACTAAAAAAAGCACTGATCAAAGTGCATATTTCCTTATTAGGCTGGAATGTAAACATTTACATTTTGGAAGATAAGTTTATTTTAGGGAGCTGTTTGCTTCTTTGAGACTGTGAATTTGTACAACTGTAAATTTGCAAACTCGCACAAATGCATTCGCACAAAATCTGATTCCATCCATGAACAGGCAGTGAAAGAAAAGGCAGCTGACAACCCACAAAGAAGAGATGCAATGAACTGAGAATGTCCACACATCCCTACCTGTAGCTACTCCAGAGTAAAAATAAAAACAGACTAGCTATACATTTGAAGTAACACTTGTTTGGGTTCTTTGCCATCCTTCCTTCCAGAATGACACTGTCCAGGATTTCCTTAGGAAAGGAATTTCTGCTTAAGTTTAATGGCTATTTAACCTGTTTGGGTTTGCAGTATATCTAAGCCAGTACAGTATAATTTTCAATGCAGTTCTAAAATGTATAAAGCCAGATTCAGTTTTCCAATTTAGCAGTCAAGCCAGTCAGCCCTTCTGGCCACTTGCCTTCTAAATAACATAGGCATGGAAGGAGAGAGTCACTCATAAAGGGGTTCCATCTTGAATCATTTACAGCCACAAAACCAGAACTTGTTCTGTTTTGACCCATAGCATTTCCACGATGGCCAAGGAAAACTGAACTCAGAAGCCTTGCTGATGTCATTCGTAGATTTCTATCAAGGATGGGGAAAGTAGTTAATGATCTATCACATAACAAAACTCCCAAGCTTTTTAAGGCTGTGTGGGTTAAAGACACCTGTGGTTTTTTAAACTCTACCTGGAAGAAGGCAATTTTCTCCTTCAGTAACCATTCATCCCTCAAAGCATAAAGCCAATAAACGGCTGTATCACTTAGAACTTTCTGGGGCTTTTTCCTCTTTCTTTTCTTTGAGAAAAAGAAAAGAAATATGTCAGATTATTTATACAACCTGCCTCACAGGTGTCAGTGAAAGGTCAGGAGGTCAGATACCTCAGGAGACGGCTGATGAGATGTCAGCCTAAGAGGGAACCGCTACCTATTCCAGGAAAAGGTCAACACCGTGTGGAGACTTGAAGTGAATGAGGCTTCTGCAGGGGACCCGTCAGCTCTGGTAGGCGAGAGACGCATTGGAATGGAAGCAAAAGATGTTGCGGTGCAATCGTTACAGTGTCCAAGCAGGTCCTTTCTGGTGCAAATGATTCCAGCCTTATTTCTGTCAAGCAGGCAGGAAGATATAAATCTGGTAAGCTTCTGCCACTGCATGGAAGCCCATGCTGCTCAGCTGGTGGGGGAATGCGGGGGGAGGGGTTGTTAATAAAATACACAGAATAGAAAGCAAGGTCAGAGGTGATGTTATTCCTGAAAAGCCTTGTGGGGACTGGTGGGGGGATGCAGAGAAGGAAAGTAAAAGGAAAAAGGAGGGTTAGCCGGAGCAACAATAAGAACGTTTCTTCCCCTTTGCCAATGACCTTTCCAAAGCAGTTTCTTTAAAAAAAATGGCATAGGCCACTCTGGTCTAGATCTATACTGACATCTGCAACTTTGTTATCTGCCCAAGTTTCCTCTCTCTCTCTGTTGGTACTCCCTGAAGGGGTTTCTTCCTCCCACAATTGTGGCAAAATCCTGACATTTTGCAAATTTGGCTAATTTTTCCTATCAACTGTTTTCCTAGGCTAAGAGAAAAGGGACTTTTAGGACACAATCGATCCATGTTTAGACCAAAAAAAAAAAGTTTTACATTTCCCAGCATGCTCCAGCCAGCTTGCCTAGCTTGGCATGCTGGGAGTTGCAAGCCTGGCTGGGGCATGCTGGGATTTGCTTGTCTTTTTTTCTCTCTAAACACATGCAGCACTGCACTTTTAGTACATAAAGGATAGAGTCATGCTGTACCATCCAAAGCACCCCCTCCCACGATAACAATGATCTCTCACATGCCACGTTCCTGATCGTCATGAGTGTGTGTGTGTACGTTGGGAGTTTAATTGGGAAATGACTGCTTTGTTACCTGCATTTCTGCTCTTACTGCTTTAATCTGTGAACATATATAAAGCTCAATTCATCCCACAGGAGACTCTATGGATTTCTGTGATGAATTTGGCTCATTTTCTTCTATTAAATTGTCGTTACATAAAATTATATACCAGAATAATGCACCTTGGGAAAATAAAATGCTTAATCATCTCAGAACTCAATTCTCATTATTGTTTCCCAGGCAGATTCTACATTATATTACTGTTGAATTTTAATTTTTGCCACAAGCAGTAAAAAATAACCAAATCTGTTGGGACTGCGATCATCCAAGAGCTGCTGAAATCCAAGGGGTTTGGCATTGCATAAAAAAGAACTCAGGGCTTCTGTAAAATGCAATGACACGAATGTCAGCACCTGCCAGCCTTCACCTTCCAGGTGCCCTCCAGATGTGTTGACTACAATTTCCATGATCCCCAGTCAGCATGGTCAGAGAGCACAAAATTGGGGAAAGGTATTATATTCTAAAAAAATCTTCATATGGATCCGGTACAAGTGATCCAAAAAGGCCTAGCCTTTTAGACTGGATGCAAAGTTCTCTCTTGCTTTCTCTTGGTGGATTCCATTATCACGCATCAACAGGCACTTGTTACAAACCTCAGCTCATGTGCTAATTTATTTAGAAGCAGGGCCCATGGAAGGAAAAGGGAGACCTTGCAAGAAAGCATGCTTTAGACCACTGGTTCTTTCTTTCAAGCCAGGGATGATGAGAAATGGCTGGGCATCCCTCCTTGCCCATCTCTGCTACCTTTGGCCGCTCATGGAACAGCTCTCATCTCCCTTTTGTTTGCCTGTCGCCCTCAGATCTGCCTAGCATGGAGCACCACCAGTGCACCCTTCGTGGCACACTAGTCCCACTGCAGGAGAGCAACTTGTGACTGTGCGACAAGCTCTCCAGGTCACCCATCCCTTGCTCTGAGGGTGTATCGTTCCCATGTATGAGTGCAGCTGGTGAGCTTTTATTGGCAAATAATGTCAAAGGTTTCACAGGCATGACTCTGCAATGCTAAACACTGTTTGTTGCCTCAGCAGAGCAAAGCTGCTGTCTGTGGAGACCCGGGAAGATGCCTCACTTGGAGGCAGGAGCTCTGTGATGCGGTCAGGGGGAGGACAGCATCAACCCATCTCCTGCTCTATCATCTCCTCCATCACACAGGTCTTACGATGCAAGCATGAACAGAAGCGTTATGCTAAACTTCAAGGTATGCCGCAACAGCCTTTTTGCTCCCCTCTTGCATCCCGGGGTCCCTGTTCTTATGGGCACTGCGTCCCTGATTGAGCAGGCCAGGTAAAGGCCGTGGTCCCCTCAGTCCCCAAGTTCCTATGAGCTCGCTGTTCTCCTCAGGGCTCCGTCGGCTCGGACGTGGCTCCCTTGAGCAAGGGTTGCTTGCAACTCTCCAGCTCTGGCCACCAAGCACCTCCTGCAGCCTCTTCCCCGAGCTGGTGGTGGCTTCTCTTGCAGCAGCAGCTGCCACCTCCTTCCCTGGGTCCCACCTGTCACATCTTAATCTTAGATAGTGTTTTTAAAAAATCATGGTCATGCCCACACCAGCATGCTTAAACGTCCCGGAACAGCTTGAAATGCAATTCATATTTTGGACTTTGGACTAACTTCATAGGTGTGGAAACAAGGTGATGTGATTATTGGCACATGCTAAGAGACTGAAGTTCTCAAAGTGGTCTCCAAATCCATCATTTCACATCACATGGCCTGGTGCCCAGTCCAAACTGAACCCATAGGGATCATACCTGGGAGATTTGATTTTTTTCCTTCTGGCTTTAGTAGATTCCCCAGTAGAATTGTTTATACACCCAATCCCTCTCTCCACCCTGCCATATTTACTTTCCTTCTCCCAGGGCTGGGATGAAACTGAGTTTTTTCAAAGTAGATTTGAAGTACAGAATGGGATTTTTTTGGAAGAAACTAGTAAATTGCATACCCTCCCGTGTCAATCTTGTTGCTAGTGGCCAATGCACTGGACCACCCCATAGAAATATTACAGCAAGTGCTTTGTAAGACCTTGAAATACCTTGCTTTTATTCACACCACGCTGGTATGGCTTGTCTTGTCTTGAAGTGACTCGGGGACCATACCAATGACAGTGTGTGCAGTTAAAATGCAAGACTGGAAGAGCGGTGCTGGATCAGATCAAGGGTGCAACTAGTCCAACATTCTGTTCTCACAGTGGTCAACCAGCTGCCTGTAGGATCTAACAAGTCTCACTTGCCTTTGAAGCCATCCAAACCGATGGCTGTTGCTACATCTTGTGGAAGACATACTGCCTTTTGCCTGTTCTGAAAGCTCAGCCTATCTCTACTTCTGCACCAGTGTTATTTTCCCCTGGCTAGAATCTATCTGTCCACTTCAATATGTTCCATTTACTCCACTGGGCTCATGCCCATGGTCATCCCATACCCTCATCCCAGTCTGTGAAGCAGAATCATCCCACGCTGAGGAACACCTGGGACCACACAAAAGCGGCTTCTTGAGTGCAGTACTGTTTGTTTGTTTGTTTATCATATTTATATACCACCTCATAGCCCAGAGGGGTGGCTTCCAATAAAAACAAGAACAATCAAATAATAAAATACAACAATAAAACCAACAGAATAAGAACAAGATCCATTAAGAATATAAAATCTGATATTCAAGTCAAAAGGTCACAGCAAGCACACAGCAATATGTTAAAAACCTGTTAAAGACCAGATTGGCTACTGTTAAATGAAAGAGTCTTTGTCTGGTGCAGCCATGATGCTAGGCATGTCTCCTTGGGAACAGTGTCCCGCAAGTGGGGTGCAATCACAGAGAAGGCCCTGCTCCTTTTCTCCCTGCACTTCATTGATGGGTGGCTCTCGGAGAAGGACCTCCACTGAAGAACTTAGTGATCCGGTGGAGTTATATGGACACAGGGTTTCTGGAGATATCCTGGTTCTATGCAAGTCATACAACAGGCTCGCTGATTAATTTAGTCTGCAGACTACTTTGCACCAAGAAAAATGGCACTCAAGGTGGCTTATAGTCATAATTAAAACCTGTTTTAAACAGTAATAGCACAAATGCATTTGTGCACAATTAGAAGCACAACAATAACTGAATGAAAACAGCATCCAACCCAACAGTCCTGGTGAAATGCCTGCTTGAATAAAAAGATCTTTGCCTGCTGGCCATGGTGCTGTTAGGGGTTGGCCCACTAGGACTGGGGCCCCAAATCTGTGGGAACCTACCTGCCCCACCATCCTGCTGTTGATAGGCACTTGTTGAATAAAGGTCCAGTGGTCCTGAGGATCTCGGCTGCATCTGGTCCCCCTGGATTGGCTAGTTTTTTGCCCGCATCTGCTTCATCATCGGCAGTGAATCTCCCCTGAATTTGTCAACATGAGCATTTTTCTCTGAAACCAAATTCCCTTCTCTCCATGCAACCTTTTCTACAAATAGAGGTGTCTCAAAAAAGAAAGAGAGAAAGAGAGGCTTTAACCATATGCAAATCAACCTATGCAAATTTATCTTTTGGGAGGGAGTTGTTCCAGATCCTTCCAGTACTTTAGATGGTTAAATTTTTGAACATGCTCCTGAACTTGGTCAAGCACCAATCACACAGTTGTTGTTATTGTTGTCTGTTTCTTAATGATGATATTGACTGAGGTGAGATGGGCTGAACTGAAGAGCAAGGAAGCCAGGAAGCAAATGTCTGCCTCCAAACGGTGCTTGTTGTCTTATTAAGTCCACCACAGCCTCAATTATTGGAAGGTCTAGAAGGTCATTCCAAACTTCAAGTACAAGTGAATCCTTGATCCAAGGCTATGAAGATATACAGGTTAATCATGGTCTTAAAGTAATGGAGGGTGCAATCTGACATTCGCCCAACATGGTCCAGGGGACGCAGAATAGGTCTAAGCCCCAACTTCAACCATGGAGAGACCTTCCAAAGTTGGAGCTGGGACTCTTCAACTCCCATCAGCCCTACTCCTCCACTCTCATGGCTGGCACAGTTCCTTCCATGCTGGCAGAGCACTGAAGATGGAAAACCATCTTTGGAAACAGCAGAGTATGGCAGTCCAAGGATGGGATGGGGAGAAGCAACTTGTTATCACCCTCTCGAGAATCCTAGCAGTGCCTCAGGCTCTGCAATTTGCAAGGAGTGGAAAAAACAAACAGATGAACCAAATCATCTGTCTAAAAGTTTTGGAGGGCAATCCTGGCCTCCACACTCCACCTCCCTTCCCCTGGATGCCTGCAATCTTTCAAGTTTGGAGGGTTGTGGGCAGCCTCATTGGACGTGTCTTGAGGCTCCTACATACAAGATGCATTATATAGGGTCTGGTGTGTTTGTGATATACACTCCAAGCATTGTCTACGGCTGTAACAAAATAATGAAGTATGAGGTAGACCCTGAGAAAATCTAAATCCCCAAAGGATGCTGAGGAAAGCCAACACCCAGAGCGAAGCGTGAAGGCCAATGGGAATGATGGAGAGGGAGAAGAGAGGAAGCAGGAAGCATGTTTTCACTCTGCCTCTGCGGAAGAGTCGGGCTGGAATGCCGAGATTGTGCAATAGCTACAGAACAGATATTGCCTGCATGGAGAGAAATATTTGAACAAACATCCTGTAATATGCCTACTGCAAGCTGTAGCAGCCCCCAGCAATTTTTACTGGATGTCTTATCTGTTAGCAAGGAAATTCTCTCCAGGGGAAGGGCAGGCACAGTGCACTGTTCGGGTTTATTAGGTTTCTGTGCAGTCTTGAATGCGTTCTTGAATATTTGACCCTCCCCTTCATTTGAGTGCAGCTTGTCCTGGAGAAGGCCCCACTAGATCTCACGCTCTCTCTTCAGGCTGATGGTTGCTGCAGGTTCTCCTGCCCTGAAGCCACGAACAAATTGCATTGTGTACACCAACCGTGAGCCTAATCTGCAGGTTCGCTGCACTTTACATCTTTTGTGGCCGTTCTTTTCTACATGAAGCGGCCTTCCATGGCCTGCTGACCTCCTGGTGTTTTGGATTACAACTCCCAGAATTCCCAATTAGAATTAGCCATGCTGACTGGGGCAGATGGGAGTTTAGGTCATAAATATCTGAAGGTCAACAGCTTGGAAAACTGTGGTAGAGCTGCCCTAAAAGCTGCTGGAGGAAGGGGAATGATGGGATGCTACACAGGTTACCCCAGGACTTCATCCATATTTAATCATATTTAGAGAAGATCCATTGACTCTGGAATTATAATTTGAAAAGGCCTGTTCTAAGTAGGGATGCTGGAAATTTTGTGTTTGGTCCTCATTTGTAACCACATCAATCTAAGGAGAGTTCTCAGACTAATGTGTGGACTGAAACATAATAATCCTCTAGATTACACATGTCCTTATATTTTGCACTGCATTTCTCAGTTTGAAAAACGTGCACAAAATGGTGTCTCATTTTGTTTCATTTTGATACCACCCAACTGCTGAAGCTCTCTAGGCAGTTCACAAAGCACATTTAAAAAACCCAAAATATGCATGTACAGTATATATCAAAAATAACTAACAATATAATATTTAAGACCACATATTAAACAGGTTGTGTGTGCGTGTGTGTACAATAACCCCATCCTCCACTGCACATATGCAGAATAAGAACCTCGTCCCCCCAGGCACGGAAGAGACCACCACTGTTTGAGGGGGTCTGCCCTTGCCATCCCCTCAAAGGGGCAATGGCCTTTGGCATCCTTCCCTCCAGGGTCATTGCCGCTCCCCATTGGACTGATGGAAACAGCCCAGCTGCTGCTCAGGCCAGGTGTAAGAAGCTCCCACCGAGCGCATGGCAGGCCTCTCCACAGAACAGGGGCTCAATGCAGGGCCTTGACCCAGCCAGCCAGGGGCTGGCAAGATGGCAAGCAGGCTGATGGAGAGGCTAAGCCGGCTGCGAGAGAGGGCCGGAAAGTGGAAATCCAGCACCGCCAGCCTTGCTGAGATTGTCCAGGGCCACCGTTCCGCGGCCAAGAGCGGGGGAACAACCATCAGCTCAGTGCCATGGGGCAGGCTTTGCACATAACGATTTTTGCCACTTCTTACTTGATATTTAGATCATTTCTCTGCCTTGTAATTTGAAAAGGGAAACAACAAAGTAGCTTCCAATTTACATTGGAAAATATAAGCAATAGAAAAATAGTACATCTGGATTTATTTACAAATAATGAACGGGCTTCCTTGAAAGAATGCCCTCTGCTAACGAGGAACCACATCACATGTGCTGAAGCCAGGAGGAGGAGGAGGAGGAGGAGGAGGAGGAGGAGTTATGGTGACGGGCACAATTAATCCGAGTCCAAAAGGTCTGGTTCTTAGATAGCTGCAAACTGAAATGTCGAAACTTTAGATCATTCTGTTTTCAGAACATGGGTTGCATCTTTGTACGCTTTACAGGGTTGTCCTTCCCCACCCCCACCTGCAAACTGGAAAAAAATTGTGGTGCCAACAGCCTCCAGACCTCATAACATGTTTAATTATATGTTACAATAGCCATTCAATGAACTGGCCACTTGCCCTGCTTAAGTGGCAACTCCAGTTGGAGCCTTGCCGTACTGAATGGAAACAGATGCAAAGTACAAATGCATTCAAACTGTGCAGAGCAGTTACAGCTTTTCCCCTCCCTGGATCAGGACCTTAAGGTGAGGAGTTGGGAGCGCCATGATCTGGATGAGGCTTCTTACACCTACTCTAGAGTAAAAATACTAATTAAAAAGGACATTGCTTTGAGATAAATTACAGAGTAATGTCGACTTTGGTGCTCAGTAACCATCTGAGAAGGAAAAGCAGATGGCAGACCAGATGAGCAGCTGTGGTTAGAAAGGGCGACGAGTTAGCAGGCCTCAATCCGATACACCTACCCGAACATCATGCGCTGCTTCTGGCGACAAACGTCCGTTGCCTAATCCTGCTGCCCAGCAAAGTCAGCAACTGGCAGCAAGCGCTGTGCCATCACAATTCCATCTTAATTCTGCCAGACCAGAACCAGTCCTACCATTAGGCAAAATGGGGTGGTGTCCCCGATTTGTGCTTGTTTGTGCTTTCACGGAAGGGCAGCCAATTGCTGGCCATTGAATGGATTGTCCTGCGGGTGCTCATTGCTGGTGGAAGGGGAAGAGGCCCTTGCTAGACCTTCTATGGCAACAGACCTTGGCTAGCCTTGCAGATGAAGCGCCTGGACGTGGAGGGCCCGTTTCCTGCTCCACCTTGGGCCAGCTGTCACTGGAGGGCTGAATGTGTGCCTCTTTTCTGTGGCATGGGCAAATTTTGTGTTGCATTTCCAGGGCCCTAAATCCCCCAGTATTTAGGTTTCAGATTTGCACCAATCCTCCAAGCAAGATGGACCATGCAGCCTGTGCGACCACCCTAAAACACCGCACTACGTAAACACATCAAAGTCCACCCCACCCCCGTTGTGCCTGTCATGTTTGCCTAATCTTTGTCTGGGATGCCTCACAGAGGAAGGGTTGTTTGTCTCTCTGAGTCATCCCAAATATATCTGGGGAGACGTTCCTGGGCATTCCTCTCCAAGATAAGGAGTCCATGGCATATGCTGAGTGAGCTGGCAGCGGGTTATCTGGACAGCAGTTAATCTAAATCTTATTCTTGCATACTTCTTCTGGTATGCAGTGACAAATTATGCATGCTGAAGCACCTTCCTCATTGCACGTAAAAAGGCTGTGTCTCAACAAACAGGGCAGAAGCCCGGCACGCTGCATCCTTCATGGAGCCTGACACGCAGGAATTTATGATCCACTGCGGTGCACTCGCCTTCTTCCAAATTTATCCCCTGCTGTCTCCTAAGGGCTGGCTGCTCCGTGTAAAGCCCACTTTATTCCAATGTTAGCTGATAACACCAGTCCTTTGCAAGGCACTAGGCTTCGTTTTGATGACTTGCATGTTTGTGAGTCCCCCTGAAATCAAGGGCTGTGACCTTCAGCATAAAAGATTTGTGAATCTCTCCCTCCAGTGAATTACTCTTCCTTTTGCTTTCAAATGCGGGTGCAAAAGGTGTGCGGGGAGAGGAAGGCAGGTAGGTCATTTCTACAAGGGATGGAGACATAGGGCTGGATCCAAAGTACCTGGAGCAGAAGAAAAAGTGGTGGCTGCTCTTCTGTAGCCCTCCCCAGACTAGGCAGACTGGAATACAAATCCCATCATCCCCAGTCAGCATGGCCACTGGCCAGCTGTTTTGGGTTGATGGGAGTCATGGAGAATGTCAGATTGGGGCAGAGGAGACTTCCTGGGTTTCAGCACTGTTCTTACTAGTGCTGCACTGAAGATTCTCCCTCATTTCTCTTTGGCCCTTCTCATTTTGTTTGATAGAAAAATGAATTACTTTTGAAAAGAAATTCAAAAAAGAAGAAACATTGGGGGAAATTCTCCTGGGTTTAGTTCACAGTTCTTGCACATGCTTTACTTACGAGGTGGTTGAGAACTATGCACAAGTGCCCTGTCTTTCATCGTTACAATTGTCCTTATTTATTTCTTAGATTTATATCCCACCATTTTTCTTACAAAGATCTCAGAATAGCCAACATCATTGTCCTCTTCCTGCTCTCAGTCTTATCCCCACAACAACAACCCTTTATGTTGGGCTGAGTGTCTGTGACTGGCCCAAAATTACCCAGTTGGTTCTGTGACTGGCCCAAAATTACCCACTGGGGACAAGAACCCAGATTGCCAGAGTGCCAGTGCTGTGCTTTTACCACTACACCACACTGGCCCTCACGCAAGGGAGGCTTAGAGAGTAGCTACAAGGGACAGGGCCTTTTCAGGGGTGACCCCTGACTGTGGGATAATTTCTCCACTGAGGTCTGCCTGGGCCCACTTTGCCATTCTTTTGACACCAGGTTAAGGTAGTTCTCTGTGCTGAGGCATTTAAAGACCCATGAGGTTTAGTGGCTTGATTGGGGCACCCATATTAGTTGTTTTCAACATGTTTCCTTGGTCTGCTGCAAAAAACCCCCAAACAAACCTGCTTTTAAATTCTGTACTGTTGAAAGTCGTGATTGTTCTTGCTTTGCTTTGCTTCATGAACTGCTGTAAGTGGTCCAGAAAGCTTCATCTTTTGGGTAGCAGAGAAATAAATACATCTCTTCAGGAACATACAGGTTCCTTGGCTTTCCCCACTGCCTACCCAGGGGAAGAAATCTTGAACTCATTCCTCCCATGGGGCTTTTTAAAAAAAATCAGGAAGTGCAGGCAGCCTGGGAGACAGTAAAGTACACACAAACACACGACCTCAGCTGCTTCACAGTAAGTCTGTATGCTCAATAACAGCGCAAAGATGAATTACAAAACACCTTGAGGCAGAACAAGGTGGGGGGTCTTCTATGGAGGAAGAAATCTTCCAGAAAACTGGGGATGGGGGCCAGATGTTGACTCAGCATGGGCTCCATCCCTTCCATTAGAAAGGACACCTTACTGCCCAATCACCCCTGAATTTTGACAGATGCAAAATGGAAGCAGCCAGCCAGCAGCATGTGCAGTGCCACCCCCTCCTCGCCAAACTAAAAAATTAAGACCTTGGGAAGAGGTATTGGTGCCACCACCCTTGCCAATGGCAAGACCTACCTGTGAGAAACTACTGAGAATTTCTGCTCTCCCACATCACTTGATGAAACTCCCCCTCTCCCCCGTTTCGTTGCCTGTCAACCAGTGGAGAATTTCAAGAGGTCATTTACACACCGGTTCTTATGTTTGCCCAAGATTTCCCACTAGTAGAGTGCCCCCTTTGGGTTACAGGGCAGTGGGGACAATGCATTTTCCCTTTGGGTCCCTTCTGTAAGAAAATGGCTCCATCTACTACTCCGTCTAGAAAGGGTTGGCTGATGCGGTCACCATCCCCTATGGCCCCAGTGTGGGCTAGCGGTTAAGAGTGCCAGACTGGGACTCAGGTGACCTGGGTTCCAGTCCCCTCTCAGCCAGGGGGCTCTCTGGGTGACTCTGGGCCAGACATAGACTCTCATCTCAGCCCACCTCACAGCAGGAGAATTATGGTAGCCATCTTGAGCTCCTTGAAAGGAAAAAGGGCAGGATATAAATATAATGAATAAAAAATGGCCTTCCGGTTGAAAATGTGAATTCCTCAGATCAGTTTTGGAATCAGGGTATTTGCAAAACTCACAGACTTTAATTCCCCCATTGCTTCACATCCCCTACTGCCTCAAGTTACTGATGCACCCTAGGGATGAAAATTGGCACCAGAAGTGAAACAGCATCATGACAAAATCCATCTATCATTTCCTCACAATGCCATGTTTGAAACATGGCAGCCTGGCCAGCTGCAGTTACTCCTGGTGCTTGAAACAGCCAGGATAGTAATTGTTAAAGCAATCGCTGCTAAATTTTAAAAGCTATGAAAGAAGGAAAGAAGGGAGAGGCGTACAGGAGGAAGAGTTGCCCTCTATCTTGAGCGCATAGAGCCCAGAAAAAAATGATACTCAAAAGAGTGAAGACTCCTGCACAGAACGATGGATGAAAATCCTGGCTCCAAAATTTAGTCATAGGTGTTTGCTATCATCGCCCAGGTCAAAATATTCAGGGTGATCTTGAGATGAGGAATGAAATCAGGGAGGCCTCCAAGCAGGCAGTGCTGTAATGACGGGGGACCAACCACCCACACGACTGGATAAATGCATGTTCCAGTTCTGACAGAAAGGTTAAATTTCTCAATGTCAGAAATGACTGTGCCCTGGAGCAGTTGGCCATGGAACCAATCAGTGGGGAGGCAGTCTTGGATTTAGTCCCAGGTGGGGCTGCCCTGGACACAGTACAGGATGTAAATGTTGTAGAGCCATTAGGTAACAGTGACCTCAGTGGTATCAAATTAATATACAGTCAGGTGGAAGACTGCCAAAGAGGCTGAACACAGTTGCGCTTGACTTCAAAAGAGGAAACTTCTCAGAAATTAGGGAAATGGTAAAGAAGAAGCTGAAACAGGAAATCGAGAAGTTTAAATCACTTCAAAGCACTTGGAGATTACTCAAAAACACTATAATAGTGTTCTGGACAAACTAAGCAGTCAGGGAATAAAATGAGTTCAGGTCCTCCCATGGATCACTAACGGGTTGAAGAACAGAGGGTGGGAATAAATGGTAACTTCTCCTAATAAATAGATGTCACCGATGGAGTCCTGCAGGATTCTGTACCGTGAGCAGTGACTTTCAACCTATTCATAAATGATCTAGAATTAGGAGTGGGTGGTGAAGTGCTCAGGTTTGCTGATGACAAGCCCTATACTTTTTGGGGTAGTTAAAAGCAAACAAGATTATGAGACCCTCCAGAGTGAGCTCTCCAAGCTGGGAGAATGGGCAGCTCAGTGCAAGCAAGTGTAGGGTAACACAGGTTGAGCCAAAGAATCCCAACTTCGAGTTCACACTGATGGGATCTGAGTTAGCCGTGACTGAGCAAGAAAGAGATTTGGAGTAGCGTGAGACAATTCAATGAAAATTGCAGCCCAGTGCTCAGCTTCTGTGAAGGAGACAAACTCCATGTTAGGCATAATTAAAAATAAAATTGTTTGTTTATTCAGTTTTTATACACTGTTTAGTAGACATTCTCAGAACAGTGTACAGCAATTAAAACAACACGACACGCATGAAATAAAAATTAGAACTGCCAAAACCATCCTTCCCTTATGCAAATCTTTGGTGGGACCTCACTTGGAATATTGTGTCCAGTTCTGGTTGCTTTACCTGAAAAAGGAGATGATTGAGTTGGAAAAGGTACAGAGAAGGGCAACAGAAATGATCAGGGGGCTGGAGCGGTGCCCCAGTGATGAGTGGATAGGGCAAGTGGGACCGCTCAGCTTAGAAAAAAGGAGAGGAGGGGGAGACACGATAAGGGTGTTTAAAATTATGCATGGGTGGAGAAAGTAGGAGGAAGACATTTTTCTCCCTCTTCCTTAACTCCTGAACCCAGGGTCATCTGATCCCGTGAAATTCAATGCCACAGGAAGTGGTGATGCCTGCCAGTTTTGATGGCTTTACAAAGGGAGTGGAGCACGCCGTGAGGATGAAGGCCACCCGTGGCTACTGGCCTTCCTGGCCTGTGCTTCCTCCTTGAGCAGAGGTGGCCTGCCTGCATACACCAGTTCTTGAGGTCTTGGGCAGGAGGAGGTGTTGCACCATCCTCCTGGACAGATCCTGCGGGCAGCTGGCTTGCCACTTGTGCCAGGGTGCTGGACTAGATGGACCTTTGGCCTGACCCTTATGGCTCTCCTTATGCTCTTATGAAAGACAGATGCTGCCACCCTCAGCTTTCCATGCAAACAGGACCTGCCCAACCATTCCATGGCTGACGGTGCCTGCATTTGGCAGCAGAACCACCAGACTGGCAATTTGCACTTCTCCCCACCCAGACTATCTCAGCGGGGAGGGCCCAACGCAGCTGCTTCCAGGAAAGAGGAGCTCCATCATCCTGTTCTTCTCAGCAAGAGTCACCCAGCTGGAAGAAGAGCCTTTGTAGCCCCAAGGAGAGCCCAGCTGTGTCCCACAAAATCTCAGGGGAGCCTGGGCAGGTCCTACAAGAACTTGGGGTGCAAAGTGTGGCAACAAAGCTGATAAAGAAGGGGTCAAGGGTGCATGGCAGCAAGAAGGAAGGCGATAAGTTGGCAGAGGCAGTCTGAGTTGTCAGAGGGAGGTAGCTTGGGGCAGCTATGTTGGTAACATGTGTGTGTGTGTGTGTGTGTGTGTGTGTGCTGGCCCTTCTCTGAATGTTGAAGAACATGGCATATCCTCTCCATAGCCTCTACAAGTGAGACTGTGCTGTTTGCTGAGCAGGCTTATCTAGACCAGGTGATCTGAGGTAGCAGCATCCTCAGGTGGCTGCTGGAGGACTGGTGACCAGAAAAACTTAGTGATGGCCCTCTTAAAACGGACACGTCAGCCAGCACCAAGTGTTGAACAGGTATTTCATTTCCCCACAATGCTCTGTCAGGGGCATCACCTGGCACCTCACCATTGGATGCTGCTGCCAGTTGCCACTATCAGGTGAGCTTGTCCGGGCAAGCAGGTGACTGATGCAGAGCTGCTGAAGGGCCCCTCAAACCTGAGGGTGGACCTGAAACAAAGGAGGAAACTCATGAAGGAATCAAGAGAGGGAGAGCTGGTATGTGTCTCCTTGGATTTTTCTCTCCAGTTAGCAAACAACACAAAATATTCATTGACTCTGCTTGTTCACAAGGCAGCTCAGCTACAGAGTTGGGAGAGAGAAGGTGTTTTTCTCTTTATTGGCTGCCTAATCTGAAAGTAAACACAGCCGAGCACCAGATCCAGGAGTGAGAAAAGAAGCTCTGTTTAAGCAGTAAACACTACATGGAGCACTGTGTATTTAATGGCACAGCAAACAGCCCCCAGCAGTGGAGGACACATGCTGCAGTACGGCCTCGGGCTTTCCACTGGAGGACTCCGGGCACGGGCAAAAGGAGTCCCAGAACGAGCTCTGCCCACACACAAAGTACATTCAGGTTCTGAACAGGGTTGGCCATTAGCTGCCATACAGAAGGTAAATGATTGACGCCAGGCTCCAACTTGGCATAGAAGAGAATAGTGTCATTGACCTTGAGAACAGCACTCCCAGGGAGAAGGAAGAAAAGAAACAGGAAGGGGCTGGTTCAGTTGGACTGTCCCCCTTCCTGGGCCATTCCACCAGCCCTGTTCTTGTTTTCCTCTGCCCTGGCCCTCACTCTTTCCTTGTGTGCTGTGTCTTCTTTAAGCATGGGGACAGGGACAGTCTCATGTAACTGCGAACCACCCTGGAGACCTTTCCTTTTGGGGTGGGGGGAGCATAAAAGGACTTTAAATAAATTAATCAATCCTGGCATGACAACACTTAGAATATTGTGTTCAATTCTGACTGCCTCACCTGAAAAAGGACGTTGTTGAGTTGGAAAAGGTATGGAGAAGGGCAGCAAAAATGCTGGAACAGTTCCCCAGTGCAGTTATGACAACTGGGACTGTACATCTTAGAAAAAGGGTGAGAAAGGGCAGACATGATAGAGGTGTGTAAATTAATGCATGGGGTGGAGGATGTAGAGAGGAAGACATTTTTATCTTTCTCCCATAACCCTTGAACCTGGCGTCATCCCATGAAGCTGACTGGGAGAAGGTTTAGGACAGGCACAGGGAAGTGCTGTAAGTTAACCCATGGAATTTGCTGCCACAGGAAGTGGGGATGGATGGCCAACTGGATGGCTTCAAAAAGGGACTGGGCAGCTTCAGGAGGGAGGAGGCTACCCGTGGCTACTGGCCTTGCTGGCCAGGTGCTCCCTCCTTCACCAGAGGTGGCCTGCCTGCATTGCCCAGTTGCTGGGGAGCTGGGCAGGAGGAGGTCCTGCACCCGTCCTGCTGAAGGAATCCTGTGGGCAGCTGGTTTGCCTCCGTGTGGATGGAAGTGCTGGACTACATGGACCCTTGGTCTGACCCAGCATGGCTTTTTTATATTCGTATGTTCTTCAATACATGCATACGCTGCTGAGTGGCAGCAGTTTCAAATAGCTCCATGTACTTCTCAATCTTCTTTCCACAGGACAGAGAAAGTGCCATTTAAGAACCTTTAGCTACTCGTTTGCATGCGTGCCTGTGTGGACACACACACACAGCCCAGCTGCACTCGAAGTGTGTTTCAGCCCTAGCACAAAACGCTGTCCAGAGTTCCAGATGGCCTCCGCTCCATTTGAACAGGCAGCAGCATATAAGCAGAATCCAGGCATGATAAGAAACAGGTCCTGGATAATTGAATCATGCCGGTGGCAACTCTGTAGACGTGAAGGCTGCTTCAGCATGAGATGTGCATCCCACAAGTTTTGTGAGATCCTGTGCAAACACATGAGCTTTTTCCGGCTGGCTGAGGAGGAGAAAGCTCACACCCCTTTTACCCGTTTTCTTTTTGACCTTGAAAAAGGCTAGTTATACAACTCCACCTTTTTACATGGATTTCACAGTTGTTGACAGTTGCAACAAAGATATCTCTAAGTCATTCTGAATGGTATATTCCCTTCCAAAAATAATAATAAAGGGGTTCCTGGTATGAATAGAATTATGTTTCTTCTGGTTTGCCTCATAGGAATGTAAGCCTGCTCATTTAAAATATTTATTAAGCACTAGATTCGCAGTGTATTTGTATGCTATCATCAACTTCCATCATTCTTCATAGGATAAGATTCAAAAAATATGAAATCTCTGATCCTGAGCAGCTTTTATTTATTTTATTAGATTTATCTCCCTCTTTTTTCCTTTTAAAGAACTCAAAGCATCTTACATCATTTTCCTCCTGTTGCTCTCCATCTTATTCCCCACAAAAACAACCCTGTGAGGTAGGCTGGGTTGAGACTCTGGGACTGGTCCAAAGTCACACAGCTGGCTCCATGGCTGAGCAGGGAGTAGAACCCAGATCACCTGAGTCTCAGTTCTGCACTCTTAATCACTGCACCACACTGGCTCTTTACATAACAGAGGATGGGATGAAAGAGAATGGCAAGTTTTACTTAAGGATGGGTAAATCTGTCAAATTTCCATTTCTCATTATCCCATTCTTAAATTCAGTTCATCCCAAACCTTGAAATTCAAAAAGGAAAGGATTTTTTTTCTGTGTACCTTTTTGTGTGCATTTTTCTTAAGATACACACAGGCACACATAGATGAGACTTTCCTTTGGCATGCAAAAGGATTCACAACTTTAAAAGGAATAGGTACAATAGTTTCTTCTTTCATGAATATTAAGAAAGTATGGTAAGGAAAATTGCCTTTCCCACTTTTTTCTATTTTACAACACTCCAGGCCTTTGAAAAACAAAAATGTCACATGAAAGCAAGCTTCTGGGAAATGAGCTTAATAAATATTTGACTTAATAAATAATTATTGATTTAGTTCAAAAAGAATGCATTGGCTTTCTGTTCACGGGGGTAGTTTGTACTCCATGCAGAAGGAACAGCGTGGTGTTGCTTATGTTGCAGTCAATCAGAAAAGACTTCAAGACAACATCTTTAATCAATATGGAGCCCAAGATCCTTTCCTTGCATCTCCCTCCATTTACCTTTGCCTTGTTATGTTCTTTACACTGAATTTACTTTGATTTTTTCATAAGATAAACACTTGAAGAATACATTCATTGGGGGTTATTGGCAATAGTAGCTAAATAGAACCTCCAAAATTAAATAGCAGCATGCTGGAAATGGAAGAATCCATCAATTTCCATTCTCTTGGTTTTTCATTTCCCCAGTCTTAAAACTGGCATGTCCCAAACTCTAAGAATTTATTTGGTCTTAAGCCTTATTTGACTTTGATCAGTTTATTTTAAAATTTGCATGAAAAATCCATAACCACTTTTGTCCTGATCCATGCAATATCTGGTGAGCAATTTTCCTTATAAAATGCAATGTTGGCTATTGTCTTCCCTAATACACATGTTTCTGTATTCATGTCTTTTTAACCGATGGCCTCCATTGCAAAGGAGAATTTCAAAGGAGAACATAATTTTGGTTTATAAAGTAGCTTGAAAGCTCAAGATTCAATAAGTTTGCATTATATGTGAAAAGACAAAGTCTCTCTCCCATCCCTTTAGTACACTTCTGAATACCATTTGCTTGGGAGAGGGCAACTGGAAGACAGGGTCATTTCCTTCAGGGGGGAAAAACACCTACCGTGGGACATAAACTGCTGGTATAGATGGACCTTTGCTCTGATTTAACAGGATTCTAGTTGATGTCTTAGATTTAGCAAGCTGTGTAAATTGCAGGAAGATGCACCAGGAAGATGCAGACCAAAGCGAACACGTATTATTTATTCATCATTATTTATACAGAAGTGTATACTCATCCAACCAGCTTTTTAAAAACTGTCATGGCAACTAAGGAGGGATTTTCCCCAAAGCAATAATAGTCCTGGAAGAGGGATTTTCCTCAGACCCCTGCAGGAAAGGAAAGGATTAAATCCCCCTCCATGCCTGCTTTGATTTCATTTTTATCACATCTGATGCAATTTGCATTTGTAAAACCTGCATGGTAGATCAAAAGATTCATTTAACAAGAACTATGCTCCAGAAATCTCACCACTAGATCACTCAGCGGGACTCAAGTTCCCATAATCAGGTGAAGTGTGACCTCTGAATTTTGTTTTCCTGGAGCCACCAAATCAGCCTGCCAAGGTTCTCCCACTCAAACCAACTTTCCTGCAAGAAGCTCCACATAGACTCTGAAAGCTAAAGTTCATCTCAAGCAGGTAAAGTGCAATTAGCTAAGTTAGAAGTACTTCTGTTTATTTTATATTTGAAGTCCACTGTTTTCTTCCTAGTTTCCTCACATTATTAAGTCAGTACATTCCTGTAGATACACCAGCAGTTTCAAACCACATTCACCCCAATTTCATGTCAGAGAAACTCTTAGGGGCCAGATTCCAGGAGACAGTGGGACCACCGGAAGAAGGAATGGGCCAAAACCATGGGATCGCCACCTGTTTTAGCTTAAAGTTCTTACTGCCAGAAACAAAGCATTAGGAGATCTATTGCAACCTCTGGAATGGGCACAAAAGCCAGGAGGCCTCCAAAAAACTTGGGCAGTGGGAAAAGGGGGGGCATGGCTACCTGAGAACTCTGGAGGACCAGACTGCCAGTCAGTGGGGGATGGATATTTGTCTGGAGATTCAACACAACTGATATATTTTGGTTTCCTTCTTTTCAAAAGTTATCTCTTTCCTATGTGCCAAGATGGCAAGGGCATGCAACTATACCCTGTACTATTAGGGTATCTCACAATTTTTTAAATTAAGAACTCTGCCCTATTGACTTTAGAAAGTAAATCCAAATATTATTACTGTTCAGTATTTCTAAAGCTGGGCTTAAGGGTTCTTGGGAGCAACTAGGACTCAGAAATTGCCCATTCATTGGGACAACTAGGTTCAGACTATTGGCAGTTTATCAGGATTCTTTTGCAGGGACCCGTACAAATTGGGTGTCTACCGGAAGGGAAAATATGTCTCACCCTCTCAGAGAGTTAGGAAAAGAAACACTAAGGAATTGATCATCATTATCCATTTTGCTCATCCAGAAGGCATGGGGAAACTACTTTTAGTAAGATTTGGAAATTCCTAACCCTATTCCTATCCTGTGTTTTTGCAATACTTTTTGCAAAAGGATTGCCCCAGTGAAGGGCGCTTTATATTTAAGAAAAATTCTAATGTTTATAGCATGCCTACAGAATTCCACTTGACATTCTGATTCAAAACATGGAATGAATAAATTGTATTTGCCCAGAAGCATTTTGCCATCCCTAAATTTACAAGATTAACAAACTGAATCATTGTTGAACTATTTGCTTCTACTGTAATTTTTTTAAAGGTTAACATTTTCAAGTAGTTCCTTGCATTTGTGCAGAGATCAAAATCCAAACCAAACAAACATGACAGTCCTGACACTGGTGCTGTTCACCAAGCTAGCTAAAAATAAAATTGAAAAGCAGACAAGAAAAATGTTGAAACTGGAATTTATACAGAACCTTATTTTAAAATTGGAATGGCAGCCACCTGGACAGGTATGAACAAGGTTTTGACCTGCCAAGTCAAACACAGTCCATCATCTTCCAGCACCTCACCAAGATCAGGAGATGCATCTAACCCTCTGTTTTCAATTTTGTTAGTGTACCAACCTCTGACATCTTGGACTGACAGTCCAGAGGGAAATATTTTAATTAGTAAGTAGCAGAGCAATCGGATGGCCCCAGTTAATGTGGGAAAATACAGAATGCCTTCTTTACACCCATACTGAAAACAACATGTGGAGGAGAAGCACTGACCACCAACAGTGGTGGGTTTGGAAGTATTCAACATATCAAGCATCATGCATACAACAGAAAACACATTTTCCTAGACTTGGGCTAGGCCCAACCAATTGTCGGTACACAAAAGTGCTTAGAAATGTAGCACTCCAGGATGTCCAGGCTAATAAAATTCCCTACGGAGAAGAAAGCCCTTTGCATTCTACCCTAGGCAGAGTCTTAGGGTAGCCAGAACTGATAGCAGGGGGCATGCACAATTAATTTGGTTTGATAGCTGGGGGACATTCAAAATTAATTTTTCCTAAGAGCTGGAGGGATTGCAAAATGAGTTTGTAGGGAAACGACTTGTGCCAGTTCCCTAAGTCTGCTGACATTGCACTGTGAGGTTTGGGAAATTCTGCTTTCCTTACAGATACAGTTCTCCCTGCACTTCATCACACAAACATGTGGCTGCTTATATGAACTGCCAGACAATCCAGTTATCCTGATTATTGCTCACTGTGTGCATCTTCCATGGTCTGCACCTGGCTCCTAGGCAGTCCCAATCTGGGCAGCACACAGAATCAGACCTGCTAAGCTCGAGTTACAGAATCGCATTGTTTGCCTTCAGTCAGTCATGCGCTCCAAGCACTTGTGAGCACTTATTCTAAGTATTATGAATGTATCTCATTTCTATGCGAACCATAGCCAAAGCTTTCTGAATGGTCTACCACAAAGTATAAAAACAATAAATACAACAGGTAAAAACATTAACAAGAATAACATGCAATAAAAAGACAAAAAGACATGGCGCAGAATAGAAGAAACGCGGCTGGCTAATTGTGTCAGGCTCCTGAAAGAAAGGCCTCCACAAAGAGAACTGTTTTAACCCAGCACTGAAAAAAATTGCAAATTTGGTGCTGGGCAGATTGCATCAAGGAAGTTGTTCCAAAGATGGGAGGCCACCACAGAAAAGGCTTTCCTCATAGCTGTTACCCTTCAAGGAGGGAACATCTGGGGAAATATCTCAGAGGTTAGTGCAGTGTCCACATGGATCAAGGTTGGGAGAGGCGTCCTGACAGGTATTGTGGTCCCAGGCTCTGCAGGGCTTTATAGGTTAAGACCAGCACCTTTAATTGGGACCAGAAGCATACTGGCATCCATGCAGGCAGGCCAGAACTAGTCCAGCTCCAAGAAATTAATCTAGTTCTTATATTCTACATCAGCTGCAGCTTCTCAATCATCTTCAAGGGCAGTCCCATGAAGAGTGCATTGCAGTTATCTAATTTAGAGCATAGAATTTAGAGCATCTCTGTCCATGTCAGGGCACAGCTGGGGCATCAAATGAAGCTGATGGAAGGTACTCCAAGTTATCAATTCCACCTGAGCTTCAAGCGACAAAGATGGCTCAATGAACACCCCCAAGCTATGAACCTGCTCCTTCAAGGGGAGTTCAAGCGCATTTAGAACTGGTTGATTTTATTCATTTATTTTTAGGCCACCTGTAACTGCCAAAGCTGAACTCCTTCAGGGAACCACCTGCTAAGAGTATCTCAGTCTTGTCTGGATAGTGTTTCTGTTTGTTAGTCCTTATCCAATCCATCCTTGTAGCCAGACACTGGTTTGGTACATCCACAGCCTCACCTGCCAGTGATGAACAGGAGAAATAGTGTGTCTGCATACTGATGGCCGTGCAACCCAAAACTCTGGAGGACCCCACTCAGCAGTTTCATGTAGATGTTAAATAGCATGGGAGACTGAACAGATCCTGGAGAAACGCGTGCTGAAGAATCCACGAGGCTGAACGATTTTCCCCAAGCACCATCTCCTGAAGGCAGCCCTCTAGGCAGGAGTGGAGCCACTGCAGTGCAGCCCCCCACCACTCCCACCTCAGCCCATGCCTTATGTCACCAGCTTCTCTCCACTGGAAGGAGCATAGCCTGGAGAGGTCCAGAGCGGTAGGACAGGCTATTTAGAACCTCTCAGCAGAGAGCCCTGAGCACAGCGCCTTTGCTCAGGAGTCTTGCTCAGTATGCACAGGTTGAGGACACATCCTGCCATGTTGATTCCATGCTTGAAAAGGGATATGGAGTGGTCCTCTGAATCCACCTGCAGAAAGAGGGTGCAGAACCGTTTTCAGAGCCAAGGGCCAAAAGACCCTTCAGAGGAGCTGCGGGTGGGTGTGTTCAACCAGTGGCGGTCAGCTAAAGGCCATTGCAACTGGGGGCAAAATGCCTGCACACTTCAATGTAACTAAAATTAAGCTACTTGACTAAGCCAGTAATTAAGCCTTTCCAACATTTGGAATGGAAGAGGAGGAATTACTCCCACTACAGATCACTTGGTGGTTGGAGTAAAGGGGGTAGGGGCAGGAGAAAGGAGCAGAGCATTCTGGGTAGCCTTAAAGGGGCAGCATGGACCCCCAGAAGGATGACTTGGCCCCTGGGCCTCCTGTTCTCCATCTCGGTTTAAAGGGGGAGGGACTTTTTCACACCTGCTCTGAGATATCTTTGTGCCTATTTCAAAACTGGTCTTTTCATCACTCAGATTTAATTAAGCCTGACTCATCAGAGAAATGCCAAAACATCTTAGATCTCAGCTTCACTTTCCCATAGCCTCGTGAAGAAAGCACCTGTCTGGGAAGCCAGCCATTTTCCCTCCCTTAAATAGACAATCTAATCAAAGGAACCAGCAGCACCTTTTGGGTTGTTTTGCGTTTTCATTTTTCTCTCATTGTCGCTGATGCTCAAAAGGAATGACTGCAGAAATATTCTTTTCCCCAGACCATATTACAGTAGATAAAATATTCTTGAAACCCTGAAAAATCTGTTGTTTCTCAACACAAAAAGCATCTGGTGTTTTTCTTATACAGTAAATTATTGCAGAATGGTTTCAGAGAGTGGAGGGGCTATTGGCCGGGGGAGGGGGGAGGAATTGCAATTGATAGTATATTTGGCCTCATTAAATGCTCACACAAAAGACCAGAAGGAGCTAGTTCCAGTCCATTATATAAGCGATAAACAGTTTTTAAAACATGGCCTAATTAAATAATTACTCAATAGACCACAGCCATTCTGATCTGTCATGTAGCTAATGTGCAGTTTCCCAAAAACTAGCTAATTAAAGTAATTACCCAGCAGAGCTCGATGACTCTAAATGAGCCATTCCCTTTCAGTGGGGTACTTAGTACCTGGATGGGATGAGGAAGAAACAAAATCCCAAACCAATGAAATTATTTTTGTCAGCAGACAGTCTGGTCTGTGGGTAAATAATGATTTTGAGCCTTCTTTAAACATGACACTAGTTTTGCCCCATTGATTTTGATAGAAAAATTCCTTGTACTAGCAAGGTTTGATTATTTTTTAAGAACCAGATGAAACATCAGTTAAATACGGGGATTCAAATCTATCCCCACACACACATATGGAGAGAGACAATGCTTGGAAAATTTACAATTAAAATCTCATTATTAAATATTATGTTCAGTGTAGTATATAATATGGGAAACAAACAACCATTTAAAATGGAAATTATAGCCTGTTGTCCTGAAATTCCCTCCTCCTTTTTGTGTGCATTTATGGAATCTTGGGATAAAATGGAAAGAATCCAGTTGCAACAAGAATAATCAGACAATGGAAAAAATTGCTTTGAGCAATGGTGGTCTCCCCTTTCCAGGAGGCATTTAAGAGGCTGGCTATCTGTCAAGGATGAGTTGTCCCTCAGGAGTAGCACACTTGCTGTATATTTATATATGCAGGTTCAGTCTCATGCCTGGAACTCTGGAGAGTCACTGCTAGCCAATCCATTGAACTGCATCCACAGTATTCAAGTTATGCTCCCCAGAACCCCAGGATTCTGTGGGAATCATCCCGGGCTTTCCTCCTATGATTACAGTGAAATTGTAAGGTCTTTGTTCCATTGTTCCATTTAAAAGAGATAAGTCCGTGACAAGGAAAGGTCTGAGTTCATTTCAAATCAGAACCCTTACACACATACTTTAAAAGCATATTAATTCATTTTAGGGCCAAAGTGGCTTCATTTGATTGAATTCGAATTGTAAGGAATCATGATCACACAGGCATCAAATGGATGCAGAGCCAGAAAAATGCTTGCAACTGTCACCAGTAACTCCAAATTTTGATTTTTTTGAGGGCAAAAAAGAAGCCCAGCCAATTCATTAGAATGAGGCAGAATTTTTCATATTATTGGTTAGTCATATTATACTCACATTTAGTATGTATTCAGTAAACTTGGTATGATTTAGTTGCTAAGCGATAACTGGGTTCTTTAATGCATTTATAAAATAGTTTCTGTTTACATTGTATGAAATGCATTTTGCAACATTCAGTGCAATGTTTTGCTCAAAGAAAATGTATTACACAAAGTGTGCTTATTAATGGATTCTGCACTGAGTTGTCACACTAAGAAGGGTTCCTTGGAGGAAGTCTGGAGGCCCCTGGGCTAGGCAGACCAATGTTCAGGGGATTGTAAAGCAGTTTCCTATGTCTTGCAGAAGCAGGATTTCTAGACTAGATGACCTCTAAAATCAGTCATTTCTGTGCATCAACCCAAAGATCAAACTAGTTAGTGCAAGATGAACTTTGCCAGGTCAAGCCAAATATTCCCAAACAATATGTATGAAACTCATACTGTCCCTGATGCTGCAAGCCATCATTGCTGTGTATAAGCCATTGTGTTTATAAGCCACTGACTGCCTTATCCTCCACGAAGACCCTCATCATCTGTTAGAGCCTTCAAGGTTAGTGAATATCACCATTCGTAGAAGCAAACGCCATTGTTTAACTCTATGCTGTGGGCAAAAAAGGCTTCCTTTTACCTACCCTGAACTGCCTACTGTTTTGCTTTGTTGGATAATGCTGGATTTTAGCATTGCGAGTGGCAGAGCTGATGTTTGTATTCGATGAATCAGAGAGTATCAGAGTCCAGGCTAATAGTGTCAGAATGCTCTTCCAAGGAAATCGAAGGCTGCAATCTACAGCTGACCTCTGGGATCCCTGTAATGTGAGCCAGACTTTATGATTTGCTGTTTCGGTATTTAATCACTTAATGTTTTAAACTGCATTTGGTGACTTGCTACTTGCACTGTTATTGGGAAACCATATGCATGTAGAAAAGATTACACCAAGTCCAGGGCGTGGAAGCTCTGCACCATGATACTTTATATTCCCTGTTTAAAATAATTTTGACTCAGATTACACATTTGAACGTATGCCAGCCAGAATGTGAACTGAACTCTAGAGGAGTCCGATTACCACACCTTCCATTTAAGATGGTAGAGATGACTGTGACGTTGAAATGCATTTGGCTATTTGGCTTTCTGCCGACTGCTTTCACTTAAAGCCACTCAGTGGCTTCCCCACAACGTGTATGACAAGACTGCTTATCAGAAATAACTTGTTGTCAATGATGAACTCCAAAATAGAGAGTCTCTAATTAATTAATTAACTAGATCTATACATCTTTGTGTACTGGCTACTCTAAATAAATGCTTACACGTCGTCGAGGTGGACACATTTCTATCTTCTTCCCTATGCTTTCTGTCACATAGATTTATGGTTAAGGATAACTGCTTGTCTTCTCTGCCCTGTGCTCAGGAGTTCCTTCATAAAGGATAAAGCTTCTGATGGATCAAACTCTGGGCTGGTCCAAAACCCTTTGCTGCTGGAAGCAAAGGACAGCAGACACCTTCTGCCCTGCCATGGTGACTGGACTGGTAGGAGGATGCTTCCTTCAGCTGCACTTCTTGAGTCATGCAGGGAGAGCCACAGAAATGTAGGCCGGAGCTACTTCCAAAGACAACATCCGTATGAAACCCAGTAAAAAGAAAGGAGGAGATTTCATTACCTCAACCATGCTGTACCTGAAACCACCCAGAGCACAGTGGTAAGCCATTCGTACCACCTGGACAGTGGTCTACTCATGAGCAAGATCCTGGTCATAAGTATCACATTCATTACAAGGACACTTTACTCATCAGGAGGGTACTCCTGCATCGGGTAGCCAGCCTGAGCTTCTCCTGTTGGGTACCTGCATTCTGTGGGGCTTGGCACCTGCCTCCATGTCTGAAAGGGAAGGTTAAATACCTCTTGAGGGGAATTTCTAACAGCCCCCCCTCCCCGAGCTGCCTTGATTTTTCTCAAGATCCAAGGAAGAAAGCCTCTGAGGAGTATAGTATGTAAATGGTTCCCAGTTATTTGTATGAAAAGAACAGTCCCTCAAGATTATTCCACTGAGATTCATGGATGGAATAATCTAACATGCAATACGCAGATCAGCAAAACTCACATTCATCAAAGTTATTTATTCATTTTTTTAATACCACCCAATAGCTGAGGACCTCTAGTTGGTTAACAAAAGTTCTCCATCTTAACCTTTGTCCAGGCCGTGTCTGCATCAGATAGTCAGCCTTGTGGATATTTCAAATGTATGTTTTTTTTTCTTCCATGAATCACATGGCAAGTTTGGATATGTACAAATTTCAACTGCTCATGATGTCCTAGTCTGGGTTCAGTCTGCAAGATACAAATTGGGTGAATCCAGGTTATAATGAACTGAAAAAAACTTTCTAGCGTGTCCCTAATTTGGGGTTACATTTTGAGTTGGATTCACAGATGTGTACACATGACTCAATGTTTTTACATTTGTTTCAGTAGGAGTGAACAACAGGAATCGAGCAGAGGGAAACCAGGAGTCCAAAGTAATGCCTGGGAACCGGGCTAAAGGGCCAAAATCAGATTTTAGGGTCGAAGAACTTGTCCAAGCCAGGAAAGATTCTGGCTGCTCAGGCAAAACTGTGCTGTGCCAAAACCTTACCTGACCTTTTGTAACCGTTTATTAGTTCCCTGAGAAACAGGAATGTCCTTTTTTGCTTCTTTTGATGAGATTGAGGATTTCAGACACATTTCTCAGGATGCAGGCTTCAGGGCATGTGTTACTGAAAAGAGGAAGATGGGGGGTGCTCTCCCTCCAACCATGAAACTGGGATTTTTAGTTTTGCTTTGTTGATGCTAAAAGTCCTTCTAACAACAAATGAGAACAACTCCTCTCTTGACCTTCGTGCACTCGCAAGCAGCAGCCTTGGAAAGACCCAAGACAGGAAGTTTTACAAAGTCTTCCAGGGTCTTTCCAAGATACTCAAGTGGCTGGAAGGACTGCAAGGACAGAACAGAGGAAGATAAAAGAAAGAGCGCTGCTTTACAGTAAGATAAACACCGAATCCACTTTCTCACCGCTTCCTACAATCTTTGTGCACAGTTCCTTTTTTGCCCCTTCTCCCCAATAAGGGGTCAAAAATTTTGTTTTATTCTGCTTTACTGTCAAAGCATCCCGAGGCCTCAGTAATGAATTGTACCTAAAGAATTTTAAATAAGTAAATAAAATTAAATTGATTGGAGAACTTTCCATGGTGCTAAGGCAGAGTGCCAAACATGAAGCTTCTTGCAGAACCCCTGCCTAGGAGTATCCAATAGCAAGGACCAGTCCAAAGCTGTAGGATTCAGCCTTGCCCAAGAGATGTGGCACTTGGCAACGTGGTCAGCCCATTGCACAGGCCAGAGGTGGACCAAACCAAAAGTTCCTTGTCCTGGTGGTGGCCCTGAGGCCTGGTGGACTGATGGCCGTGCCCTCATGAACGCAGGGCACAGAACATTCAAACCAATGCTGCTTAAAGGCACTGTAGCCAGATTGTTATAATATAAATATTTTTCCTGTGGCGTTATAGTTTTGATGGGACTCTTGCAGTCAATGAAGGATAAAGCATGCATTTTTGAAACAAGGCCTTGGAAGAACTTCAGGCTGCTTTTGACATCCTGCTATCCCAGTCCCAACTGTTCCAAAGTTGGCATTTCAGATTTCTGCATGCAAAACAGGGGCTCCACCATGGATTGACAGCCCCTTTCTTAGCTCAATATCCTAACCATCCATGTGAAGCTGGGCTCCCTTGTAAGGCAGTTTTTTTCTTTTGTATGCTCTCTAGAAACATATGCAGAAACATGAGTCTGGTCCCTAATCAACATGAAGTAGAAAGTGTTTTTTTTCCACATTAATTTGTCTGGGTCCTGCCGCATGCCGTATTTGGGGATTTAATATGGCTGAGCGGTCCAACCCCCTCAGCACTCTCCGTATCCCTCCCAAGCCCAGCGCTGGATTCTCCCATCTCTTCTTTACAAATCACCATGCAAACACTGACAGCTAATACCAGGAATACTCTGTGTACTTACTCATTACTCCACCCATTCCCAAGCTGCACCCACTGTCACATGCTGGCATAAGCAACCCATGAAGTAAGTGTACCATTAAAACCAGCGATGTGATTGTACCTTACAGCTTCTGCAAAGAGGCCACTCAAAATTGCCAGAGCTGCCTTCATTTCAGCCAAGGAAAATCCTGGCTCAAGGCTTCTGTTTAGGATCTCCGAATGGAGACTTCCAAGTAGGTCCAGCAGAGGTGGCCTAGCTTAAGTGGGCATTTTGGGGACAATTCTCACTGTCCTAGCAGCATGAGAAAATTGGTCTAAAGTCACCCAGTACGCTTCATGGCTGAGTGGGGGCTGGAATCCGGAGCTCCTGGGTTCACATACAGTCAGCATTGGATAGTAATGTTTATCCTTGGAACGTTTTTCCAGAGCTCATTTTAACACCATCTAAATTCTATAGCCACCTCAGCATGCTATGAAAATCCTAGCAACTGAGTCACCTGCTCCAAAACCCTGGCTGGCACACTCCCATGGAGGGTTATGCAAGAGACTGCAAATTTCCTTGTGAATGTTTGGGTGGTAGTCCTCAGTAAGATGGAAAAGAGGATTGATTTAGGATACCTGCTATTCCAGTTTGGAAAGAGCTTTTGCTTGGTTTCATTTTGTCCCAGTTTCCCAGTGAACGTACAGCACACCTGGGCAAAAGATCTCTACCTCCTCCCACCCCTGTTTTACTCCTGAGATGAACTTTCCTCGGCACTGAGGTGGAGGCCTTGATATTTTGGGCTGTATGGCTTTGGAGGACTTTAGCATCTTTGGGAGGGAAAGAATATGGATGCACGTGTGGTTGTGACTCATAATTGTCTCAGGATTCTTTGTTAACACCCCACATAAGCCAAGGCTCATTTGGTTCTCTTCAGCACCAACCTTTGTGATTTCAGGTTTATGATCCCCAGAGAAATTCAAACTCTAAAACGGTTTACCCATAAGTCCATATGGTATATCTTAGAATGTATTTTAAATATGTCTGCTCTTTACCCAAATATGTATTCTATCAGGTTGTCTTTTTATTTATTTTTTTATCATATGTGGAGTTTGTGCTTCTTTCTGTACTTGTATGATACTGGTTTGACAGGTATGTTTTTAGAATTGTGTAGTGTATTGACGTTTTGATTTAATTGCATGATGCAATTTTGCATCATATGCTTTTCTTTGTTTTGGTGAATTCCACATTAAAATTAATTAAAACTGCATAGAGAACTAGTTGATTTATTTATTGCATATCTCTGATTTCCACAAAAAAATGGCATTCAAGGCAGTTATACGTGTTTTTGGTGCCTTTACCTAGGACTGTAATTATCGTTGTATTGGTGCTAGTTACCTCCTTGGGACTGGTATGCCAAAGTTCGGGCCCCACCAAGGCAAAATGCTCTTCCCTTTGTAGATATGTAATGCACTTAGGAAAATAGAAACGGAGTGAGTCAGAAAGGACATCCTAGATCATCTACTCTGACCCCTGGCTCTAGCCAGCTCCGCTCCTGACATGCCTGCCATATGCATGTCCGCTTCAACTGGTGGTATCCAGAGAAGCACCTGACTGAAAGACATGAATGCACAAGCAGGATGGCAGAGGCAGTGAGAAGCCATTCTTTAAGTAGCATCCTTCAAGTATTTAGATATTATCAACAGCACCTTCAGATAGGCTTATTTTCTGATGTCCAGATTTTGATACAATTTGACTAACCAACTTTGACAGATGGACCTCCATTTCTGCAATTTAATTTCCTAGTTGCTCTCAGAGGGAAAAAAGCAGGATGGGTAAAAGAACCGTGGGCATAGGAACATGGGGTCACGAGTCCTAAGAGGACAAAAGTCTAAGGAAACGATATTTGGATTTTGGGATAGGGAATGGTCCAGACGGAAATGAACATTAGGAAAACCCTGTTGGATCAAACCAAAGACCTGTCTGGACCAGCATGCTGTTTCCCACAGTAGTCGGCAGTATGTCTTTCTCAGCTCACGTTTTAATGCAAATTTACCAAATTTCATACTTCCAAGCCAGTATGTGAACCAAAATTTAGTTCTTCAAAATTTTCACTTCCTTGAATTGTGCAACTGTGTTCTCCAATCAAAATACATAGATCAAAGAAAAGTTCATGGAACAATCTCTGTGTTAGGAAAAATAGTAAAATGCATTGTTTTACTGTGCACTTAGTAAATGCATAGTATTTACTATGGGAAATACTTCTCAGAAATATCTTTGGTAGGATAAATGCGTGGACAATGGTGCATACAAACTCTTCATGCAATCTCTCTCTCTCTCTCTCTGAACTCTCATTGTTTGAGACAAATTGAATGTAAAATTGGGAGAGAATCACTGTTTGGGATGAACTATTTAAACTGGAAAAATGAGAAGCTGAAAGAAACTGAAACTGACAGATTGGTCCACCCCTGCTCTAGGAAGACCAAAAGCAGGACTTGGGGGCAACAATCGTCTCCTGCTGTTGCTCTCTCAGCATGATGCACGAGAAGGAACATCATGCATCTCCTATGTAGCTTCATGTCAGAACATGTATACAGTAAAAGCCATCCTTGTTTCTCAGCTTCAGACTGCCAGAGTATTTGGGATGCCTCCAAGCCATTTCTATAATTGAGAGTGTACTCCACGCACATCACATATAAACCCCTAAACTTTCCTCCATCGGTTTCTTGGCTTATGACTTCCAGTCAGCTGATTGCTGTCACCACCATGTGGCCTGATCTAACAAGCCTGCATTATGAAAGCAGCAGTTTAACTGAGCAGAAGTGGGAGGGGGAATAAATGGAGGGGTTTATTTGGTTACCAAATAGAATAATGACACCATGAAGCAGGACTGACCGGAGAAAATCTCAATGTACTTAAGCAGAGCTTCATCGAAGAGGCATTGTTTGGTTCTTTCTTTGTAGGGTTCATTTTAGGTTGTCGTTTTTAAATATCCCTTTAAAATTAATATCTTACTGACAAATCATTTGTCATCATGTTCCATTATTTATCTGTTCAAAATGGCACTGACCTACATCTCAATAGTGCCGAATGTTACTTTTCTGTAGTGTTAATATTAATGTTGTTTGCTCAGCTCCCACATGGTTGGGTTTCCACGGTGGTGCTAATTGCAATATTTGAACCTAATTAGCTTTCCTTTTAACTCCCAAATCTTTGATTCCCTGCTGTAGATTTAGAATGCATTTTTCTAACTATTTGAAAGAAGAAAATAATCACAGCAACTCTGAAAATGGGATTTCAATATTAGTATTTCACATTCTTCCCAATTCTCAATCCAAAATAGGTGTAAATATAAATTGACTGGGTTCAGACCGTACAATCACCCATACCCAAAGACTGAGTATAGGTTGAATCTGGATAGTCATTGAACTGTGGGTTGTCATTGAAACCTGGATTAACATGTTGTCTGAACCCAGCTCTAACAGGCCATAAATGGTTAACCATGAACAACCCATGGAGAGATCTCATGGTTTGCGGTTGGGACGTGAGCTATGGGTTGTTCACCATAGTCTGTTATTTCATTGTGTTCGGGTAAAACAACAACGTATGATTCAGCCAAATTTCAGCAATCACCTACGGTTCAATGACGACCGCTCAGTCATTGCGTTATCTGAACCAGTCATTATGACAAACAGTTCATGACATGGCAAAATTGCAGAAAGCTCATACTATTTTCTTACTTAAAATCCTGACATAATGTCAATACTTATCACACACACCCTTCATATAAATGTGTGCGTGTGTGTATTTAACAGTAACAAACCCACCAGTTTCGAAATCCAGAGTGGATGTGAGGTACCTCATATTAGCTCGGGCTCAGACTAGCAAATTAGAGCTGATAATTTATCCAAGGTGCCCTCTGTGGATGTTGCGCACTGAAAAAACTGTGCTTGCTGACAAGTTATCCCCCACACGCCCACACTTCTCCTCAGCTTTTCAAACTCAGATCCAGATGGTGAGGTTGGAATGTCTTTGACCCACATTGCCCCATGTTGCCCCAGTCTGGACTGTTTCTGTGGTTGGAACCCAATGGAATAGCAAGAGATACTTGTAGGATGATAGGGATGTTCTAACAGTGGTGTTCTGCATGTGTGAACTATTTGGGCTGGGTAGGTTGCGCTGCATGCAATATTTGTTCTGTTTAGAGCAGACCCATAAAATGAATGCGATTTAGGTTAGACTGAATACATCCCGTCAGATACAACCTGGCAAGAGCAATCCTATGGCTTCTTAGACACTGGCCGGGTTCAAATAACACAACTAGCCACGGAAGGGGTTTTTTTAAAAGCCATTATTGGCCTGTTGTGCTGTCTGAAGCCAGTCATGGTATTTCAGCATGGCAAGTTTGGTGTTTAGAAACCATAATGGAACACAACAGTTTGTTCAATGTTTCTTTGTGCCATCATGGATTGCCATGTTGTCTGACCCCGGGATCATCGTTTCCAGGTGATCCAGACATCCAATCTCTATGTGTGGACCAATGAGAGAAAGGCAGGTGAGGTAGGCAAGGAATTTGTGATTAATTTTCAGGTGCTGTGGCTGATGGGATGCTTGCCAACAGTAGAAGGATGAAACAGGGAAGATGGAAACTATGATCAAGTGGAAACCGTTTGATTGTCTGTTAGATAGAACATGGTAAAACCATGCCAACCATGATACCCACACAGAGTTTCTTGTCATAATGTGTGAACATAGCCAGTTTCTGAGGAGAAACAGGCCTGTATGGCTCTCCTACCCAAGGCCACATATACAAGAAGAACCTTGGTGGCTAGGGTTTCTCAAAGGAAGTTGGGGAAGTTGAAAAGATTGCAGGCTGGTGGATGGGGAAAATAGGAAGAAGAAGAGGTCTGGATCTGCTCTGATCTAAAGGCCTCTCTTTGTCGCCCCCATCCACTGTCTAGTAACTTGCATCAATGAGATCTGTAGCTTTGTCAGGCCAGCCACAGGAAGGATGGAGCAGGGAAGTCCAGCACACTTGATGCTGCTTAAATCTGGATTAAGCCCTACATCTAAAGGGTCCAGAGTTGGGGGAAACTGTTATAAATGGTAAGTGAATTATGTGATAATGTCCATATGGGACATATTCTCACCAAAGCACTCTTCTTCCCAGATCAGATATGTACCTCCCTCAAAATATTAAACACATGCCATTTTGACAGTGCACAGAAGGACTCTTAAACTGCCCTCTGAAATATAAGAACTGTACATAACAAGTAAATTGATAAATATGGCACCAGGTACATGTAAACCCAGAATTATGCAGCCATTATTAAACTTTCATCCTATGCTGCAGAAAGCAAAGAAAAATGGCATCCAATTTTGTCTTCCTGGTTGGGATTTGAGATTCTTCCTTGAGATGAAGACATTAATATTGTGATAGCAAAAGGTCATTTTTCAACAGTATTTGAAGATCGCGAGTAAAAGATAATGCTTCCCTGGTGAACTGGCTTCCTATTACATATCTTACATGTACTAATGAAATCTCCTGAAAGGCACCAATTGGTTTACCAATTTGCAAAAGAAATAAAGAGTAAAGAGGGTTTTTTTTCCTGTTTATGTAGCTAAGGGCACTATCTTATGCACACTTAGTCAGGAAAAGGTCCTACAGTTTTCAGCGTTCCCTAGCCAGCATGGCTGGCTGGTGGGATGTTGGAAGCTGTAGGACTTTTTATCCACACATGCATTAGATTGTCCTCCAATTCCCTTTCTGAATTTATTTCCCATTTATGCTTGCTTAAGTGAATGATTGAATTTGCACTGCACCTTTGCCTGTGTTCAAATATGGAGTGGGAAGAAAGGAGCATCTGCTGATTGCAGAACTCATCGGCTGATCTTAGCGTTGCGGATCTTTCCTCCTTACTGCTGTTCCAGGAAAGGAGACTTTTGGGAAGCCTTCAATAGAAGATAGCACATTCTCTAAGCGCATTCTTTTAGGTTTGTGTCATTCTCTCTGTGTGTTGTTCTCATGTGCCATCAAGTCATCTCCCACTTAAGGCAACCCTATGAGTGCCCTCAAACCGTCCTTTCCTTGACAGCTCTTGTAAACACCATTCCCCATCCTCCTCCATGTGGATGCCTTTCCTTGGTTCACAAGGTGAATGAAATGAGAAATGCCAGATAGTTTTTCACATTTACTTTTTAACAAAATGTGATGGCAAGCTCAGGAGATCTCAGTCATGGTGCTGAGTTAAGACAACCAGCCAAACCATGGCGAGGCTTGGAAACCATAGAACAAACCATGGTTTCTAAAAACCAAATATACTGTGCTGTAACAGCACAACTGGGTTCAGGCAGCACAGCAGAGCATGCGGTGCAAGACATTACCATGGCTTGTCATGTTGCGCAAACCAACCCAGTCTCCTCGGATTTTTTTTTCTTTTTATCGTTCTAGAATGTGGCTCTTCTCCATCAAAGTCATCTGCTTGGCAAGACCGATGCACGACCAAGCAGAGAAGATGCCAACAGGGCTTTAAAAGGAGCAGATTGATACCACAGGGCAAGGAATCCCACCATTTGCATGTGGCCACTGAGAAGGTTTCTCTTTCATTCTGATCCCTCGTACTCCAACCATGGATGGAGTCTGGAGAAGAGCCTCTCAGGCTGATCTTAGGAGGACTTGGCGAGAGTAGAGGGTCTCTGGAGTATCCTGGGCACAAGGCATTGCTGTAAGGCAGGGCGGATAACCTCTGGTCTGCAGACCAAATGCAGCCTACTAAGCTGTTCTATCCAGCTTTCCCAGACAAAATTTCTCATCCTTGTCTCGGGGCTTTAAGGGTAATCAGCAATACTTTGATCTGAGCCAAGAAATAAACTAGAAACAATTCAGAGTGTTGTAATAGCTGGTGTTTAGCTGCCTTTGGATAGGGCCAAGTCAAGAAAGAAAGGCAATTGTCATTTGCTCCAGTGGTATAGTTTATTTATTTTTAAAACCATACTGAGATGAGTCCTCTCGTTTGCTTTCCTTAAATGGCAATGTTTGTTTATGCGTAACCACAAATTAGCACTTTGAGGATGGTGAAGATTACAACACAGTCTGTTTGGGATGCATAGATGCAGAGCAAGCTAGGACTCCAACCATGATGTAATAAGAACATTTCAGTTTCAAGTCAGCATGTTGAGAGAAGCATCGAGCCAAGTTTCGTTGTGATTATACCCCCTCTCTATTTCTGTAATTCTATATTTATATATTACATATTCTGGTACTTGCAGTATACATTGATGAGATCACAGAGATATGCTCTTCTGAAATCCATAAACATGTAAGGAGGTATGAAGAATTCAGTTCAGTCTGGATTTGATCAGAATTTATTTTGCTCATCTCTCCTGGAGGCAAACATGGATCTGAATACCATGCGTGGTTGAAGTCCATACTTCTCCAAGCTTGCAATGTAATTCATGGAGCATAAAACTTAACTACATCTGGACTAGAGACAATTTCTCCAGGTCAGTGCTATATCCTTGGAAACATCCTGTTGTTTCCAACAGCATTATTTTTTACATAGATATGCTTATGTCTGGAGGTTTTGGCTGCTTTCTTAAAGATTACTGAGAACACCTAATATATGATAGGTGTGATGATATATAACATCACACATTGGTTGCAAAAAACAGATGTCAGCCCTTGTGATCCCAGTTTCAGTGCACCGGAACCATTTCTATTTCAGAGCCAGTCCCTAGAAATGTGACTTTCCTTTCCCGGCTGCATTTTCTGTAGTAAGAAAATGATGAAGTAACTGTAGGAAAATGTGGGAAGATTATAAGTGAAAGGTGATATCTGGACCATGTAAGCCAAACCATAACATTGAGGGTAGGGAGATGGCAAGACAAAAGTCTGATCTGGACCAAGTACCACATTTCTGACCTGAAATGTGTTGGACCTTACAAGAGCGTTGAGATGATCAAACGGGAAGGAGCATAAATTGTGGAGGGCATTCTATGATCCTTGCAGGAAATGGGACAAAACAGAAGGGATAGCAATCCTAGGGTTCAGATCCACCTGGCTAACTTCAGATAGCGCTCCAACTTTAGAAAGGGATCTGACCTCACTCCCGGCCCATTCACTGCCAGAGCAGAGAGAACAGCAATGGTTGCCTCTCAGAGTTGGAAAACCGACCTCAGGGAGGAAGGGAAGGGGACATTCCACTGCTCAAGGAAGGGAGCAGACCAAAGAGGCAAGTACCCTGAACAAAAGGGGCAAAAAGCCCATCAGGCCAAGACTCAAAGGAAAGAGGACTGAGCAACATTTTTCTGTCTAAAAAAGGACATAGCATTATGCCCTCAGTACGGCTAATTCAACCATGGCTTTCACTAGATCGGATTCCTCCTCCTCCCAGGCTCTTGTTAGTGTGACATTGTTTTTACAAAAGCAAGAGCACGGTATTTTTACAAGCATCGAAGGCTAAATCTAGACATGTGTCAGCGTGGCTTAGTGTGGTATCATCATGTAGAGGCAAGACAATAGAGAAAAGGAGAGAAACTTGACCCTCCAGTGAAAGCGGTCCTTGTATCCATCAGCTCTCAAAAAGGTAAACAGGTAACTTAAAATGCAAAGAAAGAACAGGAGCAAAAAACCAGGATGTTTTGCACAGGTGGAAGAATTAGCCTTGCCTGGCATGAACAAAAAATGTGAGAATAGGATAAGGCTTCCACATAATTATATGGTGCAGAAAGTTTTCCAATTCGATACCTGATGCTTTCTATATTGGTGTGCTCTTTCACTATTCCCTGGGGAAAGTCCACGTAAGGATGGTTTCTGTAATATGAAAGATGAAAATCCACTCCTAGATGGATTTTAATTCACTATTTATGTTTAGCACATCTGTCCTCCCTGAATACAAACTGGAATTTTTGCAGCATATGTTAAAAAGCTGCTTATGCAGCAGCACGGTAGCTACAGTTCAGGAGATCTATGAACAGGATTTCCTATGTTCTTTTAAAGCATTAACAGAAAGTGGAAGCAAGAAGGATTCAAGTCTGTAGGATTGTGTTATGGGAAGCGAGAAAGAAGTGGGTCATAATTTTACCTGTAATATTTTCCAGAATGAAATCATACTCTGGGGATGGATGACCTTGTTCAGTTCAGTTTTTCCCCAGATTATCATTTTCCCAGTCATGAGTCTGAATCATCTCATACTGTCAAATGTTTTCCCAGTCTTAATTTCAGTTTATCCTAAAATCTGAGGCTTAAAAAATGTACACAAATGTGCTTGTGGATTTTCATGAAAACAATATTTCTGCACATTTTTCCTAAAGCATTCATCTATGTAAGAATCTTTGCTTGACATACACATTTTGCAAGCAATATCCCTAATATTCACCTTTTCAAATCTGGTTTCTTCTAATTCTGTATGTGGTTTTTGACTGGCCAACTTCATTTCAAAACGCAAATTTTGAAGACTGACTGGGGATGTCTCCCATTGAGGGCAGATGTGACAGAGGTGTTGAAAATAATGCATGGTGTGAAGAAAATGCGAAGACCTTTTTCCGTCTCTCCTGCAACTCTTGAGCCCAGCATCATTCCATGAAACTGACTGGTGAGGGGTTTAGGACGGACAAAAGGAAGTGCTTCTTCACACAACATATAGTTGTGGAATTTGCTGTGACACAAAGTGGTGATGGCTAGCAATTTGGATAGGTTTAAAAGGGAATTGGGCAGATCAATGGAAGGGGAGGCTCTCCGTGGCTACTGGCCTTGCTGGCCATGTGTCCCCCTCTTCACCAGAGGTGACCTGCCTGCATATACCAGTCACTGAGTTGCTCGGGAAGGAGGAGGTCTTACACGCATCCCGTGGACACCTGCTTTGCTGCCTTGTGTATGGCGTGCTGGACTAGAGGGACCCTGGGTCTGATCCAGCACGCCTCCTCTTGTGTGAGCAGCATCAGGGGCTGTTTTCAGTGGGAAAGTGGCATGGAGTTTGGGTAAATGGCCGCTTTCTTCAACACTGCATTCCCATTCCAAATCACCTCCCATCCTCTACCACCGACCTGATTGCTACTACTGACAAGATGCAGGAGATCCTCTTCTTATATCTGCAGCAGCATGTCTTGTTTGGCCCAAAGTGAATTGAAAAGAAGAGTGGAAGATACACTAAGCTGCATTCTGGATGCTGTTGGGATATTATTCTTCAACTCAATACCTCTGGGATCATTGCCTCTCAAAAGCAGAGATCTAAAATTAGACTGTGGCTCCCCTTGCTAATGGCAGCCTAGTTCACCCTTTGCATCTGCTCTCACAGAATTCTGGGAAGTGTAGTGTTTTGCAGGTCACAGGTGGTGTTAAACCTCATTATAAGAGCAGTGAGGCAGAAAGCACAAAAAACCTAACAAGGGGGAAAACATTGCGCACGTTTACTCAGCAGTAAAAGGTCCCACAGAGTTCAGTGGGACTTGCTCCCTGGCATTTGTGTTCAGGATTACAGCCTTAGAAGGCAAGCCTATTTAGCCAGACATCCCACTGACTTCAATGGGTCTGGCACCTAGTAAGCCCACTGTGAAATTGGGAATTGTGTTTATGAGACCATTTTCTGCATCCTGAAAATCCATACCTCATAGGGTTCCTGGTAATGCTGTAACAGCTTTTAAGTTGCTTTAAATTATAAAATAAATGCATCCCCTAGAGCACTGTACAGTCAAGCCAGTTTATAACCATGTTTGTCCAGGCACGGAAATGGAAACACAGGGCTAGAGCTAGATGTATTCATTCTTCAAGTGGATCCACTGAAATCGATGGACTCAAGTTAGTCTCTTGGACTGAACCCAGCTGCATCCCCTCTATAGGTCTACACAAATCCAAACATCTTGATCTAGATTGTGTCATTTTTATTTAATAGGATGTACATTGACCAGCCCTGATTGTCAGTATTTAACTCTCACCACATCTGTCTCTCAAAGCTTCCTCTGACCTTTTCAGACTTGGTGCACATTAGGAAAGTGCCAGGAGATCCAGGCCTTATTTAATGGGTGTTGCTAGTTTTCAGTTTGAAAATTACTGCTCTAGAGCTTAATGAAAAACAAAACTCAGTAATTTGTCTGAGTCATTAAGAAAAAATGAAACTATGAACGAACAAAGGGACCGACTGCTGATGGGGAGAGAGAAAGAGAAAACAGTTTGCCTATGACAGGATTGTTATGCTAGGTGTCCGCACATGATGTCTATTGTAACTGTAGCTCTCAAATAATGAAGCATACTGCTTAATTCTGGGATGCAAGTGGCGCAGTGGTTTAAACCGCTGTGCTGCTGGGCTGGTTGATCGAAAGGTCGCCGGTTCGAATCTGCACAACGGGGTGAGTTCCCGTTGCTCCGTCCCAGCTCCTGCCAATCTTGCAGTTCGAAAGCGTGCAAATGCAAGTAGATAAAAAGGTACCACTTCGGTGGGAAGGTAACAGTGTTCCGTGCACTTCGGTGTTTAGTCATGCCGGCCACATGACCACGGAGACTGTCTGCGGACAAATGCTGGCTCCTTCGGCTAGGAAATGGAGATGAGCACCGCCCCCTAGAGTCAGGCATGACTGGACTTCATGTCAAGGGGAAACCTTTACCTTTAACTCCTTAATTAAAGGGTTTTTTTAAGGGATGCCTATTTCTTTCTTTGTGTATCTTTGGCACAACTGAACAAGACAGCTTGACTCCCCATGGACTAATATCCCAGTGAGCATGACCTTTGCCCCATAGCCTTCAGGTTCAACTAAATGTTGGTGGGACCTCCTTTGCTCCACTCACTTGCCCAGCTCTGTGCATGCTCAGATGCGCATGCACCATGCAAATATGCACTGCAGAATAAGGAGGCCTGTCACCATCAGCATCTCCATCACTACCTCCTTCTCCAACCAGAAACTGTAGGAGCATGAGAGTTGCCCTCCGACACATCTGGACAGCTGGGAAAAGCTACTTCCTGGGTGGAATCCAAGTTCAGCCAGCATGGATTAATCAAATCAGAGGGACTTGCAGGCTGAGTGAGGTCCCGTTTGATTTCAGTGCATCCTCAGTCTGGATACAACCATATGGGTCCAATGAATTTGCATTTAGTATTTCACCCAGTAATTCCAGGGCAGCACACTTCAAAATACAGAGTATGCAAGACAGCATAAGAAAACAACAATCATCAGGGGTAAGTAAGAACCACATGAATATCACATCAGATCATCAGCCCTGGAAAATAAGGCATGTCTGGTTCAGAAAAGGCCTGATGTTAATCAACTTTCAGCCTGGCCCTTTCATTAGCAGGAGTGAGGTGGTCCCCGTGGCTGGCAGATGCTGGGAATGGGAGCATCACCCTGGAGGACAGAGCTGGGTGTGCCATCCTGCCTGCCCAAGGCCCCTAAAATGAACCAGCTGAAGTGCAGGATCCTCCCCCACCATCAGTGTTGAAGCCTTGCCAGCTTCTGTGCATTGAACCCTGAGGGGAGAGGGTTGCACTTTTCAAGTACCTTGAGGGTTATCACACATAAGAGGACCATAACGGCTCCTCTATCATCCTTCAGGACACAAAATTAGTGAAGACTGGACTGCCATCTCTCCAAGACACATTGCATGGTACTCAGTCTTGACGGCCACTTTCATCTCTGTGTTAAAGCATGGAAGAGGTGGAAAGCTATTTTATTCTTCACCCCAAGCAGTGATATTTCTTCAGCCAGCCCTAAGTGGCTTTCATCCCAGCTGACATATGGAAGGTGGCCAGGAAGCCTACTTTACAGAGGATAGTCCTCAATTTTGAAAAGCTGGCAGAAGACAGTCCCAGTGTAAGGATGTGCCCAGACAGTGTCTGCTTTAAAGCCAAAGTGAATGGGGTTGCACTCCCTCTTAAGGACAGGGTCCGCAGCTTGGGAGTGCTCCTCGACCCGGAGCTATCGTTGGAAGCTCAAGTGACAGCAGTGGCGAGGAGCGCTTTCCTTCAGTTTCGACTGATCCATCAGCTGCGTCCCTACCTGGAGAATGACTGTCTGGCAACAGTGACACACACACATTGGTCACTTCCCAATTAGACTTCTGTAACGCTCTCTACGTGGGGCTGCCCTTGAAGATGGTCCGGATACTTCAGTTGGTGCAAAATAGTGCTGCCAGGCTGCTGACGGGGACTGGGCGTTGTTCTCATATAACCCCAGTCCTCCGTCAGCTCCACTGGCTCCCCATTGAAGTCCGGGCCCAATTCAAGGTGTTGGTTATCACCTACAAAGCCCTGAACGGCTTAGGCCCTGGTTACCTAAAGGAGCGCCTACGTCCATATATGCCCTCCCGCCCCCTGAGATCGGCGGCAGAGGCCCTCCTCCGGGAACCCTCCGTGAAGGACATTCGGAGGGTGAGTACTCAGAGGAGAACTTTCTCTGCGGTGGCGCCCAACCTATGGAATGTGCTCCCCAGAGAGGTCCTCCTGGCGCCGTCCTTATTTGTTTTTCGGCGCCAGGCCAAGACCTTTTTATTTAAATGCTATTTTAACTGTTAAGGTTGATTTGTTGATTTTAAACTGACCAGGCTGTTTCCATTATTTGATTTGATTTTATGTATTTTATTTATTCAATGAATTTGTTTGTATTTATATGTGGGATTTTATGATTGTAAGCCGCCCTGAGGCTTATGCGATGGGGGTGGCGTATAGGCTGTCTAAATAAATAATAAAATAAATAAGTGCCTTAGACAGTAGTGACCTTAAAGTTTCTCATCAGCACATAGTTCTTGGAGAGCAGACTGCATAATTGAACAGACATAGTTCTTCTCCCCATGATGAGATTCATGCCATTCTGTGGACACTGTATGAGTTCTTTTCTAAATCTGCACCTCTACAATTCTGCAGCTTTGCATGTGTAGATCTGTGTCTCTTTTTGCTGATACTTCAGTGACCACCCTATTCCTGGCTCACTTCAGAGAACAGACTACCCAAAGCAGGTTCATTGAAGGTTATCTCAGTTCATGGGAAAAGCTATTCTTTACAGTTAGGTCCCATTTTAAATCATGCTTAGAGAGAACTAGAGAGCAAGAACAGACACCCCCAACATAGGTACTCTTCTGTGGTGAGCCTATGTAGGGTAGTGATGAAGAATTAAGGACTCGGAGATCTGGCTTTGAGGCCGCCTCAGCCATGAAGATCGCTGGGTGACGTTGGGCCAGTCACAGACTCTCAGCTTAATCACCGGGTTGTAGCTGTAAGGACAAAGGGGGCAAAAGAAGCTCACAAGTCACCTTGGGTTCCTTGCAAGAGGAAAGAAGGCAGAATATAAATGCAATGTGCAGGCAGTTCCTGAGTTACAAGTTAGGAACAACCCAAACTTAAGAACAAACTGCCATAAAACCTATTATTTTTTCTAAATTACTGTGGAAAATCATCATTGCCATAGAGATGGAAGAAGTGAAAGGAGAGAGAGGGAGGGCCTCCGAAGCATCACCATAGAGAGAGAGGAAATGAAAGGGGATAGAGGGAGGCTTTCAAAGCATGCCTTCCTGCTCCCCTATCCAGGAAAGGATATCTCTCTGGCACTTCCTTGCTGCAAAGAGGTGGCACTGGTGAGTTTCGGGAGGATGATAGAGATATTAGCTGTTTTTTCCACTTTCACAAAGGTCCGGCACCCCTATCCTCTGTGAATATAATAATAGTCCATGTAATAATGTGACAATAATATTCCAACATCTCTCTCCTTCCCATGGTCATGGGGAACAATTGATCTGTGGGCTAAGATTCTGGGAAGAAATATGTGATCAAAATGCGAAGCACACATTATATAACCAAAAATAATGAGTTCATGTATACAGGCTCCAACCAGGGTGGGATACTTTGTGTTCCTTATTTGACCCATCTTGGACTTAAAAATATGTAACATTTCTCAGAATATCCCCTTTGACATATTCTGAAAGGCAGAGAGAAAATGAGTGCAAGAGTACAAAAGGTCTCATACCCACAAACATTTGGTAAACTGTTGGCATAGAAACAAGTGTTAATACATTGGGAATTTTAGCAAGCAATTGCAACCCAAAATGACACATAATGAGTGTTGTTCCTTTACCATTGGTACTATTTTGTCGTGCATGGTTTCTCTTTTTTTCTCATGTAAATTGGTCATTGAGAAACAAATGAGTCACCCAACAAATATGCATCGTTGCAAAGTACAGAAACTTGGCTCACCCTTGCACATGTCAACACAGTGGGATGCTGACTGCTGAAATTCCCACTCATTATCTAAGCAGAGAGGAAAACATGCATTCACTCTGCAATGACAGTGGCTGACCCAATTAAACCTTCTGGTGTGTACTCAGCCCAGTCTTTGTCCAGAGACCCAACAGATTATCAGCTCCAATATGCATATTCTAAATACACAAAAGTGACTAAGGTAGTTGATCTCACTGCCTTTGGAATGTGCTTCCATCCAGCATTGAAGTCATCACGTTCACCAGCCCCTGGGGGAATGGTTTTTTACTGGTATCCACTGCCAGCATTTCTTGTACAGGCTGATGACAAGGTTCCCTTCCATGTGTTTAAGGCTCAAGAAAAGATCGTGAGCCTTCAGGTGAATTACTAACATAATCTCTAGCTTGTTTCAAGATGCTGCACCTTCTGGACCCCAAGAATTGGGACCCTTAGGGCCGATTTGCACCTTTGTGCACTTCCAGAGGAGGTGTTGTGTTGGTCTGGTGCACCAAAACCAGAAGATCCCTGTGGTGCTAGGAAAAAAGACAGTCCCGACTGGCCGCTGCAGCTGACTGAGGAATCCCGCATCCAGCACATGAGGAGGAACCAGGCTGGGGAAGGTCAGCTTGACAGCCTATAGCTGAGCAGCATAACACATCATGGTTTCACTTCATAGCAGGAGTGGCCTCCCTGGCATTCACATGGCCCACATTCTTCTTGATCATGGACGTGTAGTAGAGACTCAGGAACTTCCAGTCCTAATTCATACTGATGTTTTATTGTTGTTTGAATGTTGTAAGCCATCCTGAGACGTTGTCATAAAGGACGGCAGATAAAAGTTTTAAAGAAATAGATAGATGGATGGATCATTTAGATGAGCCACAATTTAGCAGATTGTCCAGATCCTAATGAGGGAGGAGGCTACCAGTGGCTACCAGCCTTACTTCCTCCCCTACAGATGTGGCCTGCCTGTGTCCACCAGTTGCTGAGGGGCTGCCAGGAGGAGCTCTTGAACCCATCCTGATGGCGCAATCCTGTGAGCAGCTGTTTGGGCACCATGTGTGCAGGGTGCTGCACCGGATGCACCTTTGGTTCTTATGTTCTTGTTTTCTAAACCTTGGCCATGTTTAAGTATCTTTGTTGAAACGAGCCAACTTCATAACTCACACCTATGATTAAGCGTATTTGCTTGGGCTGGTATGGCCAAGCTCAGTGATGGTGAACGTTTAGAGACCGAGTGCACAAACTGCAATCCACTTATTTCTTGCAAAGTGCCAACACTACAATAAAAACTGAGGTTTTAGATTAGAAAAAACAACACAAAACCAGTCCAAGCAAAATATATATTTCCTTGGCAGCGCACTGACTGGCCATGCAACAGCTCAGATTAGTTGTGGCTAATGAGTCACGGCTCGTGATGTCATTGCCTGGTGCCACTACTCCTTTCCAAACAGGTGCATGGCCCCTATGTGCGCTGTTATATGCTGCATGGCTGCTGGGTGGATGCTGGAGCGACTTGGCTCACGTGCCGACAGAAAGGGCTCTGCATGCCAGCTGTAGCACGTGTGCCATAGGTTCGCCACCACTGCCCTTACCATACACTGGAGCACACACCTAACCCTAACAGAGGAAGACAGTTCCATTGAAAAGATCGCAATTTTGAAAAGCCCTCCTTGGGTAGCTTTTTCTGCACTGCTCATCATTTCTGCATCTTCTAAAAGCATTCCAACCATCAAAACCATGCCAGGACACCTTGTTTTTCTAACCCTAGCCCTACCCTGGTGCACACCCCTAATCCTAATTGTGGTGAAAGATCCACTGAAACGAGGGCAATTTTGAAAAGCCTTCCTTGAGTAGCTTTTTCTGTGCAGCTCATCATTTCTGCCCATTCCAAACACATTCCAACCATCAAATCCATGCCAGGACACCTCATTTTTCTAACCTTAACCCAGTGATGGTGAACCTTTTAGACACCAAGTGCCCAAACTGCAACCCAAAACCCACTTATTCATCACAAAATGCCAACACTGCAATAAAAGCTGAAAACTGAGGTTTCAGTTTAGAAAAAGCAGCTCACAGCCTGTCCAAGCAATGTATATACATCCTTGGCAGCACACTGACCCACCATGCGAAAGGTCGGACGAGTTGTGGCGAATGAGTTACGGCTCGTGACATCATTGCCTGGCGCCACTCCTCCTTTCCGAGCATGCACATGGCCCCTGTGCGCACTGTTATCTGATGCTTGGCTGCTGGGGCATTGAAGGGGCAACTTGGCTCGCCTGTGGGCAGAGAGGGTTCTGCGTGCCCGCTGTGCCATGTGCGGCACAGGTTCGGCACCACTGGCCTAGCAGATCAAAAAGGAAGCAATGTTGACATGCTACCCAAGGCAGGGATACAATTCTTTTTGACACTAATTAGTTGGACTAATTTTTTACAGCTTTCAATATTGAATTCCCCAAGCGTTTCATACTAAAGACAAGATAGGAAAATAGATCAAGGTTAAAGACATTTGGGGTGCAATCCAGTGCTTGCTTGGTGGCGGGGGGTGGAAGCTGGCTGGGGCATGCTGGAAGTTGTAGGTCCTTTTTCTTTCTAGACATGCATAAGATTGTGCTTTTAATAATATAACATCAAAGAAACCAGGAATGTGGAATGTTGGGATTATGGGCCAGAATTGAGTCATGATTTCTGCAGGCATAGAAGCTTCTGCACTTGGGTTGACACCTGAGTATACTTTGTGCAAAAATATCCAAATTGGTAACCCCTATATATGTCCTTGGCCTTGCCCTGTGCCCTTAACTGGAATGCCTTCCTAAAATTAAAGCTTTAAAGCCCTACACGGCTTGGGTCCTGGTTACCTGAAGGAGCGCTTACGTCCATATATGCCCGCCCGCCCCCTGAGATCTGCGGGAGAGGCCCTTCTCCGGGAACCCTCCATGAAGGAAATTAAGAGGGTAAGTACTCAGAGGAGGGCTTTCTCTGCAGTGGCGCCCAATCTATGGAACATGCTTCCCAGAGAGGTCCGCCTGGCGCCGTCGTTATTTGTTTTTTGGCGCCATGCGAAGACCTTTTTATTCAAACATCATTTTAACTGTTAATACTATTTATTTTTTTATTCTTCGCCTAGGGCGACATTTTATATTGTTAACTTGTTTTATATTTTTATTATATAATATTTTAATTGATAGATTTGTGAGCCACCCCGAGGCTTCGGCGAATGGGGCAGCATAGACATTTTCTAAATAAATAAATAATAAATAAAATCTCACTCATATCCCTGGTTACTTGTCTTTTGTTTTTAATAAGAGCCATCCCTACAGAGTTGGGTGGCACTGTTGTTGTTCGGTTGCAAAGTCATGTCCACCTCTTTGTGACCCTGTGGACAGCATTCCTCCAGGTTCTCCTGTCCTCCACCATCTCCTCCCCACGGGGAGGTTGGGGAACACACAGACGTTTTAACTGGACTCTTTCAGTAGTTCCCTTACCCACCACTACCTAACTGGGTCATTGGTGGCTGAATAGAAGGGGGAAAGTTAACACTTCCTGTTTGTCTGCTTGCAAACAAGTGTTTCTGGCCAAAGGTGACCTGCCAAGTAGCTACATCCAAGCCTCCAGCCTATAGTTTAATCTAGGCATTCAATGGCCACAATGTAAATTTGCTAAAACCTGCCATTGTCCTCGATTTTGCCTGCTAAACTGAAATAGTTGCTCACCACTAGCTTACATGAGTTTGATGTCATTGTATAAAGATGAAGAGGTTTCAACTTAATTTTCATCCCTCCCCCCACCTGGCCCCAATCCTTAAGCTTAGCCCAGAATTACCTTGCCTTCTCGTTTACAAGATCCATCTGATAATAGGAAACCCTCGATCAGGGTACTTTCCTCATCTTGGTTTTAAAATCGCCTGTTTCTTGTTGATCTCTGGATTGGTAAGTAGGATAACATATCAGGCTCAGCACAGAAAGCTGTGCAAAATCAGGGAACTTCAGGTTTGGCTTGTGTCATGAATACACTTATGTCTCCAAGAATTCCAGAATTCAAGGCTCTCAAAAACCTGAAACCAGGGCTGAGGTCACCTTACTGGGAAATGTCCCCAGGAGATGATGCTTTCATCTAATACATCATCCCATTACTCATTCACATTAGTTTTTTGCCATATGGTAAAATATGAAGCTCATCCATGTTAGAAATAATAAATCTCATGTAACTGTTTCTTTCTTGCTCTGTGACCAAGATACAGAAAAAAAGCTCACCTTATTTTGACATTTTCCCATTTAAAAAATGAATCACACACGAGCACAAATGCCTGGGAAAATGCATACCCATTCACAGTTTTTGAAAGATTTGCTCAGCAATACATCTGCCATGGCTTAGTACAATAAAATGGACAATTCCTACTTTACAAACAACATCTCATATAAAATAAAAATGGGCTGAACAGTAACAGTGATGTGCATGAATTTAAACACCTTGGAACACGTATTTTAGCTTTATTGCCGTAACTTTACTGTAATAGTATTGAAAGAAGGTCAATAGTAGACCACATCTTTGTTTGTGAAAGATCATGCATTGCCATGGAAACAATTCAACCCTGAATGTAGGGTAATCATCAAACCCTTGTAAATACAGACTGAGTAAAATAAGACGTTAGCCTAAACCAGGGAGTCTAAAAATAAAAATAAAATGTATCAGATTAAATGTTTCCTGTAACCAAGCTGTCTTTCTGTATCAGCAGGCAATAATCTGCACGACATGGCCCTCCTATGCTAAATGGATGGAAATAGATGGTGCTTTTTTCACTTTATGTGAAAGAGTAGTTCTTCATAGATGATTGCCCTCATCAACAATGAAATGCCTTCTCTCCCTCATTTGTATTTTGCTGTTCCTCCAAAGAGATCTGGGTTGCCATAGACTCCAATAGACTACTATGAACACTAATATGATGCCCCAACGTATTTTTAAAAAGAACAAGTGTGGAAAAGGTGACCCGGATCAAACACTAAAGCATAGCAGGGCAGGGCAGGGGAACCCTTTTCAGCCTGCTGTGAGCTTGTGGGGGGAAGCACGCTTACATGTGCATCCAAAAAACAGTGAGCTTTTCCAAAAATGCCCCCATTGGTGTCTATGGGATCGTATTTTTATGGGCACAATTGGCGGCATGACTTAGGGATTCCCTAAGAAATCTGGAATTTGGGGCAGGGAGAGCAAACAGAGTGCTGCCTTGTCAGAAATCCCTTCCCCTGCATCTCACTGAGCTGGAAATCCCAGATTCCTTGGGAAGAAGCGGTGGTGCAGCGGAGTGCGGCCTCACGGAGAAGCCCTGCTGGCACTTTTTGATTAGCATGGACGTGATGGTCACCTGCTATGCTGCTCTGAATTTCTGTTAACTCCGAGTTTAGCTGTGATGCTCGGGGTAGCTGAGAGACGCTTTCAGAGCAACAATATATAATTCTAAGCTGTCCTTCTTGTCATGCAAACTGTTTGGGGTGGCCTGGCTTTGAATGGGCCACAAAGCCCCATTGGCGGTACAAAAGACTGATGCCTGGAGTGGATGAAAACTCCTAGAGCAGGTTTGCTGATATGGATCCATGTGATGGCCTAGAATTTGGGAGTCTCTTTGGGGGGGTGGCCATAGGCAGGAGCATGATGGGTGCCTACTTGAAATGTATCACCACAGCCCTGGGAAGACCTGCTAAGGGTGTGATCCTGTGCACATGTGGATATGAAAAAGACCTGGGGCAGAAGTCCTCCTTGAAAGAGATTAGGATGGTGACTACCCAGAGAAGGGCCTTCTCTGGGGTGGCACCTGATTGTGGAATATGCTCCCTAGAGAGGTTCATCTGGCACTGCCACTTTATTCTTTTCAGTGCCAGGCTAAAACTTTTTTTATTTTTGCAGTGTTTTAAGGCTTGATTGTTTTAATATGGGGTTTCATCGCTGATTGGAAACATTTTGACCAGGATGCTGTGTTTTATTTCATTTTTTCTTATTGTCAAACCATCCCTAGACCACAGTAAGGGACAGTCTATAAAAGTTTTAAATAAATAAAATAAAAATAAAAAGGGGCTTACAACTGCCAAAGTCGTACATGCCATACCCCACAAGGCACGCTGCTGGCAGCCATGTGCCCTGACCTTGTTTAAGCCTGCAAGACGGCTATGCTCTGAAATAGGGCCGGGACAAGCTCTTTCAGAATCCTCCCCTCTGGCATGCGACAGACTTCTTCTTGTGCTCAGTCCAGCCCTGCAAAGTGAGCGGAAGTCCAGAGGAAGTCCAGAAACACAGCAGGCGACCTTCCCCATCAGGAGCGGTGGTGGTGAGATGCTGTGTGCAGGCACACCATGAAACCATGCCCAGCATCCAACTTCCTTCCTTCCTTCCTTCCTTCCTTCCTTCCTTCCTTCCTTCCTTCCTTCCTTCCTCCCTCGTTGCTGCCAGTGGATACTGGCCTGGAAGAATGGAGCTGTGAGCAGGCATTCCGGGCCCAATCCCAGCAATCGCCCTTCCTGCTGCTGCCATAAGTGGGCACCAAAGAGGGATGCCGCCGGAACAGTAACTGGGCCTCAATATTCAATACTGTGACTACCGGGTGCGCTCACTAGGGATTTGGACGCAGGGCAGTGGTCCAGGGCCCAAGTGCCTGATGAGCACACGCAGTCTTTTAGGCGGGTTCAGCAGGAATCAAGCCCCACACTAGACCCAGGCCAGCTGCTGTGTGAGCGGCTGCAACGGATGCTGAAGCGGGCCTGGCCAGGAGTCAACCTTTGTGGCAGCTCCTCTGTCCTGTGCCAGAAAGAGCCGCTTTGCGAGCGGCTGCAATTGGTGTCGAAGAGAGGCCTACTCATGCGGGGCTTGCTGGGAAATCAGCCTGCTTGGAACCTCTGTCCTAAGAATGACCTCCTTCTTCTGGTTGAGCAACTGGAGCTCCATGAGCTTTTGTGGGCTTCCTTTCAGCTTGGCTTGCTTTGGAAGACCGGGCGGAGCACAAGTGAAGGCCCATGAATGCTTGGAGGGAGGCATTCCTATAGGGTTTGTCCGAAACCTCATTAGAAACACAGAAACAGAGTGAGTCAGAAGGAATCTCCTGGGTCTTCTAGTCTGACCCTGGGTTCCAGCCCACTCCACTCATGACATGCCTACCATATGCATGTCTAGCCTATCCTTTAACAGCCTCACCAATGGGGCTTCAACCACCTCCCATGGAAGCCCATTCCATATCCTCGGGGTCCTAACCACCAGGAAGTACTTCCTGGCATCCACCCCTGAGCTTCCACCACCCTTGGTTCCCTGAGCTTTGGTCCATTGAAGCACGTCCTGCCCTCCACCGCAGGGGAAAAAGGTCATGACCCACCTCTGTGTGGCATCCCCTCACGTACCTGTATGTCTCTATCAGCTCCCCTCTGAGTCTTCTCCTCTTGCAAAAAATTAAAATAATGAGAGCGAAGTGGAAAGACCATCTCACGGACTCCCCACCACTTCCAACTGCCTTTTAGCAATTGCACATGTTTCCCCCTCCCCGCCACTGATTCTGTGAGCAAAGGGCATACAATTTCTTCCTCTTCTCTGCGACCGTCCACCTGCCCCCGCAAAAGTTGTGCTGAGGAGTCCGGGGGTTCTTCCGAACAGGGTGTTGTTCAGGGCTGCAGTGCAAGAAAGGAATCGGGCAAAATTGCTCTGGGGAATCAGGAACTAGTCTTTGGTCTTCTGCCCCCGCCACCCATGTGTGCCTCCACGGCCCTGCCACACCAGCGCCCACCTCACCCCGCCCAGGGAGTGGTTGCAGCAACACTGGCGGAGAGGAACCCAAGAGCGTATCCAGGCAGACGGAAGGGGAATGAAAGACAGAAAGCCACAACAATGACAACGAGGAACAGGGGATTGACTTTAATGAGGGGAGACAGAACTAAATAGGCATAATTTTGCTGAGCCACTCAGAAGAGATATTATACAAAGCAACGGATAGCTGAAGGACATAAGCCACCAAGAAGAGGAAGGGATTATTTTGTCTGGCACTAGGGGGACATAACGAGGAAGGAAAGGGGAGGGGGAAGCAAGATGGGAGATCTGTGAATAGCAGTAATAACTAGTCTATTAGACAGTAAGAATTTCCCAAGGGGGGCTTGGCGGAAGAAGCTTCATTGCCTCAGACATCTAAACCTAGATCAGCTAATTTCACCAGCAGAAGATATATTTCCAAAGGAAAAACCTAGTGATCGCAAAAAGAAGCCAAAGATGTTTTGCTCTAAGAGTCTATATTTTGTTTGAGCAAATCAGTTGTGCTCTTAAATGGAGGTCTGTGTGTCTCAGGCAGCAAAGAGATGCAACTCTTTCTCAACGTTTTATTTGAAGTTCTGTCTCATCCAACTGGTGTTTTCTGCATGTGTGCACGTGTATTTAGCAGACATGATGCACACGGCCTGAAGCAGGTATGTGTGTGTGTGTTGCATAGCACAAGAATGAGAGCTGTGTTACAAACTGGCATAGCATCTGCAGATTGTTATTATTTTGGCATTGCGTTTAGCCCCCAGCTCTCTTTCCTTTTACAAGAAACTCAAGCTGGTTTTCATGTTTTTCTTCTCTCCGTTTTATCCTCAATGCAACAACAACCCTGTGAGGTAGGTTAGGTAGAAGCAACGGGCTCAATGTCACCCAGGGAGCTTCAGGGCTGAGTGGGGCCCAGTCTCGGGGCCCTCGTCCAACACTCTCAATGCCACTCCATGCCTGCTCTCAGTTAACGTCCAAGCGACGCACATCAGTGCAAATTTAGAGGGGCATTAAAGCAGCAAAAAGAGACTAGTTGCCTTAAACAAGCTCTGTGCTTGCTGACATCATGTGGCAAACTGCCAGCTTTTCTTTACAGGTGGCCTTTTTCTCCCTGGTGCTGCCCTGCCGGGAGGCAAGTGGGAGACACAAGAAAGCGAGGAATTGCCGTCCACATGCTACCCATCCCAGCCTTGGCAAAGACAGGCAGGAAACGTCTGTTCATTAGCTTGTCATTAACGGCAGAGATGCCCTCTGACCACACGAATCCAGCAGGGCTTTCACAGGCCTCTTCCACGGAGACGTGCCAAGGGGGCACCGAGAGCCACACTGGAAAGGTCAGTTGCATGGTGCCCGTTTCCGCCTGAAGGGGATGGAGCAGAATTGATTCGGGCAACTAAGCTCCTTTGGCTGCACCTGGTGACATGCACAGCTTGGATTCCTGTTTAATCACTCCCCCATTAAAGCTAATTTGGTCTGCTTCAGAGACAAGTTCACCTGCAAGTTTTGTATTGCAGATCTTCCAGGGTGGCTTGATCCAGGCCTCTGAGACTATCCAAGGGGCGTTGCAAAGGTGAACCTCAGGACCGCCTTCCAGCCACTCTTGTGCGTGTAAGTCAAAGAAGCCAGATTGGGGCTCATTATCATTTTAACTGGTTGAAATGCTGGCTAATTAAAAACTGCTGTTAACCCAAACATTATGTATTTTTTTAAAAAACAAAAGTTTGGATGCCGGGTTCACCCAAATGGCAGTTTGTAATTATATATAATCACCCAAAGATACACAAAGTCCAATTCTTTACATGCATGCAAAATTTTTAAAAAATGCTCAGTGTTAGTACAACATAAAGAATAATACTTAAATTGCAAAACTGTGGGCAAACCCAACACTGTAAAGGACTCTAAACAAACAGTTGTTTCTCTTGAGAGGCAACAATGATATTTTCAAACACTGCAAAGAAAATATATGCAGTGTGGCTAATCACAGCCTTTATCCAGGGCAAAAAGAGAAAAATAGAGAAAATAAAGGCAAGCATCCGTATCAGTCTTGGGAAACAGAATTACTGAAGTGAGCTCAGTGGTACAAGCTCCATCTCATAGACTTTGGGTATGAAATGAGTTTCATCAAAGGGTGGAAAAATTTCCCCTTGGAGAAGAAAAGAATGGAAGAAAATAAAGGAGGAAATCAAAGATATGATACAATGTCGAGCTTTTGTTTGCAGGCCAATATGCCAGGACCCTGACCGGCCAGGATAAAGAGAATCAAGCCGTCCATGGCTACGAGTCTCTGGTACTGGCTCTGAATGCCACACGTTGGGCAACATTAGTAGCAAGGTGATATTGTGCTCATGTGCTTTGAGGGCTTCCCACGGGCATCTAGCTGGCCACTGTGGGAACAAAGTTTCACTAGATGGCTCTTTGGTCTGACCCAGAACAGCTCTTCAAGGTTTTTATGGCCTTGGAGAGACCTCCTCTGAGGAAAAGGCCTCCCACAGAGAGCCCCAGTACAACAAAAGACTTGGGAGAAACTGTTACAGTCCTAAAACACCTGAACAGCTCATGGATATCACTCCTTGGTGCAACTAATAATCTTTCTGAACTCACTCTGAACCCCTACCTCAACCCCAGGTCACTCCTTGGCCTTCAAAAGCAAACATGGCAATGGACAAGTAGGAAGCCCAAAGTCAGCATCAATGCAACTTCTTTGACGGCCAAGAGCCTCCTGCTCATCTCCTTGGATGGAAGCATCTGTTTAGGAGGCAAGGATACAGAAGATCTAGTGGAGAACAATGAGTCATCATATGGCCAGGTAGGCCACCGAGAATGTGAGCTTCTGGGAATCTCTGAACCTTGCTAAGGCAAATGTTCCTGCTCTGTCTAAAATTTCCTTGCTCCAACTTGTGCCCAACTTGTGAACTACCCGGACAACTTCATCTGTTGTGGGGTATCGATCGAGTTGATGATGATGATATAGCAAGTGCTGTTCAAGATACGTGTGAAGCTTCTGGGAGTGGCCATTTGGGGATTTGGAGCAAAAGGCCATCAGTAAGTTGATGACATGCAGCTCCATCTCCTTGTGAGATAGGAATCCAATGAAGTCATGCTAGTCCTGGATCAGTTTCTGAACTTTACTGATGGTCTGGATGAGGACCAATAAATGGAAGCTGAATCCTAACAAGACGGAGGCCTCTGAGTGAGTGTTTGCCAGGTCCAGGAGATGCAAGCTCTGATGACGTCACATTCCTCTGAAATAATGGTTCCAACTTTGTCACCAAGCAGTGAACAACAGGAAAGGGGAGTCAACATTAAAGAGAATGAAAATACTTGGATTGATTCCCACTTTGACTCAATCTTCCATTTTCTTCTGACTTTCTTTGTGGTGGTCTGTCTTTAATCCTCCTTTGCCCTTACATGCCCTTTGCAGGGTTTCTATACAAGCAAAATGCACTTGGCAAACCCTACAGCTTCCCAGCTGGGGCACAGGAAACCATATTGTGCTGTACATATTCATTCCATGTGTAAGGAGGCCTTTGCACTAGGTTCATTCTCTCTCCCTGTCTCCCTCATCCACCACCATTTCTTTTGCATTTATAATGAAGTACGGTGGAAGGAAAGCCTTCATAACAAAGAGGTCGGGGCACCCCCTTCTCATTGGGATACTGGCATAGATTTAATGCCTGGATTGTAGAAGTACATGAGATGCTCCGCTGAAGTTCATTTGCATGTGATTACCTAGAATGCGCTTTCAGCTCAGAGCGCTCACAGAGTAGGTTGTCCTCTGGTTTGGGAACAAACAGAGGAAACAATATGCATTTTGCAACACTGCAAACGTTCTTTGTCATGGGGCGAGGGAAAGAATTTTCTTCTTGTTTAACTGGCCCACAAAGAGGGCTGGGAGTGGGGAAGGGAAACAGGGCAGAGAAGAACCCATTGAAATCCTATGGAACAAAACAGCTTCCCACTGAAGCATGCACACAGACACAGAAAGTGTAATTCAGCTGCTCTTGGCTGTCAAGAAAGTCAATTGCAACTGGGCAAATGTGACATTTCCTATTTTGGACAGAGTTTCCACTGTGGTTTTTACTCTGGTACCAAAGCTCAAACCTGATCCTTTCTGGTGCGTTTGCACCCTCCCTGTCACCATGAGAAACCTCATAGGAAACCAGACCATGTGCTTTTTTCACAGAAACCCCAGAAATGCTGCCTGGAAAAAGGAGCTGGAGGAACTTCACAACCGGTTGCTGAGTCAAAGATTAAAAGATGTTGTTATGGCAATCGCACTGTTGCGCTTGAGGTGGAGGAAGCGGTGCCACAAAAAGGAAGCCACAGCCCGTTGCCATGCACACAGATGTGTGGTGTGCATACACTAGCGGGCCTCATCTGCTGCAGCCATGGAGATGTACTCAACTTTCTAATAATGAGGATAACTCAATAGCAGAACTGGCCTGTCCTTTGAGTCCTTAAATGGAACTTGCATCTTTGGATCAAAAGCAGATTTTAATCAACAGTGGGGTAAATGGCTCAGTGTATCACAAAAAAAGCAAGCAACTGTCAAAACACACTGTTAGCCTCAAAGCCTCTTCCAGGTGTAAAAATGTGCAAAGGTTCTTATGATCTGTTTATGGCTTTAGTCGATCAATGAAAATGTGAGAAGCGAGTGCAAAGGAAGGTCAGAATCATCTTAATCTAACAACTTTGGGAGTTCACATGCATGCTTTTGACAGAGGTGTGGGTGCCTGAATCCTGCCACATCTCCATTAAAAAAAGAATGGCTTCCATTGGCAGAATCAAATAGTTTGGGGGCCAAATCCAGTCTTTGGGCTATCAGTAACAATCAGAAATCTTTTAAAAACATTTTAATAACTAATTGCCATAGACCTTTGTTTTTATGCTTTGCTGTATTTTATTGTTTTTAATGTGTAATGTGTTACGGTTTTTATTATGTTTTTATCTGTTTTATCTGTTGTGAGCTGCCCAGAGGTGCTATGGCACAATTGGGTGGCATACAAATATCTTAAATAAATTAATAAAATCCTTTTAATACTGCCCTTGATAGTCTGGTACCCATCTTGGGCAACAAAATGGGGCCACCCACACAGGAAATGGTTTCTGAGTGTTTGGGTGCATGGATTCCCCAAGTGGGCAGAGAAAATAGAACACAGAGAATGCCAAGTATAATAATAGAAAACAACATAAAAATGAACAAAGGGGCCCTACAACCTAAAGAGCTGGAGCCTTGGGTAAAAAGAAGAGGTAAACGTTTGAGAGGGAATTCAGTAACTGATGGAGTAATAAACTTAGGGAAAATAATAGGGAAATTTAGACAATGAGGTACAAAAAGATTCCCTCTCCATGCTAGTTGGGAACTATTTTGACAGAGGAGGAAAACTGATTCTTTTTACTTTCCCATGCTTCAAATATCTTCCCCATTTCTCAAGGTCAAAGCAACTCTGCCCAAGCCTGCATCCTTTGGTTTGATGCAGCACACTGGTGCAAGACTTCAGAAAGGTGAGAAAGTAGAATCATAGAACAGTAGAGTTGGAAGGGGCCATGAAGGCCATCAGGTTCAACTCCTGCTGTTGCAGGACACCAGTTCACACCATCCCACTCAGATGGCTGCCCAGTTTCCTTTCGAATGTCTCTAGTGTGGGAGAGCCCACCACCTCTCTAGGTAACTTGTTCCACTGTCATATAGCTCTGACATTGAGGAAGCTTTTCCTGATATCTAGGCTGAATCTGGTTGTTGCAACTTGAATTGATTATTCCGTGTCCTGCACTCTGGCATCAGCAAGAAGGGATCTTGACCTTCCTCTTTGAGACAGCCATTGAGGTACTTATAGAGGGATATTGTTTCACCCCTCAGTCTTCTCTTCTCAAGGCTGAAGGTGCCCAGTTCTCCCCATCTCTCCTCATAGGGCAGTGTTTCCAAACCCTGGATCATTTTTCTGCCCTCTTCTGGACCCTTTCTAATTTTTCTGCATTTTTCTTAAATCTTAGTGCCCAGAACTGGACACAGTATTCCAGATGAGGTCTGACTAATGAGGAGTAACAAGAAGAAAACAACTTCAACCCCTTCCGAAAGCTCCGTACCCCATGAGCTGAAAGAATACTGAGGCACATATTACGTGGTCCCTGCTGATGCACCACAACGTCTTGCTGGAAGCTGTTGCCGCAGCAGTTGGTGCCTGCTCTCCCATCATCTGGAAATGCCAACTGTAACACAGGGTTAAGAAAACACAGAAGTATCCAAGCCTGAAATAGCAAGGATCACTTTTAGAACAGAGGCTGCTTGACACGGATTGTCTCCACCCAGGACCCGACAGTGAGCACATGGACTGCCAGGAGCTGTTGACTATGAAGATGAGCCTCCGCGCAAGAGAAGAGACCTTCTAGCCCTGCAGTATGTCCTGTGACACCACATCATTTGACTCTATTAGCTCAAATGACTGGAATATAATTGAACACAATATCACATGAGCTATGAGTCATTCTGGAGCTTCAAATCTCCCATGTCAGGGCAGTAAATTAATTCACACTTTATTAAACAAATCGATTTGGGGTCTGTTGGATTTTATGCATGCTTTTTTCTTGTCTCTCTCTTTTGTGGTGGAGGGACAATAGCACTAAAATCCATGCAGAAGGCACCTCATCACTTTAAGAATATGAAAAGGCCCTTGCTGGATCAGAGCAAAGGTCCATTGCTCACTATGTTTCCAAGACAGACCAATGTGATACTTTTGGTAAGACCAGATCCAATAGGGATTTGAGAGAAATCTGGAACAGACTCACGTGAGTTCAAATTTTTAAGAATCTGACTTGCAGATTCTGCAGCAGGCCAGCATTGCCCTAGGCATGTGGGCTTGCACACCACATCTTTTTCTATTTTCTGTAATTATATATGTAAATTTAGTTATTGGAAATTTTTAAAAATATTTAAAAATGTGCATCCTCCCCCCTCAGTTGAAGTGTGAAAGTCCAGATTTGGGGAGGATTTGTGTATTTTGAGGAGCGTCCGTTTGTGCAAGTGCGCATTTGTGCAAATGCATGTGAATAGATTTGCGCAACATCTGATTCTGTCCTCCAGCGGACAATGGCACAAAAGGCGCCTGCCAATCCACACAGCATAGCTGCAATCGATTTTAAGTGTCGATGGATCCTCATACAGTGCATGAAGGGTAGCTCCCTCTTCTGCTACTGCTGCTGGCCAACTGGCATTCAATGGCAGCCTTCCTCAGAACATGGGGGCCCCATGCGTTTTTCAGAACTACGTGCCACTGGCATGTTTTCACACATTATGGGCTGTTCTCTTTTCCCATCTTTCAGCTGTCCCATTTCAAAGAGGACTACATTTCCAGAGATCTAGCATGGGTAAACCCTAGTCTCCAAATGACCTATTCAGCCTTGCTTATTTATTTGTTTAAAGTCTACATTCGCAACAACCAGAGCTCTCTGCTTGGCTGATAACTGCCCAGAATTTCTGGACTACAACTCCCAGACATCCTAGCAGTTTGCTCTAGGAGCTGGGAATTATGGCATTTTAATTCTGGAATACCTAGAATTCCAGGTTAGGCATTATTGTCCCAGGTTACCCCAGATTTTCAAAAAGTAGCTAAGTTTTTTCCATACCATGCCCATGTGTTCTCCTTATACATGCCTATAAGAGCAAGAGTGAAACCAAGGCACAGCCACCACAAGACAGATAGCTAAGTCAGTGGTGACACTGCCACCACTCAGATTCGCAACCTACCATTTCTCAAATAAAAACTTCATAAGATGTCATGGAGAAAATGGATTTGGGACTCCTAAAATGAAAAAGCTCACTCTGCTTTGATCTTCTTCCCATGGGGAACACGATTATCTGCAGGGGGAATGCTATCAAACTGTAATTAATTTCACAGTACGATTGCACCTATCACAGAGATGTGAAGCGAAAAATTGGGAACAACCTAGACGAAACCGGGAGAAACAGAATAATTTAGAAGAACCCCTACACTCATCCCCAGGGATTTTCAGAAAATTTTCCCCAAATTCTTCCTTTGCTCCCAGACCAGCCCCTACCATTTTTCTGGTTCTCCACCAGGCCTTAACCTCTCTAGCCTTAACAGCTTAGTTTTGAACAGTGCCAGTTTTGAACAGCGATAGATCAAAGACCAGTACCAGTTCAGGGAACTTATATTAAACCTTTTCAGCTATTCTCTTCCAATGAGAACTGGAGAGGTTGGTCCTGTCCATTGATGAGATGGCATGTTGGGTGATGTTCTCAAAGCAGCTTGTCATTGATGTAACCTGAAGGGAGTGCCTTCATGCATCCATTCTTTCCTGCCATGATAGAATCCCTACAAAAGACAGATGTGTTCACGTCAGATTCTGCCAGTAGCACATTGGCTCAGGACAGCTACTAGCATCTGTAGGACGATCAAGAGGGTGAAACTGGTTTTGCACATTCCCATTGGTCATCACATCTTTGGAATTGCGGTATTGACTCCTCATGAAATGTCCTGACATTCTTGGGAACAAGACTCCATGCTTCTGATGAAGTCGGCTACTGTTCACAAAATGCTCTGCTTGAATGTTTATTAGGTTTTAAGCCACCACTAGACTTTTATGCTTGTTTCTGAAGCTGCATTGTTCCATTGGGGAGAGAGACTGCAGCCATAAGGCTTCTCTTCCCTGCCTATGGATGAGAATGGGGAGCTGTCCAGCAGGTTTGGGGACAAAGTTGCTGAGACAGCAAAGGAGCTGTCCAGCCGTGTAGTTAGAACAGGCTTCTGAAATGAAGGAACTCATCTACAAAGGTGCTTTACCAGCAAGGGCCAGGCAGCAACTGAGCAGTTTTATAGCTTGCCCTGCTGCCTCGCTATTTTCTGGGCCATCAGCAAGACCTGATTCAGAGCACATGTAAGTTCTTGTTTCCTCCTATCATGTAGATCTCAGAGATGATTATCTATGAGTGGCAGAGAATACTTTGTTTCAGATGGTGGGAGTTTCAGCCGGAGTCAAGAGCACAAATCCAGTTGGAGACTCACCCAAGCAAGCTGAGCAACCATCGCCAACAGATAGTCCAGAACTTAAACTGAATTGCAGCTCAGTCTGGCTTGGTCCACTTTCACTGGGAGAAGCTTGTAGCTGAAAAGCCCTTCCCTGTTTTATCAGCTGTTGGTTCCAGTAGCACTTGGAAGATGGTGTCTTGGTTTTGGTTTTCAGGTTGACATCTTCAGACAGAAAAGATGGATGTGCAACTTCTTCAGGATGAGGAGATGGTGGCATGATGGACACCTGACGGGCACCTCATTTCCAGCAGGCTTCTGGGGGACTGAAGTCTTTCTCATCCCCATCACCTCCTCAGAGTCCATGGCCTTGTCCTCTGAGCATGAAGGCATTCAGGGGATGATTGAATATGATGTCAGATCTGCAGTTTATGAAATATGCAGCATACAGATTGAGAAGATGGACAAGGAGATCTGAACACCTGACACCAGTTCTAAATTTCACTGGTTGCCTGTGTGCTTCTGAGCCTGATTCAAGGTGCTGATTTTGATCTGTACAGTCCTACAGAGCTGAGGACCATGGGACCTGATGGAGCACCTCTCCGGCAAGATATCCGGTAGTACCATAGGTGCCACTCCGCTGCTGGGAAATAGCCAAGACATTATAGGGTATTTCAGCCACCATCAGCTATTATATGGCAAGGGTTGATGGGAACGGTACTTCTGAAACCAGAGCTGAGATGGGGGAACAAGAGATGCTTGAGCTCACCAAGCTTCCTCAACTGCATTTCAAACCTCAATTCACCTTGCTCCTGCTTTTGTGTACAAGGCTTTTTGGAACTGGAATATTGGGCACTACTGACTGGCAAAGTGTGCATTTCTGTGCATTTTTTAAAAAATATGCCTTCTTCTAAAGTGGAATGTGCTACTCCCCATGACACACACACACACACACACACATGTACGTCTTTCCAGAAAGTCCAGCGGCCTGGATTCTCACAGGGATCTAAAAGGTGGCTTCTTACATTCTCAAGAGAACTAAATGACTCGATTTATTTGTGCATCTAATGAGATAATCTGTGCCCTGCCTTTCCACTAAGCAAATGGCACTCGATGCAGCTGACTATCATAGGACTGGAAACACTTATGGTCATTTACTCAATTTAAAATGAAGCAAAACAAATACATTAAATGCCCAACCAGAACAGAATAAAGGCAGCCTAACACACCAGCTCACATGCCAAAGTCCTGCTTGAATAACATCGCATGTGCCTGCCAGAATCTTCTAGCCGAACAGTCACTGGTGGTCAAATGCTGTGCTGGTGATCAAATATTTATTGGAACTGGCACACATTCAGAAAATATTTTCTATCAAAATCCAAAGAAGAAAACTGGGGCAGGATGAGAACGGTATCTTCCTTTCTAGTTTCAGGATTGGAGGTTCCTCATTTTTCTTCCCCACCAACAGCAGATCACTCATTTTGTGCTGTAAAACCCCAAACTATTTTTTAAGATAGGTTTTATTTGAAATTATAATCCTAAAAAACTAGGAAAAACTAAAAACAACATCAATCATCAAACACATCGGGCTGCTGGGTCAGCCCCCACACCCTTCTTTTTCCATTTATGATAACTTAAAAACATATTTAAATCTATGTGAAGTCCCGTTTCTCTAGGCAATAATAAAAAGAGTCCCAAGTGTGATAGACGTTAAAACCCCAAACTATTGAAACTGAAACAAGAAAAAAAAAGCTTGTGCCTAACCTGCTCTTTTTCTCTAAGTGGAGCAGCATAGAAAGCGATAAACAGACAGAGCCCCATTGATAATACTGGGTAATATATTCTGTGTTGGAATTCTGGGACTGCAACCACATTCAAACATAACCGTGGCTCTCCTGCCTTGTTGAGAATTCTAGTGCGGATGGACTCTAAATTAGAAATTGAGGTGAGAAGAAATAAATGAAAAATGAGTGTAAGGGAATGTGTTCTGCCCGCAAATGTGTCATTTTCACTTTTGTTATAAAAAGCAACCTATGGCTCTTGGGAAAAGCTCAAGGCATCTGAGATGTGTGAATGAATCTGGTTCTTGGCTGCTCTACAGTTTCCCTCTAATTTCGTCTTTATGAAAAGACCTTATTCTGGGATGGCTCATTGCATCCAGCAGGGGGTAGAGCCAGCAATGCATGTCCCTCCCCATTTAATCCTCAGTTCCAGTTTAAAGAACGGGGGCACCTCGCTTCCATTTAGGGAAGCATAAGAATTTTGTTTCTGCTCACAAAACCCATGAGTGTGCCCTGTTCGCAACCTCCCATGGGAGACCGAGCAGAACATGTTCTATGCAGATGTTTACAAGTTCTTGACCATGTGCTTATGCTGAAAAATAATAGGCATTCTAGGAGGACAAGTGTACAGTATTAAAAATGTGGCATTTTGTGATTTTGTCTATGGGTGATATTTGCACAACTTCAGAAATCTGCCCACATTTGCAATTCTCTTGAACAGCTCATTTTGATTGATTGATGCTCATTTTGTGCACTTTTCCCATTTGTGCAGAAAGAACAAAGCCAATTGACGCAAGGCAAACCTCTAGCTGGTGTTCAGCGACTCCAGGCGAGCATGTCGCTTGCGCCTCACTGGTCTTGTAAGGACACACATGTGCTTGCTTGCACATCTACTTTCATACTGAAAGCATTAAGCCACCCCTTTAAAGATGATAGAAATGTCTCTTGAGTCTGCAGAGGCCCAGCTTTATTACATTTGGCTCCAGTCAGGATTTGGGGAGTTCCTATAAACTAGATTTATATTCCATTCACATTTTGAGACAATCCTTTGAGACAATCTTTTGGAGAAAGGTTACAGAGTCTCTTCCATGCCTGAGGACTACGACTGGGATGAAACCTAGGGAAATCCATCCCTTTAGCATTCAGAGACTTCCTCTTATGCTTGACCTGGCCTGGAAAGTGAGCTGAGCTGAAGGAGGTCTGAGAACACTCACAAATGAAGGTTATGTAATGGGAAGCACCCTCCATGGTATGTGCAGCAGCAAAAGCAGCACCTGCTGCACATGGAACGGAAGAGGGACACTGACTGAGCAGAGGGCAGGTAGGGCTCCGTTCCTCCATCATCCATATCAGGTGCAGCAGCACAAACTGTCCATGTGGGACAGAAGGGGGATGCTGCTCGTGCAGCGCATGGAGTTCAATTCCTGGTGAGCACTCCACCAACTCAGGGCATGCTAATCAGGAACTTGGACTCAGGGCCACGAAAATCAGACAGGAGTCTGGGAAGCTGAGTCCAGGGCATCCAATGGGTTCCCACCCTCAAAACAGGTTCCTCACTCATCCCTACTGAGTGGAGAACGGGAAGGCAAATTTCAGGGATGGGGAGTGCTGAAGGCAAAGGAGTGCAGGGTCAAAAACCCAACAACAGCAACAACAGTGTGTTTTAACCCAAACCTCTTACTGCCGGTAACTGAGCCTTAGACAGGCATTTCTAGCATTTGGACGGGGTGGAGGCAGCGGCACAAAAGAAGGATTATTGGTTGGGTAAAATAGGGAAAGTCCAGGGGAAGGGAGCATGGTTGAGAACCCAGGAAGAAAGGCTTTTGGCATCCCTTCCCAGTGAAGGCAAGCACTTCAATAGTTATTAAAAGCGTCTTTATTCCATACAGCTATAAGGTATTCATGAACTCTGAAACATGCACTCCAGGTAGAAAGTTGACCCCTCACTCTGACCTTAATCACCCAAAGCTCTGCTTGTGAACCCTTCACAGCCAATCTCTGGAGGGGGGCATGCTATGGAACCGGACACGCTGCCACTCTCCCCATCTCCCATTGGTCCAACTGGCAAGAGTGTTGATGGGCTCGTGTGTCCATGTCTCTCGGGGTGCCAAGTGCTACTCCCGAGCCTGTTCTCCATCGACTTCTTTCCCACAACCAGGAGTGGGAGGGGGCTCAGTGGTCGTCCTTGAAGTGCTTTGATCCCGAGCTGGCTCAGGCCGGCTCACTGGGACGTTTGGTCAGCTGGGGCCTCGCTAGTCTCAACAACCCCAATATCAGAGGAAGAATTCTGAGCCACAGCTGGGTCAACTATCCACTCCCCCTCCTCTGAGTCTGAGCCACCATCCCCACCAGGGAATCTCATCTGAGTGTGCACGCATGACAGATTTGGCCCCTGAACGTACAGAGCCTGTCTCCTGTTTTGGAGGCTGTGTGACAGCGGTTGGGGTTGAGTGAGCAGTGGAAGGGGACACCTCTTCTCCCTGTCTTCCCTTCTCTGCCAGGGGAAGGATGGATTGCTTTTGTCAGATGTCTGGAGGGAATGCTTGCAGCCTGCCCACTTCTACATGACAGGCGCGAGCAACCTGTGACTCATCAAGTTTAATTCAACCAACATCCACGTACTGTGAATGACCAAGTGCTTGACAACTCTCCTTGTTTCGCAGTCCAGGAGGCAGCAAAACAATGGAACATTTGCTGGGTTGCCAGTAGGCATCCTGTATGAAGTGAGCCACATTTGCTTTGATGGGTCACCAACTGGTGGGTCACCCCCTGGGACAATCTAAACAGCCCTCAGAGCAGACTGTGGGGACTGTGAGCATGAGCTGAAGTGTCACAGCCATACGGGTGTGTGCTTGCTGTCATAAGCATCAGACAGTATGAAGTACCATTGTGGGCTAATGCTTCCCCAGGACTCGGCAGCCATGAGAGATGATGTTATAGGCTTACAGTGATGGCTCATGTTCCAAGCGTGGAGTGGACAGCCCTCCTTGTGGCTTCTTCCTACGTACACAAGAAAAGCCATGCTGGAGGAGGCCAAAGTTCCATCTAGTCCAGCACTCCATGCACACAGTGGCAAACCAGCTGCCCACAGATCCTTCTCCTTGGGCAGGAGGAGACCTCCTCCTGCCCAAGCTCCCCAGCAACTGGCATCTGCGGGCACGTCGCCTCTGATAGCAGAAGTAGCGCCCAGCCAGCAAGGCCAATAGCCACAGATAGCCCCCTCCCTCATGAAGTTGCCCCGTCGCTTGTTAAAGCCATCCAGACTGGCAGCCGTCACCACTTCCCATGGCAGCAAGTTCCATAGTTTAACTGGATGCTGTGTGGAGAGGAACTTCCTCTTATTAGTTCCAAACCACCCCCAATCAGTTTGGTGGGATGAGCTTGGGTTTGAGTGTTATAGGAGGAGAAAATGTCTCCCACTTTACTTATCCACACTATGCATTATTTTAAACACTTCTATCCTATCTCCCCTTCCTTGCCTTTTTCCTAAGCTAGAATCCCAGTTGCTGTAAGCCGTCACCCTTCCCTGTCCTTCTTCCAACTTGATAATGTAATGTTGAATCACAGATATCACATGGAAGGTTTCAACACAGAGCTGTGACAACTTATCACAGGAGAACTACACAACCACGCTGATGTTGGAACATAAGAATTGTGACAGTGGAGATGGGCAGACGAATGCCCAGGTCAAGCAGCTAGTTGGCACCTTTAGTCTGTACACAGAAGCATCAAGTGGACCCTGGAGATCCTTGAGTACAGCTCCCTGCTCATTGCAGGATGAAACCACAGCACCCTGGACCATTGGCACTGACCCTCTACTTTAATAGTTTCAGCAATGGAGAACCAACCACCTTCTGAGGCCACATATTCCACTGCTGAACAACTTTCTGTGTTTAGGAATTTCTCTTAAGGAAGGAGGAGAGACAATTAGATCCTAAGATTCTCCAGAGATGACCCACACATGCTGGTAAACAGGCACCTCTTTGATTCCACTGTATTTCCAACTAACACAGTACCTATTATCCCCACGCCCACATGTCACCTGGATTTCCACACCAAAGAAGAAGAAGAAAAAAAAAACAGAAATCCTTTACCAGCAGGAACAATGCTGGTGTTGTTCATCTTGAATGGGAACCCTGTCTTCTGGGTGCTGGAAGAAACCCATCAGGTGATGGGGATTTTTCCCCCCTTCCTTTCCTGGAAGAGTTTGATAATAGATGACAGCATTTATTGTAGCTCTCAAAAGCTAGGTCTTACTTCCAAGTCAATTGCGATGAGGTCAGCCTTTGGCAAGTGACTGCTCCTGATTAAAACTGGTTTGTCCCTGGAAGAGAGCCCATGTGAACATGTGAGTCGCTTTCAGCTTACCTCTTAAGCCTTTTGCTGAGAAACCTGCGACTGGGCTGCAGGTGGCGGCTCACGGAGCGAAAGTTGCTGCGTGCCCAGTGGCCCCACGGCCTTCTCACTGCGGGCAAGTGGTGCCCTCCCTCCTCCTCCTGGCACACGCTGCGCGACTGTGAGGACTAGTGATGTGCAAAACCGAGATGGTTGAAGTTCTCCACATTTTGCCTTGGAGTGTGTTCTACCTCAGGTCTGCAGCAAGGAGCAAATGTTACCTTTTCCATGAAAAGTTGCATATATTTTGCTGTGCATTTTTCCCCTTCAATATGCCTCAACTGTATCTTGAAAATGGGTACGTTCTCCTTGCACTGATTAAAGGGTCATTGTGCGTAGTTTCCAAAACCATGCAGTATTCCATGTGCAATATTCAGACATACGCATGCAAACGGATGAGTTTGAGGAAGGGAGATCATGAGGCACACACACTGCAATGCGGTAAATATATGAGCAGATATTACATTCAAGGCAGTTTCTGTTTTGGAGATGCAAATGGGGTACATCCTGATCTTTTAAAAAAATGAGTCAACAATGTGATGTGGCTACGAAATAGGCAAATGCTATTCTGGCCTGCATTAATAGAGGTACCACATCCAAATCACATAAAGGACTAGTTCTCATCTACTGGTTAGGCCTCACCTGGAGTACTGTGTTTAGTTCTGGGCACTACAGTTTAAGAAAGATGCAGATGAGCTGGAAAGGTTCAGAGGAGGGCCACAAGGACGATCCAGGGACTGGAAACAAAGCCCTGTGAGCAGAGATGGAAGGAACTGGGCATGTTTAGCCTGGAGAACAGAAGACTGAGGGGAGGTATGGTAGCACTCTTCATATATTCGAAAAGCTGTCACAAAGAGCAACTGTTACTCCCATTTCTATTCCTCTTTTATTGTATTAATCTGTTGTAAACCGTCCTGAGATGGCTGTGAGGGGACGGTATAGAAAAGTTTTAAATAAATATATGACCTCACGGCTCTTTCAAATGCTGCACTTCACCCCACGGAGACCTCGCCATGCAGCAGCCAGGCTTGGGCTGTTTTTGCAGCTGCAGAGACTCAAGTGTGTTTGTGTTTCCACCCCTTCCAAGTCCACACCTGAGACCAGGGCTCAGCCCAACTCACGGTGGGCCAGCCCAGAGGTTCCAGAGGAAAGGAGAAGCAGCGGCAGCTTGTCCTCTGTTCACTCAGCAAGCAGGAAGAACAGCTGGTCCAAGAGCCCTCCAGGGAACAGCAGGAGGCCTCTGGCAGGGGTACAGGATTCAGTACGTCAGGATGTACCCAATTATATCGGGCCCTGATGCCTGCCCCAGATCCACTTCTTCAATATCCCCAGAAGGGACCAAATGTTGTCCATGTTGCAAAAATGGCATTTGTGAATTGCTAAGCCACATCCTTGCTGCAAATCTAGACAGCATACTAAAAAGCAGAGACATCACCCTGCTGACAAAAGTGCGTATAGTCAAGGCTATGGTTTTCCCAGTTGCAATGTATGGCCGTGAAAGCTGGACCATAAGGAAGGCTGAGCACCAAAGGATTGAGGCCTTTGAATTGTGGTGCTGGAGGAGACTCCTGCGAGTCCCTTGGACCGCAAGACGGTCAAACTGGTCAGTCCTAGAGGAGATCCACCCTGACTGCTCTTTAGAAGGCCAGATGCTGAAGATGAAACTCAAATACTTTGGCCACCTGATGAGAAGGAAGAACTCCCTGGAGAAAAGCCTAATGCTGGGAACAATAGATGGCAAAAGAAGAAGGGGACGGCAGAGGATGGGATGGCTGGATGGAGTCACTGGGGCAGTGGGTGTGGGCTTGAGTGGACTCTGAGAGATGGTGGAGGACAGGAAGGCCTGGAGGAATGTTATGATGGGTCAGACACGACTTTGCAACTAAACAATAAAAAAGACCCATCTTTAAGAACACATCCCCGCGCAGAAATAAGACAATTGGCATTAAATATTTAGAGATTATTCTCATGATTCTTTTTATGCAGAAGTTTCCTGTGTGATATGCTGCATTAATCCTATTTGCACTTCCAAGAAAGCAGTTTTTGAAAAAAGAAAAGGTAAAAAAGAAAAGTTTTTGAAAAAGAATTTCTGGCGCCTGGTGGTGCCAGAAATTTCTGAAGTTGTCTCTGCAGTCATTTACAGCAGGGCATGTGGCATAGCAGGGCGCATGGTGTGAAACAACCTTCCCCCTGAGATGAGGCATGCGGCAACACTTTTTAGTTTGAGGTGGATGCTGAAGGCTCATTTCCTTATGCAAGCCTTCCTCATGCAGTGTAACCTTTCATCTTCTGCAGAGATGCGATATTCTCTGTGTTGTTCTTGCTTCTTACATGCTGATCGTTTGTGTGCACTACTTAATTCTGTAGAAATACTCTCAGATAAAATACTTCTTGGAGGGGGGAAATATCTATGAGACAGAGAAGTTAAATAACTTTGGTCTGTTCCCCTGCTATTCTGACTCACCCATCCTCAATGCCTTATTATTTCTATTTTCAATGATGCAGTGATGATTAGATTTCTCATATTGAAAGTTGGTAATCAAGTGCCCTGTTTGCTCTTTCTTCTAGCTATATCCAAATATTTACTGCGCAACAGAAAGTATTTTTTTCCCTTCTCTGTGCTGTGTGTTAAGAGACACATGGGTTGTACCTTGCATTGCTTCACCAACCAGTTCAGGGGGTTTTTTGGAAGGCTTTTAATAGCCTTTAGGGTTGGAAGAATGCCTAGACAGTCACAGGATGGCATGACTCATTGTAGGCTTCAGAAAAGCAGCTAAACACAAAACTGAAAGCATAAAAAACCCATATTGCCACGCAAGTAAGTATTCCGAAAGTATTCTGTGCAGTCCTCACATTCATGCCAAGGAGAATTGTGCAGAAGCCATACTCAGTGGATTATTCCCAGTTTTCTGGCAGACCTTTTCACTTATCTCCATATTCATTGCCATGCAGATTACACAATTGAGGCATGAGGGCTGTTTGGGTAATACTCAAAGATCCTTCCAAATAGCTGAAATTTCTGAAGTGTTTGAGAAGCACATTCAAGGTCGCATCTGAGCACAAACACATTGCATGCCGTATCATTATTCTGAGTTTGTTATGCTTACTGGGGCAAAGTATGTGCCTGGCCATGAGGCAAGTGTGCTTATCAAAACGTTTGAGAGCAAAGGTGGTGATCAGTAATATCCCAGGAATTGCCTTTTTTCCCTACAACCATGACTTGGACACATGAGTAGAAGGAAAAACCCTCATGAAAGAGGGCAAACGTGCAAAAGGGGGAAGGGGTGCCAAATGCGATCATACAAACAAGCTTTTCCTCAAGGCCAAATACAGAGTTTACATTGAATTAGGCAGCCATGGGAAAAGATCCAAATCTAGGCAGGTATATGGTAATTTTCCTTTTCCCCTTTCGTCCTTTCCCAATCCGTTTGTATTCCTTCCTAACAGCTTCTGAGCTGTTCGATGGAAGAATGAAACTACATGACTAAATGAGAGAAAGAGAAAGAGATCAGGGTTTAATGAAAGCTTTTGTGAGTGATTCACAGGTCTCATCTCCTGGCATGGAATTCTGCGCTGCAGGCAGTTTCGGTATTAATCAGATCGCTGTTGCTAAGGGCTACAATCTGCTAACAAGTATATACAAAGAATTTTGCTGTCACAGGTGCTGCTTTCTAACCGTGTTTGAATTCATCCTGTCTTTCAGGCCGGTTCAAATGCTTTCAGGGACTGGACTGAAAGGCAGATGAGGGGAAGGAGGGGAAAGTCAGAACGGCTCAAGCGGACAGAGGTTCTCTGGACTCCACTTTGCGGCTGGGTTCATTTAGGCCCCGTTTTTATGAGACCTCCTTTTCCGTCATATGGGAAAACTGGGCATTTAAACAAGAGAGTGGACATTTCTACATGCAGTTGCCAAAAGGGTACACCTCTCACCCATGGAATAAAGACTGAAAATGTGTATTTTTGGAAAATGTGTATGTGTATACAGACACATATTTTTCTAATATGATTGAAGCTTTGAAAATGTGCAGACTTTCCTCCTAAAATGCATCCTTACGTGCATTTGGGCTTTTAAACAGGGAAAGTTCAGATGATATTCAAACTGAATGAAATTCTAGGAGGGAGTTATTATTTCCTACCAGTGGAATAAGTTCATGTGGATTTGATTTCTGGGAAGGAGGGGGAGAGAATGAGAAAGAGAAACATCTGAGATGCAACATTTAGGAGTAGATGAATTGTCTGCCCATTACAGACAGTGGGATTTCAATTGTTGACTCTGGAAGCCAATGCAAGGTTGGAAAACTGGGCCTTGCCAAAATGGAGGCCAACTGGGGCATTCAGGATTCACAATGCTGTTCCCCTCAAAGCCTCTGTAACATGATACAGTCCTGGTCAAGTTATCTTTTAATTTCTTGGGAATCATGTTTTTGCAAGACCACCAATGAGCTTGTGTTCCATCTCAGCTCTTGCATCATGGGATGCATCAGTTTCTCCCACTGATATTATCCCACCTCTCTCAAATGATCCATAAAACATGATCTTTTGCTAAAGGAAAGAGCTGTGGGAAAAGAATTTGATGTGCGTTTGCATTGACAGTGTTTGCGCCATGTGGAATTAAAATTGACAAATGCCTCGGTGGAATATTACTTTCAAGAGCCCTAGCTGCTAATAATTAATAATTTAATGTGATCACCAGTCTTGCTCCCTTTGAAAGCCACTTCTTTACCTGACAAGAGCATAGCAAAACCTCCATCCATACCATCTCTCAGAAGATACGATGCTTGACTCACATGGTAATCCAAAATAATCGGTGCTTTGGCCCAAGTCCCCCCTTCCTTGCAGAAGAAGTACTTTTTAAAACAAATGGCCAAAGATGGAATTCAGTGGGAAGTGATGAAAATGCTAGGCGCTGGGGACTTTTCTGTTTTTGGCTTCTCTTGAAAGGCTTCAGTCAATTCCATCTGGGCTTGGATCACTGCGTTTTCTGCCATGTTGGTGCCGAATGAAGGTTGATGCCTCTTTTTAACTCATCGCTAGCAGCTGTGCTGCAAGTAGGATGAACATGATGCTCTCCATGCGGAGCCTACTAAAATTCACTGGGGCAGAGAGCTGAACATGTCCTTTTAACTGATTTGTTATAAAAATTTTAGAAACTTCACAGAGCTCCTCTAATCAAAGACAAAAAGAAGTTGGAGGAGGAATGGGGGAGAAAGTGAAAGTGACGGAATGGCCCACTGCTATGTAGCACCTCATCTTGGCACTCATCCAGAAGCCCAGCTAGACATCTCCAAGGCTCTCTTGGCTTCTTCCCACACAGAAACTGAAATCCCCCTTCCCAAGCCATTGACAGATGCTCCATTCAGTTTGTAAACCTGATCTCGGCAGCTATTTAGGAATCCGACAGATGCCCCAATGACCAATGACTGCAATTCACACCGTGAGTTGGCTTTTGGGTCAACTGACCATATACCGTAGTGCAGAAACAGTGGAGGCTGGGTGGGACGGAGAAGTACATGGGATACCCACATGGAAAAATAACAATGATCATGGGAATAAGAGAAAGAAGGTTCCAGGCTCCAACACTCTGGAATGCAATGCACATCTCAAGAAACACGAGGTGATCTTGCTGATACAGGGGAAAGAAAAAGCCTCAGCAACCACCTTGCTATTCCTGGATCAGGCATACCAGCTCTTCAGAAGCTAGACAAACATACAATCTTCCATCAAGGAAACAGTTGCACAGGCGTGAGGTTGGCTTTGCATTTCAGGCTGTGCCATGGTTTAGTGTTTCCTGCCTGGAGGTTGAAAATAAACATTCTTTCATTTGGGCAGCCTGCCACCTAGAAACCGATGAACATGCAGTAAAGTACTGCTGGTGCCCTTCATTCAAAGAGGATGACAATAGAGTTATAGCTCCTTTTCTACAGCATCCAGTGAGCTAGTGGATAACTCAAAGAGGCTCCTGGAATCAGCGATGTACTGGATAGAGGGCAAACAGACTGCAGCTCAGTCCAGGCACGGCTGCAATGCTGGTTGAAGGTGTGATTGATCTGGGACTTGGTGGAGCCCATCCTCTGGAGGGCTTGCACATCTGGAAGGATCTGATGCAGCTTTGGGGTGGTTGGAGAAACAGCACTGCTCTCAGCACACCTCAATGAGAGCAATGCATGTTCCTGGATGGAAGTGTCCAGCTGGCAAGCCATGGGTCCTGCACCCCTGCCTTCAAAGCGTGGCAGAATGAAAATACCTGGGCATCAGAAGAGAGCTCCATAGCTGCAGATGCTATCACTGAAAAGCCCTGCCTCCTGTCACTGCTCCTTTGGTCATGGACATAACAATCATCACTGATGGGCAATTCATGTAGGCATAAGTCACCTTCCCAATATTCTTGTCATGAGCTTTTTAGGGCTTTACAGGCCAACACCCTGCAAAGAACCTGCAGGTCTGGTCAACAGACCCTTTGGCTCAGTACCCCTCAAGAAGGCACCTACTGCTGCTAGCCACAATCAGACGTAAGATAAGAGGAAGGATGGGGCTGCATCCTGACCTTGCTCTGCCCTCCCCACCTGCTCCTCCAATGCCAGATGGAGGCTGGATGGCCAGACACAGCTTCCTGTAGTCCACAGCCTAAAGCACATCTACAGATGCAGGCACCATATCCACAAAACCAGCTGCAGCTGTTTTGATCTTCACCAGGACAAGGTCTTTGGGGCTGAAATAGTTCATGGAGGCCCCAGCCACCCCAAAATGTTCTGTATTACAACTGTTATAGCTCACAATATATTGCTGCTAGGAAAACTAGCTACCACCAAAATTGCAGCCAAACTTGGGGTGGGGACCAGGGAAGGAAAGCCTGAAGCTGGTAGGAGGTGATGTCACCATCGCTGCCAATCAATAAGTCCTTGAAGGGTGTGAACCCTGCAACCACTCTACCACTGGCTATAAAAAAATCTCCCTCCACCAGAGCCCAAAACAATCCCCGAGTTCCCCCAAATGAAATTGGCCTAATCCTGAATCAGATGTTCAGGACAGACTGTATCCGTGTTTACAGAACGCAAGCTGTATTTATCGGTCTTGTTTGGTTGATGTTTCAATGCCTGTTTATTAGGAATGTAGCGAAATTTCATTTTTGCTTACAAAACATGCCACATTTGAAGTCCTGAATGCAAGTGAAAGAATGCATCCACTGAAAATTTTGCAAACTGTCAAACACCTGCTTCTGTTTGTCTCATTCTCCATCTCCAGAAAAATTCATAAATATAATTCATACAAGTACATATTTTCTCTTTGACTGCTTTAGACTATGGGGCAAATTAGGGAATTTAGGCAAACTGGGAGAGATTTTCACTAATCCCTCGTTCGATCTTTGCTTGATTTATGACATTCCCCATTTGCAGCCACTGCATGAATGGAACTTGGAGTGAGACAACCATCAAGAGCATGCTCACATCTCAAACGGGGCTTGTTCAGCCACCCCAGTGTTTAGGCACATAAGCACCTTGCAGCCCCCACAAATGCCATCGGCTCGTGTACTTCAGTTGCCTGCAGCTACCCCTGGGCAAAGTGGTTAATACAAAAGATACCTGGGAGCTTGTATTTATGGCAATGGGAAGGCAAGAACAAGCCCTTGGTCCTGGAATGTTTCTTGAAGTGAGTCTTTCAGTTTCCTTCCTCTGTTACTGTAAATGTTTGAGGAATTCCTGTTAAAGATGAACAAACACGGGCTGTGATAGAGCCTGTGAGTCAGAGTCTTAACTAGGCAGGTGTCTGTCTGGGTGCGGGTGCGTGTGCGTGTGTGCATGCGCAAACAGAGAGAATTAGCAGAGAGCAGGCATGGCTCATCTCACTCTAGCTGAGCTGAATTAGCAAAAGGAAAACTGGGCAGGCGGTGCTTCTCAGCCAGAAACATCAGCGCCCTCCTTGTTGTTTCAGCAAGCACAAATCTCCTTGGCAATGGCTGGTTGATCCAGGGCACCAGAAGACTTTCATTTCCCTCCTCATTTATAGCAGGTGGCGGGGGGTGCATGTTTCTTTCAGTGACGGCAGATAAACCTGCTGTTCGCAATGGAAGATACCAGTATCGAAAATCAGGTTGCCAGTGCTATCAGGCATTTGTCATAAGCAGAGCTGCGTCTTTCAGAATCTCGCAATAGCTCAAGAGTGCTTAAATGGCGATGCCTGGGCTACAAGGGCTGAAGCTCATCTTGGATCTCCTTCTGAGGCAACCTTTTCGTTTTTGTTCTTGCTTGCTTTCTGAGTGGCAAGTCACCACCAGGGTGGGAACTGGAGTTGTGCTGGTCCCGGGTTGCCTGTACAGCGTCCATGTGCAGCCCAGTAGAAAACTGCTACTGGTCTATGCCAGGACTGGTCAACACGGTGGTGGTGGTGGATAGGTCCCAAGGGCTGCACGCTGATGGTGGATGGGGCTGGAGGGAGCAATGGGTGAAGACTCATTTCTGCCTCTGCCTCTCTCACGTACACCACTTCCATGCCTATCTCAGCAGCCACGACGAAAGGGATGAGACTGAAGCCTTCACTACCCGAGTGCCTTCCCCGTTCTCCGTTGCTTGGCGTTCCTCCACTGTTTCCAGTGCCAATTACCTAGCCAACAGGGAGATGGGAAACAGATGCATGCATTTTACTTATGCACTATGTTGAAGGCCCACCTTTCTTCCACCGTGAAGTTCAAAGTGGTACATACGCCCCCCCCCCCCCGCCCCGCCACCAGTTGGTCTCTCTTCCAAGCACTGACCAGGTGCAGACCTGCTTAGCTTCTGCAAGGTAGCTGCCTCCTGTGCATTCAGTCCATGCCAAGGGACCAGCTGAAGAGTGGGTCTGTGGTCCACACAATGGTCTCCCAAGGGCCACACTTGCACTGGATGGACCAACTGCACTGGATGGACCAGTCTGACATGGCCGTTGGCAGCTTTCCATGAGATACCTTGACTGACTAGTACGATGCAGATTATAGTAATACAGGATAGAAAAGTGGACAGATATATGGAAGAAAAACCAGGATTACTGCATGAGCAGATCAACTGAATGAGAGCACAAGTATCGTGACATACAAGTCACGTTGGATCAGGCTGAAGGTCCACCCAGTCCAGCATTCCGTTGACTGAGTGGCTTACAAACTGCTCACAGGAAACCCGCAAGGAGGCCATGAGTGCCACAGCACCCTCATGCCCATGTTCCCCAGCTCTCATGTTCACAAGCATTCTGTCTGTTGGAAAGCCACAGTGAGGAATCAAGATTTATGGGAAGGCAAGCCCTATCACGTGAGAAAGGGTGAGGCGGCAGCATCAAAGGATGTCAAATGGCCAACAACCCCTGTGGGGCTGAAAAGAACCCAGAAATCTTACTGCTCGGTCCCTGTTTGGTCCTCACAGTGCTGCATTAAGGGCACCCATCACATGCAGTCCCAGCTCAGGTGTCTGCGATGATGTGTATGTAGAGAGATGGAAGGAGTTGGGTGTCGTTCGACTGGAGAAGGGGCCATTCACAAGGTGCTATATAGCCTGCTTCAGATATGGGAAGGGCTATCCCACAGCTGATGGAGGAGGCTTGCTTTGCAAACACTGAACTTCATTATTATTGATAATAACATTTATTTTATTGATGTCCAGCCTATTCCCAAAGATTGAGTTGCAATGTGGCTAATTGGCTTCAGGTCACAGCTAGTGGCTGAACAGCTGGTGCAGGTGCACAGCAGTGCCAAGAAGTTCTGCTGGAGAACATCCTGAGACATCTGGTGAGAGAAGAGCCGCTGTCCAAGGACCTTCCCAACTTACGGACCTTCCCAACTTACTAAGATCTGCCAGAGGCTTTCTAGAGGACACTGTTACCTGCAGAGACTTCTTCATTGGACATGTGCGAGGAAATTTTCTCCTGCTGTCACCTCCAAACTGTGAATGTGCTTCCCCAGGAACTATGACTACTCCCCAACTACAACGCTTTTGGCTTTTAGAAAGGGTGGGAAGACATCTTTTTAATTTAGACTTTTCAATTGTGTCATTCTTTTAATGTTTTACTTTTTATTTTCTTGTTTTTAATTGGTTTAACAGTGTCATGTTTTATTTATTTGATTAATTTCTATACCATCCAAGAACCAAACATCTCTAGGAAGTTCACAACCATTCCCAGAAACAAGCAAGCAACGAAATCATGCACAAACATTTTTTCACAATACAGATTTTTAAAACTATTTGAAAAAATTACAAATAATTTTGCAATAGACCTACCAAAAACACCTTAGTGTTTCCCATGCTTCAGGATTTACCACAGAGAAAGTCTTCCCTTGGAGGTAGCACTCAGAGAAGGACCCCAGATGTTGGTTATGACTTAATTCTGGGTGTGGGGGTGGATATACTACTCTTGGATGATGTGATTGTCTAGGGCAGCCTTCCCCAACCTGGTGGCCTTTAAGAGGACTTTGGACCACAACTCCCAGAATTCCCATCCAGCAGGGCCATTAACTGGGTATTCTGGGTGTTGTAGTCCAAATGTGTGTGGAAGGTACAAGGTTGGGGAAGGCTGGTCTAGGTGATGGTAAGTTATTCCAGTTTTATGCACCCAAACTTCATACCCTGAACTCAACTATAAGCTGAATTTCTTCAGATCTAAAGTTATTCAGTTGCTTTATCCAAATTATAAATTTGGGCGATTTATCAAATTTCAAATTAATGATCCCACCCACCCTTTTCAGTGGTATGCCCATGTACTTTATAGTGAATCCTGTAATGAAATTTATCCCTTCAGACATGTGTTCTAAAAACTGACTTGGCCTACAAATGAAAAAGAAATTACCGTTGATTCATAGGAATAGATTCTTTTTATATCTCTCTTACTGCCAGCCTTTAGTAATTACAATTTTACAATTCTACTTATTTTGTCGAAAAAGAAAACTGCTCTAGGTTAAAATTCATATAAAGGATTCTATATGAAATAAAATTTTATAGTGTGAAACGCTGGTTAAAAAAACACCATCAAATATATGCTATAACTTAATCATGGATTTATACATGAAGATTAAATATTTGCCTCTGGAAGCTCTGGGGAATGCTGAATTTCATTTCTCCCTCTCTTAACTAAGCATTCTATTAATTAATGTACTTCAAAGTGATTAAAAACAGTTTTCAGATAATGAACAATACTGAGACAGACAAGTTAATTGATTGATTGGTGTATGAGCATAGTTCTAAATGGATTAAAATTTGCATATTAACACAGATCCAATATTTTGTCCTTAATGAGCCTCTTGCTACATTTCATCTTCCTCTGAGTAACTCGGTGCAAGATAAAACACTGCACTCATGGGATTGGTGCCATGCAAGAGAGACGAAAACAGAATTAAATCACATATGAAGGTAAGTGAGCTTGATAATTCCTAAACCGAAGTTTTCAGAGCAAGACCTCCTGGGGTCGTCAGCACTCCACATGCAACATAGCCATATCTGCAGAACAATGTTCATTTATTACATTTGTACCCCACTTTTCTTGCAAGATGTTCAAAGTGGCATACTTAGTTCTTTCCCTGCCTTTTCCATCTTCCCAACAACTCAGTGAGGCTGCGTAAGGGAGGCAGAGACGGTCTCAAAGTCACACAGTGGGGTTAATGGCCAAGCAGATTTTTCACCTGGTACCCTGCCATTGTCAGCCAGTATTCACATCACTGCAACATCCCCTTCGTGCCCTCCCTCCCCTTGAAATCTGAGGCGGCAGCCCTACCCTGGGAGCCCTCCTTGAAGGACATTAGGCCAGAGAGTACCTGGGGGAGGGCCTTCTCTGTGGTGGCACCCAGACTGTGGAAAACACTTCCCAGAGAGGTTCGCCTGGTGCCGATGTTATATTCTTTTCGGTGTCCTTTTATTTTCCATTTTCACAGTATTTTAATGTCGAATTGATTTTAATTGGTGTTTTACTATATTATGGTTGGATGCTGTGGGCTGAATGTATTGTAAGTCGTCCTGAGACGTTCAGCAGGGGACAGGATAGAAAAGCTTTTAATAAATACATACATAAATAAACATGCCTGCCCGCTTCCCACATACATCTGTATCACATCGCTTATACGGATGAAATGATTCTGTTCGTCTTGGCTGAATGGACACAGAACCCAGATTATGTCCATCCTGCCACCATGCATACAGCTGATGGCCTGGTTTTGGATTCTGTTTCCCCCGGCTCACCCCCAACCCTGCTTGCATGTTTGCACAGGTATATTCATGCCCCAAACTCCTTTACTTCACAGCATCCCTTCCAGAACTAGGGAAAGAGTTATCATTATGACTTCAGATTATTGGCCTATGGATTCCATCCCCCTCCCGCTTCAGAAATCATCTTTAAAAGCTTCTGGAGGGAAGCAGAATAGTCTCAGCAACTAAAACAAACGGCATGAGGCAAGCTTTTATTTTGTTCTCTAATGGTGCTCTGTTAGGGAAGTGAATAATTTAGACAGCTTGGCTTGTTCCCACACATCTTCCTTCCACCACCACCCTTCCCTTTGGAGGAGGTACAATATAAACGAGTCAGTAATATATGAAGGCATTAGCCGGAGCTATTTCGGGACAAGGCATCATGTAAAACAACCTCTTTTAAATGTTTAATACGGCTGAAAAGAAATGTAAGCGTTGTTTACATTTGAATGCAAATGGGGAAATAAAAGAAGTAGCAGAAAAGGTGTGATTTGGATCCTAGAGGTCTTTTGAGCTTCCATGAGAGTGGCATCCTCCCCCCCCCCACCCGCCCTGGGGTAATTTATAAACTATTGTTCCCCATTGTGAGAACACTGGCAGAGAAGAGAAGAGCTCCAATTTTCACTCTAATGTATTTGGCATGCATCCAGAACTTGGGAGAAAAGGGAGGGGGGAGTGTTTGCTACAAAAGTGAGATTAGAAGCTAATGCCTACATGGCTGGTAATTGGTGGAATAGCAAAAGTGACACAATTCTTTCTTTCTTTCTCTCTTTCTCTCTTTCTTTCTTGCAGAATCTTCTATCATGCATAATGTGAACATAAACATAGATCATTCAAGTTGCTAGTTTCGTGGCTTATACTCTCAGCAACACCTGCACCCTGAAAATAGGATATTGGAAGGAACTGGCATCCAAAAAATTAAAAACAGAACAAAACATGCCCCAATTCGGGCTCGCTCCAAAGCGGAGATGGAGCACCTCAGGCATGTGAGCCGATCTGACCCATTCAGGACTGCCAAAGCGTCCATGCACACTTTTGTGAGACCATTATAAGGCAGATCATTTTGCAGTTTCTTGGCTTTTGTGTGTTTTTAACCATTCTAAAAGGTTGGAATGAGTCTTGCATGGCTTAGCGACTGGCAGTGAGGGCTTTAAACTAAAACATGCCGGGCTTTGGGGGGTTCCTGGTCTTTTGGGACTGCCCATTTTGCCTTTGACCACAGAAAATGCCCTGCAAGTGCTTGCCCAACCTTGAATTTAGGCCTTGGATTGAAAGAGGTTGGTCTGCCTTGGTCTGAATGGTAGCCACATGCTGGCACATTCTCCCCACTGCCCTTGGTGAGGTGTCACATTCTAGGCTATGGCAGCATATTATCACATCTCATTGTTGCCTTCTCAGAAAATGTGCAGGTGGTGACGAGATCAGACAGCTTTAAAACTTGACATCATGATAGGTAGGTCTACCGAAGGCCACTAGTCAGGATGTCTCCTTGAAGCTATGATGTCTACATGGAGCTATGGAAGTCCCTGTTTGCGGGTCTGTATGCAGCTGAATATCAGCCACTGGACAGCAATGCCTGGAAAAGGATCTTGCCTCCATGCTGAGCATGAGGTCTTCTTATATACATCTGGAAAGTAACTCCGAGGTGCTCGACTGGACAGTTTCTGTTCTAATACAGCAGAGCCCTTGAGATGTTTGCATGTTCTGCAAGTGGCATCCAATGAAGTGCGTGGATTTCTGGGGACTTTTGGGCATTCCAGGAACTTCACCGGAACTGAAACGGATGCAGATTGTTGGTGTTTCATATCAGAAAGGTTTCAGAAAAGAAAGCTAACACAGGATCTAGGGAACATCCCTAAAGATAAAACATTTAATTTTTTTTTATCAACAATGATCATAAATAATGCAGACCTTGGTTCTGGCTTAAAATCTTTATGATGTAACACACAAGGAAAGTCTGTAGGAATTGATAAACCTGGGTGTTTGATTTTCTCATTTTTCCAGTCTGAATTTCAGTTCATCCAAAACGCAGACTGTTTAAGTTTGCATGAAAATGTATATACTTTTTGCACACATTCCTGCTAATATATGCATTTTGTGCTCTTCTCCTAATATGTGTATTCTTCTATGCAACTCCCCTCATAAGCACATTTTTGCTAGTTTTCCTAATATAACAGATTTTTGAATTTTCATATTTAGTATATACTATTTGCATGCACTTTCTCCTAATATACACATTTTTGTATGCATTGTTTGGCTGGGGAACTCTACCGCGCAATTCAGAGAAGGATGACAGAATTTCGGTTTGCATATTGGTTTGAAAGTGCAGAATTACAAGAAAAGTTACAGTTCTTATAAATGGCCAGTTAGGAGATGACAGGTTGTTTAGATTCATATCTGCTTTAGGTAATTTAACAGAAAACACAACTGAGATAAAACTATCATGCATATAGCTGAACAGACCCCAATGAACAAGAATTGACATGGCTCCCACAAAGATAAATCATGTCATGTTAACTTTTGAGAGTTCTTTGATAGCGTCAAGGTGGCCTTTGTATACATTAGTTTCCAAAAAAGCTTTTAACGAGGCTCCTTACCAAAGACTCCTGTCTAATTTTTGTAGTTATGGCATAAAAGAAGGTTTCTCATGGAGTGCCAATGGGCTAACCAACAAAATGCAGAGAGTGGGAATCAATAGTCAGTTCTCAGAATGGAAGAAGTTGGGTCTTGCAAGGATTGGTGTTGGGATTTGTATTCTTAAACTTAAAAGACTGCATAAAAGACAGAATGCAAAACATGAAAGACTCAGAGTCAGAGAAGAACCACAGGGTGGCCACACCAGCTGAGGACACCCAATTATTCAGAACGGGGTTAAATGACATTCCAAGGAGTATAATATCTGAATATATTGTTATTCCCTCATTTAGAGCCACTTTGAGGTAGTATTGTCATTGCACAACTCCTGCCGGGGCAACTATTGTGAAGTACAAAATGGCTGGACAGTTTTCTTGTGGGTGGGAGGCAAACTAAAAACATGCAAGGGATGTACATCAAGATTTGTCTTGTTCTCTGTCAGAATCTGGGCTACTCCAGTGGCCAGAACCAGAACAACTACCACTGTATTTGCAGGATCAGTTCCAAGCTCTGCTGGAGCTCTCATTCTACTGATGAGCACCAGCTGGGAGTCCTGGGGGAAAAGTTATGCACAGGTCTTCCTGGACCTTCAGTGCCTGTACCTTGCCGGACTGTTCCTGTGCCTGGTTCCCGCATCTTCCGTTTCCTGCCTTGCTATGTGGCCTCAGCAGCACAGGTCCTCCTTTTTGCTGTAGCACCAGCTTCTGGTTCCTGCTGTGTCTCCTGCCTTACCATGCTGCCTCAGCAGCACAGGTCCTCCTGTTTGCTGTAGTGCCTGCCTCCCGCCTCATCTATACCTTGCTTTGCCTGTGTGTCTTGCCTTGCCCTGTTGCCTCAGCAATGCAGGGCTTCCTGCAAGCTGCAGTTCACCTCCTGCACCTTGCCTGACCCTTGCTGCATCCGGTTCCCGTTGTCTCATGCATCTTGCCTTGCCACGTCTCCTGCCCTGTCATCCTGTCCAAGGTTCCTGCACATCTGCTTGTCCTCCGGGTTCCTGACCCTTGGCTTGTTCCTGACCACATCCTTATTCTGCCCTCATGCATTCTGCTGGTTCCTGACCTCAGCCTGCACCATGACCATGACTTGAGCATTCCCTTAAATCCTGCTTTTGGACTCTTTCTTTCCTGAAATTCTGGCCCCTGCTTCTGGTGCCTCTGTTGCTCTTGTCTCGTCCCTGGCTGCCCACATCCTGCCCCTGAACCCTGACACTCGTATAAGAAAATCCCTAATTATGAGAATGCCCCATCCTGCTGCTACTTTTGGTGCTGAGGCTAGAAGTATGGGGTGTACTAAGTCTGTGGCACAATGAGAAAGTTGAGCCAGGTAGTGATGGAGGAAATGTTTTGGTGGGAAACATCCAGCTGATAAGATGTTGAGGGACCATACAGTTCTTAAGATATTAATCTGACAAAGGTTGTCAAGATGGCGGCAAGGGTTGTCATAGCTTCCTGAATCATTGTTGCCTTTAAACTTTATTCTCCTTTCTGATTACATCTTGGGTTCTTTATGTCCTTGCTTGGAGCTAATTATCTTCATCAACTTGGCATTTACAACAGTGCTAACAGGACATCAGATAGTATCTGAGTTATGTGACTCAACATGGGGTTTTCTCAATTAGGTCAAAGGTTTCTGAAATCATGTAGATCCAAGGGCCTAGCAGATTTGAACATCTATGAAAACCTCTTTGGAATGTCTTAAAATAGATCCAGTTCTGAAACATGATCCGCTTGCATGAAGGGATGCCGAGACGCCATTCTATTTTAATTGCATGGCTGATGCGTCGAGGCATATCAGCAATGCATGGCAGCAGTTAGGTAAGGAGGAGGCAAGCTCCTGGGACTGCCAATACTGTATTTTGCAATATCCATCTCTTGCTGCATGTGTTCTTTTTCCATGCCAGCATATTCTGTCAGCTATTTGATATCAGAGAACTTCCTGTCTCTACAAGCTTGTGGCACATGCCGTTTTCTTCATCCATTCATTCCTTATAAGGTGAAAGACAATCATGCCAGTTTCACAGATGGGAAAGACAAGTAATAATCATGCCCATTTTAAAGAAAGGAAACTGAGGCTGATGCACGGGGTGCAAAAGAATATGTGATATATAGAATACTTTGGAAGTGGCTTTTCATCCCCTAGATCAAGAGAGGTATTACTGCCACTCTATACGACTCTGGTGCACCTGCAGCTGGAGTACTGTGTTCAGTTCTGGGCACCTCATTACAAGGGGGATATAGCAAGGTTGGAATTAGTGCAGTGAAGGGCCACTAGGATGGTGGCTGGTTTGCAGGGGAAGCCGTATGAGGAGAGACTGAGGGAGCTGGGTCTTTTCAGCCTTGAGAGGAAACTCAGAGGGGACCTGTTAGCGACAAACAGGTACGTGAGGGGATGCCATATAGAGTTGGGTCATGACTATTTTTCCCCTGCAGTGGAGGGCAGGACGTGTTCCAATGGAGCAAAACTCAGGGAACCAAGATTTAAGGTGGATGCCAGGAATACTTCCTGAAGGTTAGGACCCCTAGAGTATGGAATGGGCTTCCAGAGGAGGTGGTTGAAGTCCCATCGGTGAGGGTGTTCAAGGATAGGCTGGACATGCACATGGTAGGCATGTCATGAGCGGAGCCAGCTGGAGCCAGGGCCAGACTAGAAGGCCCAGGAGACCCCTTCTGACTCTCTATGTTTCTATCCATAATTGAACCCATGGAACCCAATAGAGAACTGGGAGGGAAATAATATGACATCATTCAACATACCAGTTGGGCATAGATAGGGCATGATTGCTTCTCCCTTATCAGCCTGTCTGGTGAGTGAGATTTTCAGATGGAACACTCCTGGTGGTTCTACATGGATCTACAATCCCAATTTTAAATATTTTAATTATGTATTCTGATTCTGATTAATATATTAATATATCATTTTTATATCTTGTAAACTGCCCAGAGAGTTTTGGCTTGGGGTGGTATAGAAATGAAATAGATGATGCTGATGATAATAATAATTCCAAATTTTATTGTTTCTTTATCAGATATTTTATTGGATTTAGAGCAGTCAATAAATATTATAAGTAAATAAAAAAAGAAAGGGTTTTTGCCAATGGGTTTATTGGATAGGTGAAATGCATGTATTTCCCTTTTACATAGTTTCCAAAGCATTAAGATTATCCAGAGAGGTCATCGTAGATATTCAAAGCTTCTAGACCCTTGAATCTACAAGCTTTCAGAAACCTTTGAGCTAGATGGGAAAACTCCAGATTGAAACACCTCACTGGAAGGGTTGCTGATGTCATATTAATACTGATTGCAAGGCAAAGTGGATAAAAATATAGTAACCAGTTATAATTAGCTCCAAAGAAGGAGCATAAAAATAAAGACTTAATCAGGAAGGATGACATTTTGAAATTTAAAAGGGCCCAGTGATTCAGGAAGCTATAACCAACTCTTGCCACCATTTTGTCAATCATTGTCAGAGAAAGATATAAACATAAAAATGTTGAAAGAGCCCAAGGAGTCTTGAATTCTCAGCCTTCTTTCAAAGTTTAAGAGGCAAACTAAGCTCAGGGCTGAATTGGGTTGACCTGAAACTCAGTTCATGGATTGGACCAAGATAAAACTTCCAAATATGGCAAGACTAAATAACTCCAATTTGATCTCATGTCTGTAATAGCCGTTGGATTCCAGAAAGTAGCTTTTGGAATGTGTTCCGGCATGGCCAGTAAGCAGGACCTTCCGCTGATGTCCACAGATGAAAGCTGCCATGGAGTTTGCATGGAGTGATTAAAAAGAAAAGCTGGAAGTGATTTCCCATGCTGAGCCAGCCCTTCCACTGGCTTACGGGAATCACCTGCATGTGTCAGGACAGCAGGCGCAGGGAAAATGCCCATCAATGTGCTTACCTTTAACCAGCAGAAGGAGCTCAAACCCAGAGACTTTAGTGGCATATTCTTAACTTTCCCCAGTTAATTAATTCCCAGATAAACCCAACTGGAGTGTTGTTATGTGCCAGGCTTATGACTAAGGCCTCAGTTCTAAGCATATGTGGGAAGTCCCCAGCCCCTGCTAATTCCACTGATGTGGTCAGACATTGAGCCGTCCCCAGACTTGCGGCCAGACTTCCTTAAAGCACCACCTTGGAAGGCTGAATCATATCTGAGTGAGATAATCAGGCCAACTTCAAGGGTTAATGACGAATAAGAAATCAAATTATGACTAGTACATTACAGCAGGAAATAGAGGTTTATTATAGCAACCTGGCTTGTATCAGTTCCATGCAGCTTATGGGACTTGTATCTTAAATATGTTTAAGAAAGGGGGAAAGGCACATGAGATCCATCAAGGGCTATTAGCAAATATAGTTAAGAGATGCAAATGTCCTGTGGCTGTTACCCAACTCTGTGGAGAGAAAGAGTCTGATTTTAGGGTTGCCTATTTGGGGTGATGTGATCTCTGAGGGGTCCCATTTGGGACAGGATGCTCAGCTTGAATGTGCACTCCAGAAAATTCTGGTGTCCTCTTTAATAAGCCACTCAGGCAGTGGGTGCAACAGAAGTGGAACCAGGTGTGGCCATTCAGCCTGCTGAGGGAATGCTCAGGTCTGGGGAAGAGGGAGCCCAACACTTTCAGACCATCCTAAAGGAAGAAACCCCAAGAGAATGTCAGCTGGAAACACGAAACTGGGATGGAGAGAACATGCCTTGCTTGAGATCCTTATGGCTGGAAGAGGGAAGGGCTTGACGATTCAACCCATGAACAGAACTGAACCTAGTCAGAAGGATACATGGCACTTTGGTTTGAAAGTGATGACATTCAATTAGACAACCTTCTAAGGGGCTGGGGAGGGGGAGAGATGTTCCATGCAGAAAGAGGCATCCCTGTAGCCATCATAAATCCCCTCCTTTCTCTCTCCCCTCTTTCTCATGAGCATTTTCTTCTACCAGTTCTGGAGGAATTATACTTAGCAATTACTGTTAGGTCTGCACCAATATTTTTGCTAACCACACTGTTTAGCTAAGATGCCCATGATTCTTAGAACTCAGATTCTGCTGTCAGGCTGAGCTTTGTAGGCGCAGGGCTTCGCTTTGCAGTTTTGTTCTTGCACATGGCTGGAGTGCCCACACCTGCAGCGGGGGGGGGGGAGAAAAATCAACACCGCTGACACCACCCCGCATATAAATGGCACAGTCCATCTGGTGCCTGTTTGGGTAGTGGGCTTTTTGTGCAGGGAAGGGGTATATGTTTCATTGTTATATCTTATTGTTCAGATGTTATTTATATGCTATTGTTTTATGCTGTTATTGATATATTCTATTGTTTTATATCCTATTTTCTTGTTAACCACCCATTATGTAAACCAACCAGATAGCCCTATGGGAGTGGTATAAAAATAATAGGCTAGGCTAGGCTAGGCTAGGCTTTAATAACACAGTCACAAGCAGACTGATGTTCTTCCTGCAGGAATCCCCTTTTGCCTGACAGCCTTGCAGAAGCACTGCGGTGCATTTACACAAAAGCATTCTGAAAGCGGTTTCACCCCAAGAAAGCCAGACAGAGCATATGGTCTAAAATTATTTATTGCTTGCTTAATTCATTCCCTGCTTCACTTCCAAAAATGGCCCTCACGGTGGCTTACAATCCCACATGAAACTTGATAAAAACAATGATAAGCCAATACATTAAAGCAATGAAGACATTCACCGAGTAGAAACAGCATCCAGCTCAACGGATTTGCCTTTACAACACTTGAAGATAGTGGTCTTTGCCTGCTGGGAGAAGAAGAGCAGAGAGGAAGCAAACTTACCCTACCTTAGCAGGACTTCCACAGCCAAAGAGTGGCCACCAAGAAGGTCCCCTTTCACTTCACCAAACTTGTTTCTGAATGCAGTGGACTCAAAGGGGAATCTTAAAAACTGGATGGGTTTGCATGGGCGAAAGCGGCCTTTCAGGTACTCTGGTCTCAAGCCAGAGAGAACTTTATGGGCCATAACCAACACTTAGAATTTGGCACGCAAACAGACCAGTAGCCAGGGGAGCTGATGTAACAAGGGAGAGGCATGATTGCTGTAAACTAGCCAACAGTCTGGCCACAGCAAAGGTGTCAGGTATTCTAAACAGATTTTGACTGTTTCTTCTCTGTACGGTAGGATGTTATCCTTGGCCCCAGGAAGAGGCTTGATGGGGACTAACTGCTCACTCTAAAGCCCCAAAAGTTGCTCCCAAGACTGTCAGTTTTGGAGAAGCCAAGACCTTAGTAAGACATCTAGGCAGCCCATCTTCCATACTTCATGACCTCAGGCTTTAGGCGGCATGGGCTTTTGGACTGATTAGCTGTCCGTCTTGACTAAATGCTATTGGCAGACCTACCCTCCATGAATTAGTCTGGTGGCCTTTTAATGTCCTCTGTACCTGTTGGCAGCCAAAGCTGTAAGCTGATCAAGGATCTTGAGAAGAAGCAACATTAATCATACTTATGTTGGAAATAACTAACTTAAGCATAGTTATAGAAATAACTCTAATTCTGAAATGAATCAGGAGAATGAATGCTTAGATGGGGGGTAAGAGAAGATGGAACATTTTCACTTGGACAACTAGGACTCAATCCTGGGACTGAAGGTCAGGGCTCTGAAGGGCCCCAAATAAGGGCCACCGATAACAGGACAAGGAGCAGGGCATGGACTTGTGCTAGTAGCTGGGCTGGCGGGTGTCCAGCGGGCACACATTGGTTGCCACACAGAGAGAAATGCGCACACACCTAGTCAACAACATGTGCATAGCCAGAGAAGTTCGTTGCACTGCATTTTCTTGAAAAATAGATTTACCTTTTTTGGCTGTCCTCCGAAATAATTGCATTCAGCATTTGTTTGGGAAGCAGCAAATTTTCTCAGTGATTTAAGTGGGTTTTAAAATGTGGAACTGCATGAGCTCAGAACATTTCTGTCATCAATATTATCATCAGTGTTTGGCAATCAGCTTTGGAAAGAGTAGCTCAGCATTTGAAGAATGTAGGACCAGTTGCAAAGCAAGGGTGATGGTAGTGAGGAGAAGAAAAATGTTAATTGTTAGTCTAACCCTGTTCCTTAACGCTAACACCCATGCCTGAAACGCCCCCTGTAAGAGTCCTGGTTTTAAAGTTACCATGACCTAGCTGTTGGTTTGACCAAATATGTCAGAAAATGCTGCTTTTTAACACAGTCCTTCCTGAAGACTTAACTAGCCATTCACTATCCAAAAAATTGTGGACAACCTCCCCTCCTCTCTCATTAGTTGCCTTTTGTTTCTGGACATTCATGGAAAAAACTTTCTCTAAGAATGGAAGTGCATTTAGTCCCGCATTACAGTTAAGTATGGCTGACTCTTTGAGGGGTTAATAAGCATTTATCTGTGTTTTAAATTATTTAAAGCAATCCTCAAATTCGCTACATGTAGAGTAAGAGATGAATAATTTACACACTGTGTCAACAACCAGGAAAGGGTCTAATACTTCTGTGTAACTATTAAGGAGAGATGGGAGGCAGAGGGAGGGAAACAAGAGTGCAATGGACTATAAAGACAGGAATAATTCATTACGCATGCACTCATAAGGAACTAGCAGAATAAGGTGAAGAAATGTGAGATTAGAGCAGCAATTCCATGGTTTTTTGGATTTGGAGGAATAAATTTATGAGGATCCTCAGTGAGGAGGATGGCCTTTTGCCCTGCTTTGCACAGGTCAGTCCTCTGTTTGAAGGCTATCCAATCTAAATTTGGATGTATTTATGTATGTGTTACATTTATATATTGTCCTATAGCCCGCGGGCTCTCTGGTGGTTTACAAATATTAAAAATCATAAATACTGTTCATAAAATATTCATCTTAAATAGACAATAAAAACTAAAACAATATGACAAGATAACCATAGGACAAGAAACCTCACAAGCTATAATAATTTAACCCCCTCACACATGCAGCAACAAATACTAAACAATGTTTAAAACTGGCTCAGCAGATAATAAAGCACAACAGATTTAACTATTGACATAACTAGAAAATAAAAAGGTCTGCACCTGGCATCAAAAAGATGGCAAGGATGGCACCAGGCATACCTGTCTGGGGAGCACATTCCAGAGATGCGGAGCCACTGCTGAAGAGGCCCTTTTCCTGGTTGCCACCCCTACATTTTTGGGGGGGTTCTCTGAGAAGGACCTTGGCAGATGATCTTAGGGTTTGGGTAGAAATGTATTGGACAAGGCATTCCTTCAGATAACCTATCCCCAAATCATTTAGGGCTTCAAATGTTAGAACAAGCACTTTGGATTGGGCCTGAATGTCAACTGGCACCCAATACCACTGAAGGAGGACTGGCATAATGTGATTTTGTGGGCTGGTCCCATTAATAACTGCACTGCCCTATTCCAAACAAGATGAAGTTTCTGGACTGTTTTCAAAGGCAGCCCCACATGGTACATGTTACAATAGTTAGATTAGAAATTACTAGATCAACGGTAACTGTGGCCAGACGCTGCCTGTCCAGCTAGAGACACAGTTGGTAAATCAGCCTAAGCTGATAAAGGGGTTCCATGCCCCCGAGTCCACTTGAGACTCGAGCGACAGTTCTGGGTCCAGGCACACCCCCAAACAACACCGTGTCCTTTATAGGGAGTGCAATCCTGTCCAGGACAGGCTGAAAATCTCCCAACTGGACAGATGATTCACCCACCAAAGCACCTCCATCTTGTCTAACCCTCAGCTTATTGGCTCAGTCAGTCCAGAACCAAGTTCAGGCACTGATTTGGAATGATCACTGCCTCACCTGGATTCTGCGAAAAAGAGAGTCATTTGCAAAGTGATGACACCTCAGCCCATACCTCCAGGGCCCCTTTTCCAGCGGTTCCGTGAAGATGGTAAAGAACATGAGGGATAAAATAAAGCCCTGTGGTACCCCATGACATAACCGCCACGACTTAGAGCAATAAAACCCCAGCACGACCTTCTGGAATCAGCCAGCCAGGTCGGAGTGGAACTACTGCGATGCAGTGCGTCCAGCTCCCATCCCTGCCAGCTTATCCAGAGGGACACCATGGTCAATTGTATTGGAAGCTGCTGAGAGATCCAGGAGAATCAATGAACCAATTAAGGGTGACTATAAGAACGAAGCCCTGGAGCCTTGAAATTGCCCCTCAACACACTGAGCCAGGGACAGAAGACCGTACAAGTATGCAGGTCACCTAGTCACAAACTGCTCCTCTATGGAGAGATCCACTGCATTTCAGTAATAGCATTTCCATATATATCCTTCTGCATCTATGAACAAGCACAGGCAAACTGAATGCAAATCTGTGTCCTTTTTTTGGGTGATCCACTTGGTTTTTATTCTTTGGGTGATGCACAAGTGGCCCGAAAGTGATGGGTGAGCAATGGCAGGAAAGCTTCCAGGATGAGAACTTGCCCCTCAGTAGTGTTTGTCACCAGCGAAGTGCAGCTGGAGGGCAGGTGGGGGGTATATTCCATCCATCCCCAGGTCCAGAAGAACTGGCAAAAGACCCACTTCCGGAAACAGAACTGACCCAGGGTTAGGCTGGAGGCAGCCAGCTCGAGAAGTGGGTGCTGCAGGCCAGCTGTGGGAGCCCCCCAGGTATTCCTCCTGGGTTCCCCCTCTCTGTGTCCCACGGCATGTCCTGTACCCTTGGAGCAAGGCTGTTGCCAGCCAGCATCATGGGACTCTCTACAGCTGCCAGTGAAGTACAAAAGAGCCCTCTGCCAGTACAGTTAGCCTATCTCGGTAGAATAGAGGGTGGCTTGCTCTTGTCCCTTCCTGGCAGCAAAATATCCCAGGCCAGCCTTGGCAGCAGCACACCCCAGCATCCCCAGAAGAAAGCAGGACTCCAAGTCTTACCTTCAGGCTTTCCTTGGAAGAAAAGTGGGAAGGGCCCTCAAAGGACACAGCATTATAAAAAGATGCCTGAGTGGGTGCAAAAGAGAATTATTGACTGTTTAGCCATTTGACACAGTCCAAACAATGGGCAGGGGCCTCTCTAAAGTGTATCTTATTAATCTCTAGCCATTTCCTTGAAATATATTCTGTAAGTAAGAACATCGCCGTACACACCGACCAACAACCCAAGCTCGATTAACTACAACTTTGCACCATTTATACTTCATTATCTACGCTGGCTGCCAACTTGCCATGCAAGAGAGGCCAAACAAATTTAAATATGTTATCTGCACCATTTCTGGGAAGGAGGCCATCTTTCCAGTCCTCAGTGAGCATGAAATGTTCGCTTGCTATTTTTTGCATTAAGTTTGTGGCAGGAAGGGGCTGCATTAGAATGCCTGTTTTAAATGCAGTAGGTCCTGAGTTCAGTCCTTGGCATCCCATTAAGAAACCCTTGTTGCAACTGATGGGAAAGAGGCCCAGGAGACCCCCTGCAAGTCAGATGAGCATAACGTTCCAGGCATGGTGGGCAAATGATCTGACCTGCACTATATTTTAAGAGAGTTAAAAGTTGTGGGAGAACATTAAGACACATGTGTTAAAAAACACACTTCTTTATCCAATTGCCTCAACATGTAAAAGAGACTTTCCAGGCTCTGGGAACAATCCAGAAACCTGGCTGGGGGTCCAGGGATGAGTATTTCTTAGAGGGAACACTGGGATGAGGGCACCGGATTCTCTTTGAAGCCATGTAATCAGGGCTGTGAATCAACTCCAGGTTTGACTCCAAATGTTTAAGGGTTGTATCAACTCTGAGTTTCACTCTGCTCTTGTAAAGAGCTATCCATGGTGTTTGGCTTCTTTGGCAGATAGGGTTCAGCACTATGGATAGATCCTTCAAGGTTCAGACTGCACTCCAAAGCCCTTTCAAACTGACTTGTTTATTGAAACAATATTTGTTGAAGCCACAATCCTACACGTTTTTAGAAAAAATGGTCCTAAAAGTGCCAGTAATAATTTTTTGTTTTGGTCTAAACGTGCTTAAGATTGCACCCTTATTCCTTTGTTAATATATATTTCTATCTCCTCATTGTTCATTGTTTACAAGAGCTGAGCAGAGCCAAAAGGAAACGCCATTTTGTGGGCTTCATTCATAGGTCCAGATGGAGATCACTTGAAAGCAAGTCCCAACCATCTCTCCCCATTCCTTGCAAGGCGCCCAGGGCAGCTTATGCATTTGGCTTTCTACCTACAGACCAGGATATTATATTTTCCCAGGCTTTCTAAGGGTGCAAGTAGATGTGTGACTGCCTCAATATCCCATTATTTTTAAGAAGTTTAACAGCAATCACATCGTAGGACCCTTGAATCCAACTGGACCTGGAGGGCAGGTGGGGTTTGAAGGCTAACTCAGCAACTTGCGGGGAGGCATGTGTCCTGTTTTATGGAAGGACTATTTGAAGGGTTGTCTTCTTCAAGTCTGGGTGAAACACAAGAAGTGTGAGAACCATTTCGCATCAAATCATACTGCCTGGATGGTAGACTGAGCAAGACACACCGGTCGCCTGGTCACCATCCTCACACTCTGTTGTGATACACTGTATTTCTCTTTGAATTACAATAATTTCTCAACTTGTACAAAATTGCACATGCAATTTTGTTTTTTTCTGGTGATGCACATGCTGTTTTGGGGCAATCCAGCTCAGTCCAAACCATCTGGAGTGAAAAAGTTTGGGAAAGTTTTGCTTAGTTCTGTGCCCATGTTTTCTTTTTAAATGAAAAACACTGGAAATCTTTTAGTTTGTATTAAATGTTTTAATAATTTAATAATTATTTGACAAAAGCTGTAGTGGTATAAGTATACCTTATGTTGATCTAGTGTAAGATAAGAAATAATTTTCATTGGCAAAGGAAAAAGGCAGGATAAGCCAGGAAAGCGTTCTCCCAGAATGGCTTTTTCCTGCACTGGCAAAACAGAGATATCCTTAGAACCTTTGAAGGATCGGGATCCTACAATGCTTGAAAGGTGCTGGTGTATGAAAGAGAAGTTGCACTCAGTGCTGTGGTCAAGGATTTTTAAGATTGGAGACAGTCGGGAGAAAGAGAAGTGGAAGGGACGGCTTCTCTTCAGCCGTTCCTGTAGCTCACTGAGTAGGCACCTGTGCCTTGTCTCCATGGATTGTGCCTCAGATGTGAATATAAATCATGGTGGAACTCATTTTTATTCAAACTGGCTTTTGGTGAACAGAGATAAGGTTGATTAAATAGTAGAAAATATGAATAGGGCCACCTTTCTCTACTCCCTGAAATCATAAGGACCAAAAAGATTGCATAATCCAACTTCTTGCTGGCATGATACTGTTTCTGTCCTACATTTATCCATGGAAGCAGCTTTGTACCTCCCTGCTGACAGAAGTAAAGTTGATGGAGGTGCAAAACTTAGGTAGATTTGGCATCAAAGATACAGACTTTCCATCCTGAGGGACATGGCCTCCCTTTATTGGTACTTCAGTGAATTGTGACAGCAGTTTCTGTTCTGCTGAGCTCTGGGGACTGGCCTGATTTTTCACCACCTTCTAGAATGCCAGGATAGTTCTTGCAGATTCTCTGGGTTTTTTGAAATGGGGATGCTGTTCACTTTTCCATAGTTTTAATTGGTTTCTTTGCTTCCAAACAGATTTTTAAAGTTGCCATTGGGGACCTAAAGGTGAAAATAATGAAAAGAAATGCCATGTTGGATGAGACCAAAGTTCTATCTAGTCCCAGCCCTCCACACACACAGTGGCAAACCAGCTGCCCACAGAATCCCTCCAGCAGGACGGGTGCAAGACCTCCTCCTGCCCAGCTCCCCAGCAACTGGGCAATGCAGGCAGGCCACCTCTGGTGAAGGAGGGAGCACCTGGCCAGCAAGGCTAGTAGCCACGAATAGCCTCCTCCCTCACAAATCTGTCCAATCCCTTTGAAAAGCAACCCAGATTTATGTATTTATTTATTTATTTGTAAAAAAAATGAATACCATTCACTCAGCAGTGCTGGCTCTCTGAATGGTTTATACTCAATAAAAAATAACAATCAATTAAACATGCCAATTAAACAGTAAGTAAAACTAGACAAAACAGTTTACAATTTAGTAGTTAAGCAGATTAATAAATATAAAATCCCAATATAAATCAAAAAGATTGACAACCTTTTGGAAGTTAAAGTAAACCATGTCTACTGGATCGCCCTGTCTATATGCTTATTGACATTTTTAAAGTACGCCAACAGGTTAGTGAGACAAGAATTCTCCTGAGAAAAATAGTTAAATAAAGACAGACATTGCTAACCACACATGCTGAAAAGAAACAGAAGCCCAACCGATGCAAGGGACATGTGCATTAAAGGTATTTGCTCAAAACTTTTTAGGATTTGCAATGAATGGTTTTAAAGCATTTGTCTTCTGCACCTGTTGAAATATTAGAACAATTATTGTACTGTCCCGCCAATCCTGCCCAAAAGCCAAAGGCAATGAAAGAAGCAGCTGTGGCCATAAATCCACCATTTTGGATGAAATTACTTCAGTAATTTGCTCCAGTTTGACTCCTTATCATGCATACGGTTCCCTCAACTTGTAAACCTCTCAGAAAGAAATATTTGAGTTTGATCATAATCACTCTTAGATGGTGGGAAGGAAAGTGTAAGTAAAATACTTTGGCAGTCCTTTAAAATGGCATCATAACTATGTGTAGACATACGGTGGTATTAAATACTTCCTGTGTGAAGAAGACCATTTCAGTTGATTATCGTCTAGTACAATTGACTCTAATTTCCTCTGCAGAAGGAAATGAGAGGGAAACACCGCCCACATGTACTGCCTAGTACCTCTTGGAGATATTTGATATGTGAGTTAATTTACCCTGCTCCATAATTAATCTTCCTCACTTCCACTGTGACACCAGTACAATGCCATTTAGAGTTCCTTTATTCATTTTAGCAAGTATAGCAAGTGCTGTTTCCAGTAATTAAGGGGAAATATTACATTACATGATGTGGATACACATCTAGCAGAAGACTTCTAATTCAGCAACAATACCAACTCCATTTTCTAAGCAATCAAACCAACCAGAATAGATTCCACAAACCGGAGTCAAGACATCGAAAGACGGTACATTAGAAAGAAGTTAGGATGACACGGACCCTTTGGCATCATCATGAGAACACAACCTCTGGCCTCCAAGATGCTCTCTGCTTGCCTCTAAACATAGGTGGGCATCCTGGGTACAGCCAGAAGCCAGGCCAAATGTTCTGGAGCATCACAGGCTTCCCACCCCAACACAGACAAACAAGCAGCACAACACCTTGAGTCGGTATTGCTTTAGGAGCGGTCTGGCCCTTCCTTCCCAATATTCTTCAGCTGGACCAGCTCTTTTTTTAGCATCTTTTTTTGAGTTCAGCCAATGGCAGCCAGATATCTCTTAGCTTCCCTTACCCTTCTGACTCATTATGAAGCCCCATGTAGCAAAACATTGCCCAAAATGATATCACTCTCCCTCGAACAGCTACAAAACTCTTTGGTGCTCGAATGGTGCAGGCATGTCAGTAGCTTCTCCCTTCTCTTCCCTTAAAGTAAGATTTTCTGGCTGAGCTGCAGGAAAAGGGATAAGCTAGATGTCTTTAGCATAAAGCCATTCAGCAGGGCACTGTGTTTGCCCCCAAGCCTTTACAACAGCTTTAGTAGCAACTTGTTCTCACAAATTGATTTCATTCCCCCTTTGTCTTGATTTTTCCTCCATAGCAGTTTCCTGGGGTTCTTCAAAGTATCTGTTAGTTAAACGGAGACTAGAACTATCACTCAGAGCCTTTCCTCTGTAAAAGTGTCTGAAAAATGCTGATATACAATTTTCCTCCGATCATGATCTATTTCCCCCGAGGAAAGAGTCTCTCAATAATCCGATTCCCTATTGCTGTAGTCTGAATCTTAATGCACTGTCTTCTTCCTTTTCTGCTGAAACGCAAGAGCTTTCCAGTTTAAGCCCTGGAATGTTTCTGCAACTGGGGCTTAACCGATTCCCAGACCAGGATGCGAGGCATTATGAAACACAACTAAACTACAAAGCTGCTGCTCAAAATGGCAGCCCTCTGTTGTTTTCTCCTTCTCTAACACCTAGTTAAACTTTCATCATGCTAATTGTTTCCCCAGAGCAGCAGACAATGCTGGGCAGCAAAGGAAAAACTCTGGTTCCCAAGCTTTGACGAAATTAAACATAGTCACTGGGGCCAAGCATTCTTCCCTTGCCTTTCCACTTCAGTCTTCCTATTGTGTGCCAACAAAGACACTGGTTTGCATTAAGCCAGAGTTCCTTGTTATGTCTGAACCAGGAAACTCTGGATGAATGAGAGTTAACAATCACAAGAAAAACCAGGATTATTTTCTAGCACATTTTCATGCTTAGTTATCAGGCAAGTTTCCCTGGACCAGATCTTACAGAAAACTTGTCTTAATTAAGTTCATTATTTTTGTGCTGAAACTGCCAGGTGATGAGAGAGGGAGAGAAGAAGAGCGAGGGAAGAATGGCCCAATATTTGTTCATGGCTTCATGGTTAATAAAGGCTTGGATAATGGTCCAAACTGGGCCTTTGCATAATCCAAAAAAAATAACCACAGGGTTATACCTTTATTAGAGCCTCCTAAAGCATCACAAAAGTGATGAGCATGATTTTGAGTTCCCCAGAATTCCTCTTCTTGTTAAGGAGAAGGTGAAACAGGGTAGGGTGGACTCCTTGAGGCTCTTGATGCTCTTCTCTCACATCCAACATTCTTCTCCCTAAGAATATGGATTGTGGTGGAAGAAGCATGAAAAGTTTATAATGCAGTTTGTAACAGTATTTAATTGAAATGCAGGAGCACTGAGAAACTTAGTGAAGTTAGATCACGCTGGGTGAAAAAACAGATGTCATGTTGCACCAAAGACTGTATGGACAAAGAAACAGTAGAGAGTGATGGTTTGTTGCTCATGACTGAGATACTTTATTTGGTCCACGTAAGGCTAGGTCTTGTGTCACAACTGCCACAGAGGATGGTTGCCATGGTTTCGTGACAGCGGGCTCTTTTTAAAAACATTCACAATGCCATAGCATTTCATTTTGGGAAAAACAAAAAGATGGCTATTGAGATCCCACAGGAGAACACCTTTCCAAGGACAACCTCAACACTGGGGCCAACCCCAATAAAGGTGTTACCTTTCTGTTATGTTAGGATCCACCCCCTAATGAACCAACCAACACGGTTACCTACATATTTGTTTGTGTGTAAATGTGCATTCTTGGGCCAGGTTTACACACACAGAAGAAGAAACGGGGACCAGCTAGACAAGTCCTGGGATGGTGGGACATGGAGAATACCACTTTGAATACTCCCACACATAATCAACCACCCACAACTAGAAGGGTAGCACCTAAACAAAGTTTGATACCATCCCTTCCCTGTTTTGGCTATGCTGCAGCTAGAAATGAAACCGTGCAGCCCATTCTATTCCCTCAGAATCGTTCCACACCATTCCACCACAAAAGGAACAATGAACTCAACATTTAAAGGCAGAAGGTGGTAATTCAACACAAGGCTACAGTTCTGGTGGAGCCCCATCTTCTTTGTAAGGTAAAGTTCCAGTATCAAGTGGCAGTCCAAAAAGTTTGCTTTCAAGTCTGGAGTAATGGTTAGGGGTGGAATGAAACACATAGGGAACCTCTGCAGGACCAAACTCTGTTCAGAGAAGATCTTGGGCACCACTTTGTCATAGTGGGTGGGCCTGAAAGCAAGAGAGTTAGGCCCAAAAAGACAAAAATATGAGGGGAAGTCTGCACAAAAGCTGGGGAAACACTAAACAATCAGAAGTTGTTGGAGAAGTTCACATAGTGCTTTGGTGAACCCACCTTTGCAACAACAGATTAACCAGATTTGGATGTGATGTTCTGAACCCAGCACAGAAGGTCTAGTCCATTCAAGGATCTTTCTTGATATCATAAAAGCACAGAGAACAAAAGATGAAAACATAGTGATACATTGAGAACCAATCACCATGCTTCATTACTGGGGAACCTTTCCATACACTCTCTCTCACACCTGCCCTGAAAGTACACACCAAGTCCACTGAATTCATGCTATGCTTTGCAGGTTTGCATATGTTATTCTCCCTGCATTACATTTCTCCAGGAAAAGGAAAACATGCCCAAACTTTACAAAAGAATGGAAACTAGAAGTAACAACAATCAAATTTTAATTTAACTCCCCCCACCCTCACAATACCGATACCATACATAGTACAAATTGAGCTGCATTTATAGGATAAGTGACTACAAACACAATACCCTTCTGATGACATAGTTGTAACTCATTACTAATCAATATGGTGCTAAATGAAACCCGCTCTTTTGTATCTGACAGATTATGTCCTAGGACCAAAGGAAGCAATATCAGCCCCCTCTGGCTATAATAATTGACAACTACTGATTTTTGTTTTAACATCCAGTCCACAAATTGCAATGACAGAAACTGAAATTCCAGCAAAATGACATTATTGGTATTCAAGGCAGGGTAGTGCGGGGAGGAGAGCGTTCTGCTAAATAAAGGTCACATTAATGTAATTAGCAAATGTGAGCCACATGTTTGTCGTTCCCCCTCCACTTCTAAACAGCCTATTTGAAGTTGAGGCAAGTTCCTCCTCTAATTTCATAGCAAGCAAATTCAATAAACCAACTTCACCAGAAGATTCATCTGTTATCTTGTCGCCCTCTTATACTGAGCATATCAGCCCTGCTTTTAATCAAGCGAGCAAGCCATGTACCCACACAACCTCATTCCCTCCTTGCACAAAGGAAATCTAAACACTGTGCTCTCAAACAAGCCGTGTCTATTTATTCAAGTTCAGTACCTTTACTCAAATGTGATCATTTTCAGCCTCACAGGCAACGCACGACTATGAAATGAAGTTCTTCCCCCTGGAATCTTTGCATTTCGAAGGAAGGAAAGATTTAAACTCTTTCCAAATGGAATATATGCACTCAAGACACATGTGGATGGACGCTGCTGAGGGACTGAGCACCATTGCTGAGCAGATGGGGACACCTGCCTTTGAGAACAAGGTCTGGAGACCCTGCGAAAGAGTGCGGGGCAGAAGATGGACTGCACCCTGAGCACAGTCATTTGAGGCCAGTCAGGTTGGGGCAAAAAGAGTTCCTTGACGTTCTGCACTCTACAAAATTGGCATGAGCTTTAAAAAAAATTTTTCCTTTAGTAAATAGCAGCCATGGGGCTTTTATTTTATTTTATTTTATTTTATTTTATTTTATTCATTCATTCATTCATTCATTCATTCTCTCTTCACATTGCTGCCACTTTATCTGCTTTTTGTACATCAGGAAAGTGTACAACAATTTAAAACACCATAAAAAGAGTAGCAAGACAAAAGGAATAGGATACTAAACAGAATATCCACTGGAAACAGTGCCTGAGTAAGGAAGGATGTTTGCTTGGAATACAGGTTCTTTCAGGATGCGTCCGAAACAACACAACGTTGGGACTTGTTTGAGCTTCAGAGGAAGGCGTTCCACAGAAAGGGGGCCCACCTCCTTGAAGGCTGGACCCAGTTAGGCCATGAGTCCACCGGAGGCCACCGGGAGAATGCCTTTCTGATGACCTCAGAGACAGGGAAACAGTCCTTTTCTCAAGCTGTCTCACAAATAAGGAACACTGCTGTCATATGCGGGGACAGGGACAAGGCGCATATAGTTTGATGGGAACGCAAGCTCTGACAGTGCAGATGAAATGGTTGAGGAACCTCAACAAGCCCAGTATCAGATCCAGGGCAAGGAATGTCTGGGAAACAAGGAGGGGAGTTGTCATTCCAGGACAGTGGGGGTGATGCCAACTGGCCCGTGGGACTGAAGAGATAGCAGAACGTGAGGCAAAATTGACAACTAGGGCTGACGAGAGCCCCAGTCTATCCACAGCAGACCAGGAGGAAGAGATGGGGGGCCGGACAGGTCTCACAGCAGGAGCTGAGGACAGACCTCTGTGCCTGTCCAACACAGAGGTCCCTCTCTTTGAAAAGGTGATGCCAGTTGCTAGGAAACAGCAACTGGTGGGTAGTTCAGTTAACCAAGTGGAAGGATGACAAAAAAAACTAGGTTTTTCCATGCTCTGCCTGAGGGAATGAACAGTTGAAAGGGGTATGAAGAGGAGGAAGACTAAGGGGTCAACACTTCACTCTGGGAGAACTAGAGACATGGAGCAATGAAGTCTTTTGGAAAAGCAACTGGAGATTGGTGTGCTTACTTGGGAGAAGAGCCGCACCTCACACATGGCATGGAGAAAGGGACTTTCCCTCCACTGCAGTCTTGATCTAGATGCCCTCCTGAAGGGGCCACAATTTGCTCAGAAGGAAGGTGCTACTGGTGCCAACTGAGGCACTTCTCCAAAGGTGAGTAATAGTCATGGTGGGTGGGGGACAATCTGAGGACCACAGCAGAGGCAAAGGGTGACTGTTCTGTTCGCCCGTGGTTCCAGGTACAGATGAGCACCCATCCTCCATAGCTGTTCAGTGAAGAAAGAGACAACATGGAAGGGACCCTTGGCATGACCAACCTCAAGTCCACATCAGCTCCCAGGGTGCAAAGAGAGAGAGAGAGATCACAAACAGGAAGAAGATGGAGGTTGCATTTCCTTTTCCTGTATCCATCAAAGGGAAGGGTTAATTTATATTGTGGGCTAGTCTTTTGACTGCATTGAACCTCACAGGCTGAATTCTATTTCAGAAAAGCTCCCGGGGACAGCTCACCAGGGGCGAACAGTGCCGAAGGCGAATGGGGTGAGGTCACAATGCCATCCTATTGCAGTATAAAGCTTCTACCGCCAGCAACATTTTAAAATGTGAAGAGAGAACCTTGCAAAGAGCCAGGAAGCCAGTGATGGTGGCTGGAGAGAAGTGGATGATACAGGGAAGAGGTCTGGCCATTGACTTCAGAGGGATCTTTTCCGCACCCACATGTGAAGGCAGGAGATTCTATCTTAGGATGGTCCTTCTCTCCCATAGGAGGCTTTCATCATCCTTGGCCCATAACAGAGATAAATGATCTCTTGAGGTTAGTCTTCCAGCAGTCCAACAGGCCAGCCTGCAAATATTCCCCACTGCAAATATTCCCCATTTCCATACAAGCCTTCTTTTGCCGTTGATCTGGCTGAGGGGGTGACAGATGCATTAGGAGCATCTCTCTTGCCTAGCAAGTTAAAAAAAAGTTTCCTGAACTGTTTCCCAGACAAATTAATATTAAAAAAGAGAGAGCCAAATGAAAGAAGGGATTTCCATTTCATGAATAATAATTGCATTTTACAACATTTTGACATATCTGCCTTCCTGGCAATTAAGTCTTTGTTGAGGACTTATCTTTGAATAATTGGGCGTCACTCGGCCAGGCCTTGTTTCAAGGCGAAGTGTGACACAATGTTAGAATTGCTGACTGTGGGGAATTCTTCTGGAATTTGACCACGAGAAAATATGACCTGTTATGAGACTCCGATGCCTCATTTCATTCAACCATTGTCTGGACGAACTTTTCTCCCCAGAGCTTTCCACAATTGCAGATGACTTCATCTTTGGACCTAGACCAGTTAGTTTAGCTCAAGTTGATGGATAGGAGCTTTCCTGCAATGAGCTCATTAGCTTTGCTGACTGCTGTTCCTGGGCATGAACACATCTTCATATGTTTGTCCTTGTCCAATCAGCCAGCAAGGTCCCAAATGCATCAAAATCTGAGCCAATGGTGTTGGTTGTACTCATTCACCAGGGCAGGGAGTCAGTCCACTGAGTGCAGGCAAGGCAGGTTGAGAAGAGCAAAACCCTAAGAAGCAGGCCCAACGAAATGCTTTTCTGTGTTATCGAGGCAGTAAAAGCTGGGTGGCTTGGAAATGAGCAGACAAGCACCCGTCTGCTCATTTCTGAGACATGCACGTTCTGAGAATGTACATGGCATGCCTGTGATAAGGGAACGGCAACTACCTGAAACAGGATTACAGAAGAAAAATGGCCGCATTGCCCCACTTGGCACAGATCGTATCATGTTTATAATCCACAAGTCTCTTCTGTCATTCACTGGGTCCTTCCTTCTTTGTGGGTCTAGAAACAAAAGTGCGTGAAGGGAATTTGAGAGCTGCTCAAGAAAACAATGAAGGCAAGACAATAAAGACAAAAGGTAATACGTGGCTCAACAGAACTGAAAAAGAAAAAGACCTTGCAATTATTCTGGACAACAGCCTAGATATGAGTCAAAAATGTGATGTAGCCGTAAAAAGGGCAAATGCACAATATTATGTTATTTCCAAGTCACTGGGAGTAATGGTTCCCCTATCAGACCTCATCTAGAATACTGTGTCCAGTTCTGGGCACCAAGTTTTAAGGAAGATACAGAAAAATTAGAGAGTCAGAGGAGGGCAATGGAAAAGATACAGGGTTTGAAAGGATTTCACTATGAGAAAGCAGACTGAAAGCAGGCTTGAGAAAAGAAGACTGAGGGGGGAACCTGATATCCTTCTATAAGTACCTCGAAGGCTGTCACAAGGAGGAAGGTCAAGATCTCTTCTCGCTGATGCCAGAGTATAGGACGTGGAATAATCAGCTCAAGTTGCGACCACCCAGACTCAGGCTGGACATCAGGAAAAGCTTCCTCACTGTCAGAGCATACAGCAGTGGAACCAGCTGCCGAGGGAGGTAGTGGGCTCTCCCACACTAGAGACATTCAAAAAGAACCTGGACAGCCATCTGAGTGGGATGGTGTAATTTGTTGTCCTGTAACAGCTGGGGATTGGACCCAGTGGCCTTCTGGCCCCTTCCAACCCTACTATTCTATGATTCTCTGATATCTGGAGTATCCATCTTGGATGTCAAACAATAGGCACCTTCTATATAGTCCTGCAAAATGGCTTAAGAACTCTATGCTGGTGCAAATCCTGTACTGGGCATTGTTCAGCATGTGCGACTTTAACATCTGAGCCATACTCCTCAAGAGCACCTGGAGAGTTCACCTCATGTTCATTCCCCATTTATTTCTGCCTCTCCAATGCCTTTCTTTTGAAACTGTTACTAACTGAATTAGTCCATTATTTCTTCCTTGAAAGTCAGTTTCCATTCCCCCAGTTCATCACCTCTGGAAACCACAGTAGTTCAAGATTGCAGGGGGCAGAGGGGAATTGTACTGCATGAGAAATGTTTAATGTGCTGCACTAAATTATAGGGGTGGAATTGTGCAGAATTTAGGTTATAAATGAGATGGAAGGGTATAATATTTCTGCACTTTGCTTTACTAATGATACAGTATTTTATTGCCTGTGGTGAAGTGTATTTATCGTTGCAACGTTTAGCTGGGGTGAAAATTCATAATTCAGATGGCTTGTTACACTGTACTTTGCGCATACGTGCTTGTATCTGCGCAGAATGCTAAAATAATGGGGGGGGGAGAATCCCCCTTGCAGTCTTCTAGCTCTAGCATGGCCTGTTTGCATCAGAGCACCTTCAGCTTCTATTTATTCAACAGGCTTCATGATGTATGCATTTCTGTAAAAGGAAAATAGGCCGCCATCCTGCCTAAATGCCCCCAAGAAAACACAGTAATAAAATTACAACCAAACAATTAAAATCCAACACTAAAACTGGAAAAGCAGTGACACCGTGCACACACAGACACAAAGGAAAAAAGAAACAATGGCAAAGCAGTAACAGTTGAATCAGCTTAAAAGAGCGGTGAAACAGCAAAATCCCAAAAGACCGGTGTCGGATGGGGACTAGATAACACTCCAATGGGAGGGTTTTTCTGGACACTGTTACAGAAAACATGTTGTCCCGGCTACTGCCGACTTGTACTGCTGGGATCCAAAGTACAGTGTCATTGGAGGAGCTGCACGAAGTGGGCACGTTAATGCAAACAGGATTGGCCATTTAGGTCCCCTTGAGGTCTTCAGAGTCCAACTATGCAGAATCTGGAATGTGCTCAGAAATGGATTTCCTCTTGCTGACAACTGGCAGCAGAAAAGTTGTGAGGGTGGAATCCTGTCACATCAGACATTAAAAATAAATGGGAGGTCTTCTCCTACAAGGGGAGTGCTTGGAATTTCCCAAACACAATGCCAGGAATATTTGGGATCTTAAAGTCCCCAGCCTCAGAGGAGACGTATCACCTTGATTTTCTGTTTACCAGCTTTTCTTCTCTACGACCCAGATATTCTCTCTCCGTGAACTTCCGTGCATTCCTCTTGTGTCAAGATCAAATGTGTGTGAATCCAGATGAAATGAAGCTTCAGTTTGCACAATCCAGGATCCTAGAACATGCGTGTGTGGTGGTGAGTGGGGAGATCCTCAGCTCAGAGTCACTGGAGAAGTTCGAACAGATTCGGAAGCAAACATGGGCCCAGTAACCCTCCTTTTTGAATCTCGATGTGCTTGGTGGCTAAGCAAGTTTTGAATCTCAACGAGTGTAAGTGGCCATAACGTCCTGAATAACTTCACTACACAGCATTATGGGTAGCGGCCATGATGGATACTTGGTGGCCACTGGAGATGTACCATGGCCATTCTTTCCTTCCTCGTGGTATCAAGCCCACCCGCTCACAGTCTGGTCAAAAACTAGGGGAGGGAGTTGAATCACCCACTGCCCTGAGGGGTGCCAGCTATGTGGGGCCATGGTCAATAACTGTAATGTGCTCTACATGGAGCTGCCCTTGAAGATGGTCTGGATACGTCAGTTGGTTCAGAACAGAGCTGCCAGGATATTAACAAGGACTGGCAGGTATGAACATGTAACACTGGTCCTCTATTGCTTACATGAAGCCGGGGCCCACTTTATAGATGACCTATAAAGCCCTAAGCGACTTGGGTCCTGGATACCTGGAGGAGCACCTTCTTCCCTATGTGCCCTCCCACCCCATGAGATCTGAGGCAGAGGTCCTGCTCTGGGACTCCTCCTTGAAGGAGATCAGGAGGCTGGCCACCCGGAGGAGGGCCTTCTCTGTGGTGGTGCTCCCCAGAGAGGTTCGCCTGGACCAGCACTTCTTTCCTTTCAGCACCAGGTGAAACCTTTTTTATTCTCCCACTATTTTAATGGATAATTTGTTTTACTCTGTGGTTTTACACTTAATAATGGATGCTGTGCTACTCTTACTTCCATTGTGATTCTATTTTGTTGTTGTTGTTGTTGTGTACTGTCCCGAGACGTCTGTGATGGGACGGTGTACAAAAGTGTTAAATAAATAAACAAACAAACACCTGGCCCTGTGCAGAGGGGACCCCCAAAACTGACCCCAGCCTCGTTCCCATGCAAACCCTATACACAGGCTGCAGTGAATGTGTGGCGGTTAGAGAACAGCCTTCACGGCTCTTCTCCTCTTTCGGTGCACCCACTGCAGCTGGACTTCAAATACCCGGGTGCTCTGATCCTTCCACTCTGAATGTGGAAGAGCTGCAATGAACGCCAGACTCGGCTCTTCCCCTGCTTTCAGTGGGGCTGTTCTCTGCATGACTCACCCTGGACCCAGCCCCAGTGGCTGCTGGGCAAATAAGTCATCCAAGGGCAGAGCTGCCATTTGATCATGGGCTTGCTATCCAGCCGCAGCTTCATCCCTTGTGGCCTGCTCATTGCTCACACAATGGGGCAATTTCTTATCCCCTTGAATGGGATAGACTCCTTTGAAGATCACAAGGCTGTTGGGGCAGCCTGATCTTTAGCACACAAGCTCCCAGAGCCAACTAAATGATCTAATCAGTTCCACTGATAATGCATGAATAACTTCTTTGATAAAGAAGATCTCAGGACTATAAACATGCATCTTCCTCTGCAGAGGGCTGTGGTCCTGGGTGAAATTAAAATACCTTTCAGGCATCTCCTTAAACAAGGCCCAATTGGGAGGGGTTGGGGGGGACTGTTCACTTATGTTTGCAAATCAAGCCTTCGGCCAACTTGCTCCTCCACCCGCCTGCCTTGCTCCATTTAGCTTTCCTTCTTGGATGGGGAAGCGTTGGGGAAATAAAGAAACCTAAGAGCAGCCAAATAATTTTTCCAACTAATGATACCTACAAAAAGACAGTTCTCTAAAGAAAGCTCATTTTATTTCTGTCACTAGGAAGATGCAGAGGTGTGATTGAATTTGTCACACTAAATGGTTGAAGGAAGGTCAGAGCATTCATAGGTTTTCATTCATGAGAAACCTGATTGAGACACCCTCTTTCTCCCTTCTCCTACAGATAGTAAAGGCAGCTTCTGCAGAGATGCTAGCTGAAGGTCAAGCGCAGAAGAACCCTTGACCTTCGGCTCTGGAACTCTGGCAGTACTGTGCAGAGGACAGTCCTGGGACCTGGCTGGTGGAGAAGAGTTCTGAGTTCTGCCTCTGATGTCTTGTCTACCTGCCCAACAAACGGCACAGAACTGAGCAGAGGTGAGCACTTAATAGTTGCTTCAGCTCAAGAAACTGAGAAAACAGCAGTGGAAGGGGTGCAGGCAGGTGTCCGCTTGGAAACTCAGGACCAACTGAGCACATCACCCATTCCTTGTTCAGTGCATCACTGGCGGCTCAATTTTATATCACCACTTTAACATCTGCTGGGAAACTCACTGCATAATTTTGGAGAAGAGGGTGTCCCTATTAGTATGGGTGAGGTATGCTATCAGGGGATTAACAAGGCAACTTAGGAGAAGAGGGCTAGACACCTTATGTCTTTCCCTTTCTTTATTCTTCCCCCAACCAGCTAGTTCCTGGCTGCCTTTTCAGCTTGTCCTCAGCCTGGTAGTGCTGCTACTGAGTGCCAGGTTAATCCAAAACAAAATCTCCCACATCCATGGCTTATCTGTGTATGAGAAGGCTGACCTAGTAACTGGGACTCAGGCGGGAGAACTGGCAGGGGTTAGCTTCTTCCAGCTGTGCCCTCCTGGGCACTCAGTGCAGCAGCAGCTTCAACCAAGGTTTTGGGAAAGCTGGTGGTCTGTGGAAATCCTAGGTCCCTGCCCAGCTCCCTATCCACACATGTAATGAACACGAGCCTTGTACTATATATTGGGAACCCAAGAGAAATTATGGATTCTGCTGGTGCACCACCCACTCAGCTTGCCTTTAGGTTCTCTTCCTGAGATGGCAGAAAGGGCTTCAGATCTGGTGTCAAAGATCTCAGAACAATGGTTCTGGGGCCATCTCACCTTCCCTGTTGAGGCTGCTGGATCCAGGGCAGTTCAGGACTTCATGGATGCCATGACAAGCACTGCAACTGTCTCAACTTGTTCTTAGCTCAACAGGACACATGGGTGACCTAGTTCTGTTGACAAGGGAGGAAAATGATCTGAACGTTGTGCAGTCAACACCTATTCCATTGTCCTGGTCCCATCATTTCCTACGGAGGTTTAGACTCTCAGAAACTTTTTGCTTCTGCAAGGATGAGAAGCCTATTAAAATGGTCCACCCAAGACAGCGATAGATACCAAAGTATTCTGGATGGCTCTGAGGAATGTTCATGCTGGTATGGCTGGTGCTCTGGATGAGGTCCAGGTCACTCATTGGAATGACTAGGGCAGCAGACTCAATCATGGCCAAGTGCCCTCCCTCTCCATCCGTGGCACGGAGCACCTTTTATCAGCAGAGGTTCATCTACAACTGCATCTTTACCTGCACACAGGTAGTCTTCACAGTTGCCCATGTGCTGGAAATCTCTCGGCTGGATTACTGCAATGGGCTATGCCTGGGCTGCTGTTGGAAACTTCATCTGGAAACTTCAGCTCACCCAAAATAGGGCAGCAAGATGGCTAACAGGAATGGGCCAATGCAGACAAAATAGGCTGGTGCTGAAGTCATGGCTAAGTGGGGGTTAGAACCCGGATTTTCCAGGTCCTCAGTCCAGCACTCTAGCCACCACGCTTTCTGGCATGAATGTGTGCTAGCATTAACATTCAGAGTCTTGAACAGGCTGAGGCCAAGTTGCCTGAAGGATGGTCTCCTACCCGTGTGGACCCTAAGATCTTCCTCAGTGTCTTCTGTGGGACCTGCTGCCAAAGGAAATGAGGTGGATGGCCGCTGCAGAGAGGACCAGTACTGCTGTGGTACCCCAACTGTGGGATTAGCATCCCAGGGAAGCTCACCTGAGGCCTACATGGTTCTCTTTCCAGTGCCAGGTAAAACTCTATTTTCCCAGGCATTTTAGTCTTTCAGTTTCTGTTGCTTTAATTGCTTCACTGTATCATAAATCAGATGCTACCTGGTTTCTTTCAGGCTTTTGCTTCTACTTCATACTGCTAGTTTTAAACCTTTAGAGCCTATTTGGTGTGACCCTTTATGGTTTTAACTCTTGTGAGCTACCCAGTCCTTGGTGGTATAGAAATGCCATGACAAATAATTAAATAAATGGAAAGTCGGTTGTTTTGATGATGGTAGTAATATTAATAGTTGTATTTGCATTTACTTGTTTAAAGTATTTTTATCCCATGCTTTCCGCCAAAAAAAGAAGAGAGGAAGAGGAAATCCTGGAAAGGCTTGCAATCAAAACAAATGGCTCTTGCTCACAAGCTTGCACTCTGAATTAGACGCAGGGAAAAAGGGACAGGCAAAGCCAAAGGAAAACATGACGCGGTGCTGGTGGAATAAATCCGCTTGGCCTCTCCTCTCCTGGAGGGGGGACAGTCCAACTGGAACAGCACCTGGTGTCCCGTTACCTGCGCCTGCCTCACTCATTCCTCAATCAAGTCTGTCTGGAGCGGGAGGAAAATTACTTAAATAATGAGGCAAATATAAAATGGTCATCTGTGCCCTTTCTGGGCTTCATAACAGACAATCCACATCTAGCGCTTCACTGCTGTCTTTTGACTTTCACACAGGACACACTTAGGTTCATAAAAATAATTGTGTTCGGAAGAGGTCCCGTTTTCCAGAAGCTTTGGTTAAAATATGCCAAAAAGCAAATCATTGGAAAAAGCTTTTAAAAAGCACATTTCCTTTGCTTCAGTGAACTTCATGGCTTTTCAAAAATAATTCACACAAGGGATGAAGAATTATTTTATAGTGCGAAGAGGACAAGTTGTTCTTCTGTTTAGCTGGAGCACAAATAATCCTTCCCCTCTTGTCTCACCCATTACCTGGGATTTCTCCTTTTGAGTAGCAAACTACACCCTTTTGGGTTAAAGCACTAGCATGAGAGGAGACAAACACCCAGTTTGTATGAGAAAGCAACTCAGGGCTTAACTACTGGTTCCCACTCCACAGTTCCTGGTTTGCACACAATACTAAACAACTCAGGGTCAGAGTGATTTTGGGTCATTTACATTCTCCCACTTGTGGTAGAAACCTTCAGGCAGCCTACTCCACAAAGCTGTCTGGAACAACCAACGGTTTTTGGAAAATCCTAGGCTGCCATGACGTACAAACTGGCTCAAGGAGAGGGCTGGCTCTTACAAAAGGCATTGGGTCATGCATACTCAATATATCGTATTCCAATTTGCTTTGAATATGCTTGTTGTGTCCAGGAGTGGAGACAAAAATTTCCTAGCAACAAAATATTGTGGTTTATCATTAGGAAAAAGAAACTCGGAGCAATGGATGTCATTTTCTCAGCAAAAAAACCCATCACAATCTACGGATGAGAAATAGGGAAATTCCGTTCCAAGCATTGCAAAAAGAAAAAGAAACAATGAACACTTTCAAATGTACCTCAGGAAGTGGCAGAAGAAACAGAGCATTCTCAGAACTCCGATGATGGACAGTTTGTCTCAGCTATATTGCCTATGAGCGCCTTTCGTATTTTCAGACTGTGTGCATTAATTGTGCTCTGGGGGGTGGGGAGTGAGGCTGTGGCAGAGAATCAACTGCAAGTCGGACAACCTGCTACTAAGTGTCCCTGTTGCATGAAGAAAGGCCCTACAGACTTCCAGTTGCACATGCATGGGATCTGTGAAGAACTTTAAATTGGGGTGGGCAACAAATGGTCCTTTGGATGTTCTGGCCCACAACTCCCAACATCCCTGGCCAGCACAGCCAGTGGTGAATGTTGGTGGGAGCTGCAGGTTGTGGTCCACCATTGCTGGAATGAACCTGTCCAGGTCAATGGCAGGGATACTAGAGGATCAGAGCAGAGCAGAGCTGCAAGGGGCCAAGGAGGCCATTGGGTCCACCCCCCTCCTGCTGCAGGTCACCATTTTACACTATCTCACGATGTGTGACCTGTCCTCCATCCGCAGGTATACTAAATGTCTAAAAGGGACTTTTGTTTCATTATTTTAGAGGAATATACCGCACCAAGCACATAGTTTTGCCATGCCATGTGCTCACATGGTTAAGTAATTAGCAGTCAGGATGCATTTATCTCTGACTGTTTTATCACCCTTCTGCTTAAATGGGAGTTTGCACGTTGTATGTACACGTGTCCATTAAGATTGTATTTTGTATCCAATTGATATCGTTCTTCAATTAAATTTTAATATTGTTACTGGAAACGTAGTGGTCTTGGGAGTTTGGGGAAGAGGCTGCTCACTCCATTTCTAATATCCAGTCTCCACACTCCCAGAAGTAGATAGCGGAGTCCCAGATTTTTAGGGCTAGTTGGTGGAAGCAGCCCAAGAGATAAACGTGTCCGCCCGGTGGCAGTGGTAAAAAAGGCCAGAGAGAGAGAAAGCACCAAAGGAGGGAAAGCACACAGGCACTCCTGCCACTTGCAGAACAAGATGTTACTGGTCCACAGCAGCGTCAATAGAAGTCTGGCTTGTACTGCTGCCAAGGAAGGTCTCGGCAGCTACAGGCAGCATATAAATACATGTATAAACACATAAATTCAATCTACAAAAGCCAACCAGATTGATATTTGATGCTTGCTTCCATGGGCTACATCTTTCACTGCATTTCAGGGCATCAGGTTACCTTAAGAATCCCACTTATCCCTGTTTTCTGCATCTGTGGCCTGAGGCAGCAGCTTCTTCATGTCTAATGGCTTCCCACAAAACCGTGATGGCCTAAAGCGCTTCCAGCTGAAGTAGCTGTTGCACCATCACCCAGAGAACGTTCTGCTTATCCAGGAGACATTATCGCCCATGTTCTCCTCCCATTTTCCCCATCACTTCCTTCAGTCTTTTCTCTTACTGTGAAAAATCAATGAAGGACAGACAGAATGTCTTCTATTGCTATTATAGGAAGCACTTATAAGCTTTTGTGGAATAAGGTACACATATACACCAAACTGTACTGCCATACTTGTAGTACAATAGAAAGGGCACAGAACCTACCACGATGTAGTTTCAGAAATGCAGTAGACTGAATTTCAGGATTTAAAATGCAATTTTTAAGTTTTTGAAATGGTAGGTAGTGATGGCAGAACCAGGTATACTCAAGCTTGCTGAAATCCTGTGATGTAAGCACACGCCTCCGTTTGGTTCATTCTTGTTTTCATTTACAATCTGTTCTCCCATTCATTTGAACAGGAAACTTGAGCATCTTTTCAAAAGCTGTGCTAACACAGGTTCAGGAATTTGCAAATATTTTCAGAGAATATGCAGCCCCAGGCATGTTCAAAGCTATGAATGGGACATTTTTTGAGTGATCTCTGAACCAAAACAAAATTCTTATACATCCCTAACTGTATGTACAGGATAAAATCACGGTAGATTATTATTATTAATTTAATTTCTATACTACCTCATAGTTGAAGCTCTGTTACAACAATGCATAAAACAGAATAAAATATAATATAAATGTAAAATCAAATCATCATTAAAACAAATCTAGACCAGCTAAACTTGCAGTAAAAATATGTATGTCTGTGGTGAGAGGCATATCACAAGTTTGTACTAAGACCCGAAAGCTTGTGTTTGGTCTCTGCTCAAAGCAGCTAACTTCACTGTTTTTGAAAACTGAAAAGTAAAAACACAAGGCAAAGCCATGCATTGAATGTAAATAATGTGTTGCTTGACCCTGCACAGAAGGACACAGCTGGATTTTTCAAGTAGGCTCTGAGTTGACACCACTGCTATTTTTTCCACACCTGGAGCCTGGTACACCAAGTTTTCAATGTGCCAGCCAAACTCAATGTAACTAATTATCCTTCTGCTCCCAAAAAGCAAAGCAGAATTTTGGCCAGAATCGCTTTGTAAGGAAGATCCCCCTCTCCTGTTATCTGTTCGGTTGGTGATGTCATTTAGGGAACATCTTATCAAACAAGTCAAGCTGCTCAGGAAATAAAGAATATTGCAGCTCTGAAATCCTTCTAAAAAAGGGGGTATTCCACTCTGGAGTTTGGCTTGGCAAACCTGCAAAGTGAACTTGCAAATGTTAAAGGAAAGCCGGAAACTTTTTTTTGGTATGTTTCCCTTTCCCTGTTTATACCTTCTTTCGGAAACATCTGCCAGTTGGCCACTCTCTTTTTCTACATTTGTATTTATATTTCTCCCATTTCAAAAGGGGCTGAAGGCTGAGACAAGTTCCTATTCTTTAAAAGCCAGTCATTTCAGTATTGGGTGAGGTCACAGAGGCAAAGGCGAAAGCCAACAGCAATCCAGAAACACATCAACAGCCAAAATATTTTTACCCCCTCAAGGAACTGAACTCCTAACTGTTTATATGGCCTGGAAAGAGGTTATTTTTAATGCTCAAGCATGGGGCAAAGTCATCCTATGCAGAGAAAAACCACACAAAATATTGATTCTGTTAAGTCATTATTTTCAAAGAGGAAAAAACCGATATGCCATGCCTTTTAAAGGCCAGACAGTTGTAGTTGTTGATGAGGATGAGGATGATGAAATGTCCTTAGTGACTCGATGGTACAAAAAATCATGTTTGATTAAACGGAAGCTCCATCTCAGTCTTGCCTCCCACCACAAATGCTTCCGGACAGCCAGTCTGCATGAAAGAAGGAAGCACGGGGTCAAGGCCCACCCTACAAAGAAGCAGGGGGTCAAGGCAGGTCTCTGCAGAAGTCGACAATCCCAACTTGAGCCAAACGTAGCAAGAGCTGAATGTTATATGCAGTCCAATGGCATATGCTCCCTTCCAGGTATACTGGATTACAGCTCCCATCATACCCAGCCCAAATGGAAGATATAGTTTGAGGAGAACCAGTTTGGGATGGTTGCTATTTAGCCTTTTAGGGATATGATTGATTGATTGATTGATTGATTGCATTTATATACCACCCCAATAGCCCAGAGGGCTCTCTGGGTGGTTTACAAACATTAAAACCCCACCAATCCTAAACAAATAAATAAACTGGCTACACCACGATATGGATCCCACCTCATGAATAATGCTTATGCATCCAACTGTACCCTTGGGCTTTGGGTGGCTACTTGCGCATTGCCAAAACAGAGGATATGCGTCACCAAAAGAGAGGACAGGCCTCTTTGCATAACACGTGCACACCAGGCATACATTTAGGAATAACAGGTAGCACTTATAGAGGAAACTAAGCCATCTCCCCATAGTGGAGAAGACAGACGATGCGACTGGTTCAGTTTGCTGATGGGCGACTGTTCTTGTGGTTCTTTATCTTAAACAAGACTTGGATCAGACTTCATATAAAGGGCACCTTCAAGCAGAGGACTGTTCTGCTAGCCGCCCAAAAGAGAGGACTGCCCTCTATCAAGTAGGATGTGTACCTACCTTTCCTGTGTGTTTCTGTTTATCTTTCACATGTAGATCCTGACTTGGGGACAGCATAGAAGCTTCCCCCAGGAGAAAGAGCTTCCTGCCTCATGCACACACCACCATCTACAGAAGGCTTAGGCTACCTGGAGTGGGCCATAAGATCAGGCCATGAGCTTTGTGGCTGAACGGGGCTTGGAGTTCAGGTCTTCCCATTCGTCAAGAAGAGAAATAGGACCACATGGGCATCCTAGGGATGAGTTCCAAAGTCGCAAGGATTGTGGCATGTGCAATATAATCCTTAGCGCATTTGCTTCTGAGAAATGTCCATTAAATTCAATGAACTTGCTCCTAGGTCGTGTGCATGGGCTTGCAGAGTTTAGTGATTATATTCTTGAGTGGGGAAGTTCCAGATCTGCAACTTTAACCTTCACCCTGAATTTAAAAGGCCACCACAACCATAGTGTAAGGCCTGGCTGCTTTGCCATTCATACCTTGAAATAAACAGGACATGCAACATAAGAACCCCTTCTTATGGTTCTTTATCTTTAAAGCACTTAGACTTGGCAAGTAAAGGACACCTGGCCACCCTGTGAAGGACAGAAGGCCCTTCACAACAGCACCTGTTTTTCCAATATCATTTCTGACATTTCTAAACCGCCCTGCAATCAAAGCTCAGTGGGTGACTTACACAGATTAAAAGCTTAAAAATCCAATACGGTACAAAATATAAAAAAACAGTTTAATGCAGACCTATAAACAGAGTACCTACACCTATCCAAAGCACATGTTATGACCTGATTTTGTCTCACAGTACAAATGATTTGGAAGACATCTTTAAGCTCTGCCTATCTCCGAACAAGCACGTATCCAGGTGCTAAAACCATTACAGAAATCAACCAAGTTGATTTGCTCCCTCAGTTGCACAAGGGCTTATCAGGAAGAGAAGGTATTTGGTCGAAGGACTCCTCTCCCTGCCCCAGAGAAGTCATGCAGAGCAGTTCGCGTGGCAAACGATGACGCTTTGGGATGGATTGAGATACAAGGCTGCAGTCATTCCTAATTTAAGGCTGATGGATTTCCTTTGTTTAGCAAACCTCTTGCTTTTAACATTAGCATGAGATCATGCTCATCTCCATAGCATGGTAAGCTTTACCTGCAGCTCTGTGTAGAATCTGAACATGCTGATGTTCAAAGCACAGAAGTCGGCCAGAATGGTTCCCACCCCGTCGGACAAAAAACAGGAGCAATATATTTAATTGCAACTGTGCATTTCAAGGTACTTCTGAAGACCTTCTAGGCATTAATAAGAACCACAGTTTCAATAGATGGGCAGGACTGCTTGGCTCAGATCACAGAGGTTAATTTCCTTCTTCTTATCACTGCACAAGAATCACCCAGTTTCTTTTGAATCATCACCTCTTCCTGTTTCTGGTAAGATCCCAGGTGTTATGCATCAGTTATATCCAGTTACACTCTGGAGAAGTACAGAGGCTTTCCCTTCAAATTTTGATCAGAGCTTGAGTGACTAATAGTAATGCATGACTGTGGAATAGAGTGTCTCGTTGCATCATGATCTAATCAGGCCGTAAACTAAACATTTCTAAGCCCCAGCTGGAACAGGAGGAAAACTATCAGAGCAGCATCTGCGCCTATATACTCAAAAGCCTTCAGAGGAAAAGGAGCACTATAAAAGCACACAGAAGGCAGGAATAGCAGAATGGTTCAGAAATTGGGGTATAACCAAGGAACCCTGTGCTTTGAACCATTCCGCTGCCAGGAATTTACCCACTGATGCTGGGCAAAACCCTCTCTCTCTCCCTGTTCAGTTGCCTCCTGCAATATGCAGGTGATAATTACAGAGCAATGACCTCTCAGCATTGGTAGGCCGCTTGTGCCCATCCAGATGTTTTGGCCTATAAATCCCATGCTGCCTTACCAGTGGCTGGGAGGGGGGAAGGGTCTCCTGCTGCCTTACAAGGTTTGCATCCTGTGCTACAGTTTGACTGGCAACTTCAGGCTGCTTTTCCTTCTTGGGGTCTTTAAGTGGATTACACCAGTTCAAAGCAAGCACAGTCCTTGGACTTCTCTTCAGCTAGAGCAGTGGTGGCGAACCTATGGCATGCGTGCTGCGGCAGAAAAAAGCTGTGCAGAAAAAGCTACTAGAGGAAAAGCTTTTTCAAAATCCCTTCCTTTTCAATGGAACTTTAGCCTGTATTAGGGTTAGGGGTGTGCACCAGGGTAGGGTTAGAGTTGGAAAAACGAGGTGTCCTTGCATGATTTTGATGGTTGGAATGTGCTTAGAATGGCCAGAAATGATGAGCGGTGCAGAAAAAGCTACTCAAGGAAGACCTTTTCAAAATTCCTCCCTTTTCAATGGAACTTTAGCCCTGTATTAGGGCTAGGGGTGTGCACCAGGGTAGGGTTAGGGTTGGAAAAACGAGGTGTCCTTGCATGATTTTGATGCTTGGGATGTGTTTAGAATGGGCGGAAATGATGAGCAGTGCACAAAACGCTACTCAAGGAAGGGTTTTTCAAAATCACATTATTTTCAATGGGACTTTCACCCAGTATTAGGGTTAGGGGTGTGCCCCAGGGTAGGGCTAGGGCAGTGGTGGTGAATCTATGGCATGCGTGCCATAGCCTTCTTTGTCAGCACGCGAACCACGTCATACCAGCATCGCCCCAGCAGCCCAGCATCGGATAACGGCGCACATATGGGACATGCGCACGCTCCGATAGGAACAGCAGCGCCAGGCGATTACGTCAGAAGTCACAACTCATTAGCCGTGACTCATCTCAGCTTTTGTATGGCCGGTCAGTGTGCTGCCAAGTGTGTGTGTGTGTGTGTGTGTGCGTGCGTGCGCGCACATGTGTATTTGCTTGGCGTGGCTGTCAGGTGTTTTTTCTGATCTAAAACTCTAGTTTTCAGTTTTTATTGTAATGTTTCACTTTGCGATAAATAAGTGGGTTTTGGGTTGCAGTGTGGGCACTCGGTCTTTTGAAGCTTTGCCATTACTGAGTTAGAGGATCCTCTTCTGCAAAATATATTCGTGTAGAATAGATTGAAGCTTTCTTTTTTTCTTTCTTTCTTCAATTGACCTAAGGGACAGGAACCAGACATCGGTTTTGAAGGCACAACACCTCTTTACAATTATGTTTTTAAATTAAAGTAGGAAGATAACAATAAAAAGAGGAAAAACAGAGTTTTGTTCTGGTTTTCATTACTGGGCACTGACTGTTGGCTTAAAATTCTGGTAAGCCCCATAAAACTCTGCTCATGAAATTCCGTTTTCAGAAGCCGCTGCAGATAGATATGCCTGAATAGGGTCTGGGCAAGGTGACCAGAGGGAAATGTTAAATTGTTTCAACCTGTTTGTAAGAACAGATGCTTGACCAAATGTGTACTTGTTGGCTGCCAGGTAAGCCACAAAACTGGAAGAGCATATTAAGCTCCTGTCAGGATTCACTGTGCAGCTGGCAAATAATGGGCACAATTATAGTCTGGAATAGATTCCCTTCAACATGATTGTTTCCACACTTGATTCTTTAAACATGTGGACTAGAAACTTTGTTTAAAATTGGGGGGATTTAGAGATCCCTTTAGAGATGAAATCCCAGGATGAAATAAGAAAGACACCTTCTTCTCACTTAAGCCACTCTCTGGTTCTATGGGTAAGCAAGGAAAGCTGCCATTATCCTCCTCTTCAGGGACTAGTATGTATTTGCATGTGGCAAAGGAAGATAAAAAGCTGCCTTAAACCATGACTGAACTACTTCCTTATCTAGCCCAACACTGTCTGCTCTGACAGGCAGCAGGTGTGCGTTGTCTGAGACAGAAGTCCTTGTCATCATTTGTCTATTGAGCCTTTTACTGATGATACCGGGGACTGAACCCAAAACTATCTTGGCATAAAGTGTGTACTCAACCAGTCCTTTGCCTGTAAGGCAAATATGTCAGCACCTCGTGCAACCAGGTCTTTCAAAGCACATTCACCCTGTCAACTTATTGTAGCTGAGATATCCATCTACTTTCCTTTCCTGTAGATTTTTTTGTGGTTTATAAGGATGTGAGAGACATTACATTCAGTCTGTTTTTGACCAGAAATCACCCAACCCCACACCTCCTGAAACCAAACATAGATCCAAATGAAAGCTGCAGTTCACACATTTCCGTGCTTCTGATACAATTCACAGAACAGCAAATATTTCATAAAGGATGTACATGTGTAAAGCACATAAAATATATGCATTTTAGAAAAATTACAAACAAGCTTTTATTAAGTGTAAGGAAAATAAGTACATTTAAAAAGGCATACAATGCATATGTTTGGAAAAATGAGCACAAACACACAGGTTTTTGCATAATCAAACAAAAGCACAAAGCTCGCATGATGTGGCCATGAGTCAGAATGAGCTCCAAGGCTGCATTCACAGTGGTTTCTTTCCTTGCATCAGCACCGCCTGACTTCTGCATGAACGCAATACATTTTCAGTGTGACCAGCATTCTGGAGCATGTTGCCATCTATCACTCTGGCTACTGGTGTTCTCACCTTTGACACAAAGTTCTTGGGTTCTTTACCGGATGTGGAGTTTACACTTTAACTTGAGCCACTGACTAAACCAGACAAACAGGTGAAACACTAGGGAAGACATCCTTGAATGACCTCACTGGTTTCTGTTCCCATTCACAGCCAGGATGGTTCACAGTCTGTTAATTTACTAAATGACTTTGGCGAAGGTGATGTCATCCGGTAGACAAAGGGGCTGTTTTGTTTGTGAATGAGTAGCGACAACACATCACCTGGTTGTCTCTTCAAGGAAAAAGTGGATGAATGGGGGGTGTTCATGGGGGGGGGGCTTAAAAACTGATGACGACTGTTTTGATGGAGCAGAATAAGACATTCTTGCACATCTTGCTGGTGAAGCTTCTTGGAACCAAGCAGTTCCTGTTCGTTTTAATTACTTCTGCCCACTTCTGGGGCAGACTGGCTGGGCAAACTTAACTTGGGGTGGGGGGGGGCAGGCAATTCTCTCAGGCAGGCATGATGGGGTAGGAAGGTCAGGGCTGAGGCAACACATACTGATCAAAGTAAGCACTTGAATGGGCATCAATTCAACTTGGAAAAGGCCCACTTGGAAGTGCATTAGCTCGGAATCACTGGATTTGGGAAGGAAGGACAGCAGGTTTTGGAGGAAGAATGTGCCGTCCTGCTTAGGCAAAGACCCCTAAAATGAACATTTCAGCTACAAGATCCTTTGGGAAAAGATGGAAGAGAATAAAGCAGTGGAGAAGGAACAAAATGAGATGGAAAATAAATCAGAGTGAAAAGAGAGAGAGGAAATGGAGGAGGAAAAAAGGAAAAAGAGATGGAGGAAAAACGGGCATGGAGAGAGAAAATCGAAGAAGAAAACAAGGCAGAGAGGATTGCAAACAGGACAGGTTGGAACATTTAAAAAGAGGGACTGGGATTCTTTGTAGTTGCAACATAAAGAAAATAAAATTTTCCAAAGCAGGTAAGCGACATTACTGCATCGTGAACTAAACAAGCCATGCAGAGGCAACGGCACTCCAAGGTGAACAGGGTGGTCACAATCACCACCCTCAGTGCTAAGACCCTAGCTGGTTCTAACAAGTCACTCGGCCCTCAGGATTAAGGAAGCTTGTGAGGTTGCTACTTCTAATACAGTTGAACCTCAGCAAGGGCTCATAGCAAAATCTGGTTAATTCTTCCAGGGAAGAATGTTACCTGCTGGACATGTAGCATAAATACCTACAGTCTTATCCAACCTGGAGAAGAAGAAAGCAGAACTAAGTAGATCTCCGTCCCTGGACAGCTTGGCATCTCATTAATAGAAGGGGAGGACTTTGGACTGACGATGTTTATTACTAGCTGTGATTTTTGAAAATAGCATTATTTGTCATTTTCAGTTGTGCTTTTCAAGCACTTTGCTACAGACATGAGACTGGACACAGGGGAAGACTTCCAGATTTCCCATGATTTTATCATGTACCTTGTGATTTATTTCTGAGCAACAAGATAAGACATCAAAATCATGAGATGGGCGAAAAACAAAATCACAAGACTCAGAAGCTCTGCATTTGGAGAGAGCCAAAAAGAAAAAAGAGGAAAGATCATTAATCAAATGCCCTTGTGTTCCCCTGGCCACTTCCAAACTTGTTAAATGTCAGCCATGCACAGCTTTCCTATAACTTCCCCATGTCAGTCTGTGTCACCGCCATGAACAAATGTATTTATCTGCAGCATTTATATACCACTTTGCATCAAGACAGATTCCAGGGCAGAGAACGATAAAAAATATAAAATGAAAGCAGCATTAATATAAACAATTAAACCATGGCTGGCCAACCAAAGAAGGCTTTCCAAGATAAACTCTTTGAAAAGGCACAGACAAGTAACAGTATTGGCACCTTCCTGACCTTCATTGTCTGAGAATTCCTTAAAAAGGGGCTCCCCAAACAACAGGCTCTTATTTATTTATTATTATTTTTTAGATGCCGTCCCAATACTAAAAGTCTCTGGATGGCTTACAAAAAAACAGAAGAAAAACAAAAGCAAAGTTGCAGGTTGACGGGAATAACTCTCCACTGCAACTTCTATTTATTTATTATTTATTTAGAGCATTTGTATGCCGTCCCATCGCATAGCCTCGGGACAGCTTACATAAATAAAATAAAACATAATACAGATAAAATCCAGATCCACCCTGGCTGCCTATTAAAACCTATAAACTGATATTAAAAGTTATTAAAATATCATTGAAATAAAATGGTCTTAGCCTGGCGCCGAAAAACAAGTAACAACGGCGCCAGGTGGACCTCTCTGGTGAGAGCATTCCATTCTAAGGCTTATTTTTTCATTTGAAACAAGTTGGCAAAGGGGAACTCAAACTCTGCTTTGGCACTTGGAGCTACCTAAAGACCAATGAAAGCCAAGGTGATGGTTGGAGTGGGGGACTGGGACAGAAGAGGTCTGGGGTTTAGTTCCCCCGCCCAGGAAGCTTGCAGGGTGACTCTGAGCCTTAACTAGTTTGCAGGATTGTTGTGGGGCTAAAGGATGGAGGCAGAGGCCCATGTGACCCGCCTTGGGATCTCTGGAGGAATACAATGTAGAAGATAAATGTAAGTAAAAATTGCATATTTGAAATATAAATGTAACAAATATAGTTATATATACACGGTGTATGAGAATTGCATTTCAGTTTGCAAAACTCTCAAGGATGGCCCATTTGCAAACATAAGCACAACTCAGCCTTTTCTCCAAATCCAAATTCCTGGACTTGCGATTGCATGCGAGGAGCATCTAATATTAAAATACAAATTCTTTGAAAAATTCACATTTCAATGTGCATTGAAATGTGCAGATATTTTTCAGAGTATATAGAAATGTTCAGTCAAGGGGGAGAAAGTGTGCATTTCTGAAAAAGGCACACAGAAATCTGCCCTTTCCTCATTCAAAATGTGTACTTTTCCTGTTTGAGCAAGGTGAAAAACAGGCTGGAAACAAAAATAGGAGTGAGCCAAAATGACCTTCAAAGTGATTATCAGAGAATTTAGTCAAGCTTGAAAATTACAGGTTCTGCCATCCTAGATAGAGACTTTAAGAGGTCTTGCACATGGAGAGACCGGCCAAGGCTGTGCCTGAGCTGAAACAACACGTGTGCACATACAGATTTACAGCTATTCTCTAGGTAGGTAAGTCAACCTGAAAGTTTTAGCAAATACATAAGGGGCACCAAGGTATTGTATGGAGTTTGATTACAGGAAGCCTGTTACCATCTGACAACTCCCCAGTGAGGCTTGTCCACTGATGGCATATATGCATACAGTGAAACAGGATTATATAGGGAGAGTCCACAGATACCATTTGTGGTTACTCAGAAGCAGCTGGTGAAATCCTTTTTCTGTTACATGATCAGCCTGAGCCATCTCCCAATACATAGTCATGTATGGAAACCTGAAAACCAGCCAGACTGAAAGTGTATTGCAATTCCTTCCCGTTTGCTGCAGAAACCTACTGGCACAGGTTCAGTTTCTTCTCTGCCATTCAGAGTGCAATGGTTGAAAGTGCTTTAATGCATCAGGCTGCAAATCCAACCAATGAGAAACTCCATTTGTGCCAAGCTCACTGCCTTTACTGAGCATCCAGCAAGTTGAGTATCTGCATTATCTGTTATCTTGGAGAACATGCTGAATTATTCCATATTCAAAATAAACTTTGAGCTAGTTCACACATAATGCCAAGCCATTTGTTGGTTTGTTGTTATCTCTGAACCAACCTACCAACCAACCAGTTTGTTAACCAGATACTGTTGTTTGCAGTTAATTTAGGAAGTCTGGCTTATTTAAACCATAGCTTGCTGTGATGTCTCAGTCCAGAACTGTGGCTTATTCCTGGCTTCTTTGCATTGCTGTCTGCCCAGAAACAGAAGCAATCAGCAAGCACAGCCTGAAAACCAAATTGTTTTGAAGGGTGGCAGAACGGACAAGAGAAAAACAAATTAGAAATACAAAAAGCAATTTGTCATTTGTTTGCTCATCTACAAGGCTATTAATGGCTAAAGCAAAACATCCTGGTTATCACAGACCACTGCTTAGTATTACCCATGAATCCAGTCTTTATTTTAAAAAATCTTTATTATAAAATCTTTGATTTTATTTTTATAAAATCTTTGATTTTATCATGATGTTTGGATGCAGTGTTTTGTTTGTTGGTAAGTTGTTTGTTTGTTTGCTTTTTTCTTTGTAAGCCGTCCAGAGATTATGGTATTGGATGGCATATAAAAACTTTAAATAAATAAATAAATAAATAAATAAATTTTGCTGAATATCATTCTTAAGGCAGACCATACCTGACAGAGAAATGTGCAAAAAGCAGGACCGCAGCTGAACATTCATATAACAAAAAGCTTGACTACAGAAGCCTTGCACAGCTTTAATGTTAACGAAGAAGAAATTGAAATTGTGAAAGATTTTTCATATCTTGGCTCAGCCTTCAATTCAAAGGGAGACTGCAGCCAAGAAATGCAGGAAAACTAAGACAGGAAGGGCTGCAATTAAGAAACCAAAAAAGATCATCAAGTGTAAGGGCATTTCACTGCAGACCAAGGCCAAGTTCTTATATTCATGAACATTATGTACAGGTGTGAATGCTGGATAGTGAAGAAAGCTGACAGGAAGAAAATGGATGCATTCAAACATGGTGCTGGAGGAGAGCTCTGCAAGTACCCTGGGACTGGCATAAAAACAACCAAGCGGATCCCAGATTGAATCAAGCCAGAAGTCTTCCTGGAAGCAACATGGACAAAAATGAAGCTGTTGCACTTCAGGCACATCATGAGAAGGGTGCCTGGAGAAGACACACATACTATGCAGTGTCAAAGGCAGAAGAAAAAGAGAAAACCAACCATGAGCTTGATTCCACAGAGGAAGTCGCAGCCTTGAATTTACAAGGGCTGAGCAGGGCTGCCAAGGACAGGCTATTTTCGAGCAGGGGTGTGTGAGGAACCCATCCTGGGGGTGGAAATCCATCTGATTCCCTCAGCTCAGCTCCACAAGCCCCAGCCTTTTCTTGCAGCCATGAGTCTGGCTGGCACTGAGCATTCATGTGGACACCCACCAGGCATGGAGCCTGTACAGATCCTTCTTCCATGTATGTCTGTGCTGCATTTGCTGCCTGCGAGCTTTTGCAGACTTCATCTCAGCTTGGCTCACTTCCTAAGCCAGAGCCAAGCATGAGAAGAAGACCAACAAACTGGAAGGATCAAGATCCTGGTGAGGATTGTCACAAGCTTAGTTTGGAGCTCATTCATTCTTTTCAGCAGCAGGCTAAACCCTTTTTATTTTCCCAGTATTTTAATTGTTAAATAAGATAACACTTTTATGCCATTTAATACTCTTGCTGGATTGCCTTAGATAAACAAATAAAGACAATAAAGAATCCACGTATTTTATTTTAATTGTTCAGAATGGGTTTATATTTATGTATATTATGTTACATTGTCTATTGTATCAGGTTTCTTTTTAAGTCTTGTTGTAAACCATTTGGAGAGCCTTTGGGCTAATCCAAATGGATGGTATATAAATGCTTTAAATAAAGAAAAATAAATAAACTCCACCTTAACAATCTTATTTTAAAGCTCACCCTGTGAAAAAGCTCAAAGAAACAGGGAACTTTGGGTTCCTTTCCAGGAGAAGTGGACATATTTTGACAGATAAATTTTGCCTTTAATATTAGTCTTCCAGATACACCTTCACATTAGCTCAGCCATAGGTTTCTTCTTTCAATTAAAGTTGCCACATTTCCTTAATACCTCTCAGTTGAGTCAGTCTAGTACTAAGTGCTGAGGTTTGCTTACCAGGAATAGCTGAATGACCCCCCCACCCTTCAATGCCTTTTGTTTGCATTTTAATTAGTACAATGGTACTAGACGATTGCAATGCAAATAGGAAGGAAAGAGGGTAGGGGGAAAAAAGAGAATGAAACTGTCTCTCTTCCACAAATCATGGAAAGGAACTCTTCCTCTCTCCCTGCCAACCTTTTTCTGGGCCTGAGAAATCCCTGAAGAACTTTGAAACACATTGACTCCTTTCACAAGCAAAAGCAATATCTTAGCTGTGACATCATCTTCCACTCCCTGTAACTGAGTACTTGCTGTTCCCTGAACTAGAGTAAGAAGGTTTCAGTGCCAAAGGTCTTACACTTCAGCTTCACTACTGGCTTGTACTTTTTCCCCAAGAAAGGAAAGTAAAGGTAAGAGAAAAAGAACGTGGGCATGCAATCAGGATCATTTCAAGGTATCTTAGGCTCAGCCTCCCACATGTAATACCAAACCATGGTTTTGGTTTCTAAGCATCTGCCTTGGGCTTTCTTATTCTGCTCTTTCCCACACCTGGATACCTCACCAGTTTTTTGGCAACTACAGATTGCCATTACATCTGAATCTAGCCAATTCTGGCTTGTGTGCAATTCAGAATGGAAACCATGGCTTGGGGGTTCCTCCCACTTCTGGATTTCAGGCAAACTATGTTTTCTGTCAACCATGGTTTGCCTGGTGGAAATGTAATGACAAAGTATAGTCTGTCAGGAAGGGATATTTCATATTCCCAGAGCTCCGACCTCGGAACTGGAATTGCATCCATGCTGGCCGCCTCTCCAAGGTCAAGGTTGGAGAGGGTAAAGGGAGGAGCAGCGGGTCACCGGGGTATGGGATTCGCTCGTGGTATCCAAGCCTCTTTTCCTCCTGCTCCAAAGCAACTCAGTGAGAGGTCAAACAAGGCCTCACTGAAATGCAGAGTGGAGGAGCAAGGAGATGCCTTCTGTTCTTTTGTTCATCGCATGTGAAAGTAAGTAAGTGCCCCTAAGTGTTTGGATTATTGTAACCCAAGTCCAGAGGCTTAAGGGCATCAAAGGTGCAATTGATTGGGTTAGGGCCAGGGTTAAATAACCTGGTTTTGTTTGGCTTTGCCTCTGGTCACACTCCCCACTGGAACCCCAACCCTAACCCAGAATGTTCTCCAAAGCAGAATGCATCCCTACTCTCTTGTAACAGAGGGGAAACATCTATTCCCTACTCCAGTCCTTTTCATCCCAAACTTCAGAAGTGGTGGTGGTGATAACACACCGTCTCCCCAAAACATTCTAGAGAAACAGGATGCCCCTTGCATTTTGGTACCCCAGGCTTTACTGGCTGTTGAGTTGGGACAGCTCAGTGCGTCTTAGGGGCTAGTTTTGCTTGCAGAGCAGTTTGTTCATAGTTCATGGCCTTTTGCTATTGTACCAGAGCTGATACATTTATATTGGGATGTTCCCTTGAGGGTGGCACCCTATTCAAATGTTGTACGGCATTTTGAAAAACACACACATTGCTTTCTTCTAATACTTGGCTGAAATTTAAAATACAATTATATTCCCAGATACACTGATGGTAATGTAGGCACTGGCGCAGGGGGGATAAATCATTGCTACATATTATGAATTCTCCGACCGCAGCAAAATGTTCAAGGTATGTGGCACACATTGTTACCTTGTGAGCAAATAAATGTAGCTCCTGACAGCAAAGCAACCCCCCCCCCGCTTTCCTCCCCCCTCCTGTGAAATAACGCTTCGGGTGGAAAGACTCTATAGCAACTACAAGGGCATTGCATTTAAACAGCCTGGAAAACTACCTATGCAAGTTTATGGCCAACATTTGTTTTGCTTTAGCATGAGGTGAGCTAAAGAACAGACAGTATTTTTCCATTTCCTTCCAGAAATAATGGAAGAATACTCAGAGGATTCTATGCAGCCGTGCCTTCCAGACAGGGATCTCCACAGCTGCTTATAAAACAGCCTCAGTATTTACAACTTTTTAATGACAGAAACCCAAATACTCCCTGTACAGTTGGCTTTCATGACCTAAGCAGTATAATCAGGGGCTTTAAGCCAGAGCTGCAAAACAGCCTTGCTGTTCGACGGAGCTTAAACCCCTGGCTTGGGCATGCATGCAGCACCACATGGTCATCTGGAGGGCCCTAAAACATAATCAGGGGAGTTAATTGGGTGGCCCTGTGGCCTGGGACTGAGCTGGTGTTGATGGACTGAGGAAGTGATCTTGAGGTCACGGTGAGGAGTTCGCAGAGGGCTTTGCCTGAGCGTATGGGTGCTGTGAAAACAGGCCGACTCTGTGTCAAAGGGCACTGGGAAAGGAGCCCAAAAAAAGCCCCCAATTTCATCATGCTCTTATATATTATGCAACCACCCGTGAAATACAATATGCAGGAAGCCACCCCTCCAAAATGCTATTCTGGAATGGGAAATGGTGCAGAGAAGTGCAACCAAACTAGACAATGGGATGGAGTGATCCCCTTGTGAGAAAGAGTACAACTTCCAGGGCTGTTCAGTTTAGAAGAAAAGACAAGTGAGGGCATCACAGAGATGCATAAAATTGCCTGATGTGGAGGATCCAATGAAGCTCTCCTGGCGCATTTAGAACAGACCAAAGGAAGTCTTTGTTCATACATAAGGTAGAAACATAGAAACAGAGTGAGGCAGAAGGGGCCGCCCAGGCCATCTAGTCTGACCCCCGGCTCCAGCCAGCTCCGCTCATGACACGCCTACCATGTGCATGTCCAGTCTGTCTTTGAACACCCTCACCGATGGGGCTTCAACCACCTCCCATGGAAGCCATTCCATACCCTTGGGGTTCTAACTGTCGGGAAGTACTTCCTAGCATCCAAATGGAACCTTGGCTCCCTGAGCTTGGCTCCGTTGGAATGCCTCCTGCCCTCCTCTGCAGGGGAGAACAGGTCTGTACCCACATCTGTTTGACACCCCCCTCATGTGCCTGTATGTCTCCAACAGATCCCCTCGGAGACGTCTCTTCTCCAGGCCGAAAAGACTCCGTTCCCTCAGACTCACCTCGTTTGGCTTTCCCTGCAATCCAGCCACCATCCCTGTGGCCCTACGCTGCACTGACTCCAACCTGGCCACACCCTTCCTGTAATGTGGAGCCCAGAACTGAACACAATACTGCAGTTGTGGGTGCACCAGAGTCATACAGAATAGTAGTAGAACTATGTAGAAGATAGAACTTTGGAATCTTTTACCACAAGGTTTAGTGATGGCCACCAGCATGGAAGGCTTTAATAGGGGGTTCAACAAATACATGAGACAGAAAGCTATAAATGGCTTCTAGTCACACTATATTAACTCCAGTCACAGAAGTATGTCCTTCAATATATCTGATTCCAGCAATCTATGGACACCCAACAGAGGTTCAGGAGCACTTTAGTGACCACTGGTGACCCCATTTGTGGATTTCTCTTTCTCTTTCTGAAGTGGATACCATTTTCAGTTTCAAGGCTCAGACAGCTGCTGCAACTGCTTCTAGGAGATTGGCAGCTATGCATGCTATTAAGTGCGAAGGAAAGTCCGAGAGACAAGAGACTAGGAAAGTCCGACCAGGCTTACTTGGGGTTTTCCTTTCCAGTTGCTGCCAAGTGTTCAGAAGGGTATTCAACCAAGCCCATGGGAAGGGAAGGCCTTGCAAGAGTTGCACGGTTTCATTTAGCTCCCCTTTCAAAGAAAACACCTTATTATTGTTATTATCATTAAACGTTGCTTCCACTGCCTTCAGCGATTCTCTGAACACATGGTTACAATTCCTGTTTGAAAACCTGTTTTCAAACCAACGCTTTTTTTTTTAACCACAGAGAAGATTTATGTTTGTTTATTTCTATCTAACCACCACTGCAGAACAAAACAAAAAATTACCAAAGTAGTATAGGTGCACGGAATGAAGATGTACATAATAGATAGGGAGCACTGACAACTGTAAGCTTCTGAATTTCCCTGTCGAGATACAGCATTGCTTTTCCTTTCACAGCAACTGCTGCAGGTAGAAATTGCATGCTCTTTGAAGTTGTATATTTCCCTTGTCCATAGAGGAGACAGGCTATAGCAAATAGATTACTCCAGAAAAAACACAGCAACCATAAGAGGCTTACTGGGCAGAGAAGGGGCCCCAAGACCTCACACTCTAATGTGAAATATTAAGTTCTGTAGACACGGACCAAGACTCCAACGTTCCCACTAATTCTTCTGCCCCATCACTTGGGACAAAGAGTGGATGAGTGTTTCCAAGAGCAATCTGAAATAATCGTGTCCACTTTTTCAAGGCTTGCCCCCGAAAGTGTTAAATCAGTGTTGGGGAAGCAGCAGGAAACATTTCCGCAGCAGGATTGGCAGTGCTGACGGTGCCATGGGATGGAAATGGTACGGGGATTCACAACATACTGGAAAGACAGGATACTGCCTGGGACTGTGGGAAGGGCTTGTGACCCTTGGTGGTCTCAACCTTAACCCCCCCTGAGGCAAAAAATGGATGGTGTGGCCCACCCCCAGAATCTCAAAAATAAACCTCAGACAATACAGAGAAAACAAACCTCGCAAGCTACACTAAGGTCATCTGTATAACGGACTTGCAGAGTTTTAGCAGATGCCAGTCTTGTTATTGTGACAGGAAATGACTCAGCCTTGGTAACAAGGGATCAGATATTTTATTCAGCAACATGAGGTGGTCATTTTTTCCTCTCCCCTGCCCCCGTTCTTCAAGCCCAAAAAATCCCAAGCACTTTGCAGAAGGCAACCAGTTTCTCTTCGGAAAATTAAGCTATTTTTAAACCCATTCCATTCTGGAGAAGCTAGGGGAATACCAAGTTACTCTTCCCCAAGAGCCACTTGTGTCCATTCCTTCGGGCTGTGTGATCTCTTTCACCCTCCCCGCTTCAAACGCCTTGTAAAGCCCACAAGTAAAACAAAAACCCAAAGGAAAGAAAATTCCCCTTCTTTCCCATTTCCTGTCTGTTGCTTTTTGTGAAAAGGCTTATATCCAGTTTCGTTTTCTCTTTGGCATCTTGGTCACCACAGTGGAAAACAGGAATAGGCAGGCAGTGTGCCTGCTCAGGATAATGCTAGCTGATAATACGGGGAAGGGTGTTAATGTTTCAGAAATTACTTCAGATGGCTCAGCCTCTGATCACTGGATGATCAGGTGTTCTTTCAAAACAGCCATACAGAAATCTGTCTCTGAGCTTTTTATAAGGCTGATGGAATCATATCCGTATCTCATACACACATTTAGAGATTACACTATATTTTGTCTATTTACTGATCATGTATTTCTCTGCCAAAAAGTCAACCTCCCGTGTGCAAATTGCAACCTCCTCTGTTTAAATTGCAAATAACAATTGGTAAACAGTTTAAATTGAACTAAGAAATGGTTGAATATATAAAATGCAATAGAACTACTTCAAAAATGATTGCATAACACAACACAAAACAAGGAACAGCACAAGAATTGATAAAAGAGCCATAAACTGGGTTGCTAAAGTGTCTGGGAGAAAAGGTCCTTGCCTGGTGCTGAAAAGGAAACCATGTGGGTGACAGAAAAATGTTTTTCCCTAAGTGGGGGGCCACAATGGAAAAGGCCCTGCTCCCAATCTTGTAGCCACCCACTAAGTCTCCTTTGTTAGGGCACTGGGAGGAGTGTCTCTGAACATGAGCTGAGGTTCTAAGCAGATACATGTTTCTCACCTATGTTGTACTATGCTTTTAGCAGTGAAACCTTGGCACAAATGTCTGAAAAAAGGCAGGGGAGAAACATGTAGAAAACAGAGGGAGACGAAGAGCAGAGCCAGAGAAAAATGAAACCCAATGCAATGTACTATTATGCACATTCTTTAACATGCAACAAGTCTTTGGCACATCCTTAAAAAGAGAGAAAATAATAGGCTATATAGAAGACCAAGATTTGTTTCCACAGTAGCAGGCACAGATGCCAGAGAGAGGGAGAGAGGGGGAGAGAGGGAGAGAGAGGAAGGGGTTTGGGAAAGTCTTGTAGCCTCCTTATATTTACATGTTGTGCAAAAACCTCATTTCAGGAACGAATAAAAGCATTAACTTCATGAAATGCCACCATCCATAACAGTGCACTTCATGTTCCACAGTAGCTCTTCCTCAGGACTAATATATTTCCCCCCAAGCATGTGTATGTGGGAGTGAGGCGGAACACAACTTCTGAAAACCACTTCAATCAATAAGAATTGTAACTGCTGCATTCATTAAAAATAAAAAAATAAACGGAAACTAGACTACCGCAAATTATTGTTTTGCTCTTTCCCCCGTAACATGCAAAGCATTTATTATGCGCGGCAATGATGGAAAACTTCACAGACTTGGATACCAGCATACTAATATAACATTTTACCTTTATGAAGTGCCAAACACATTTTTAAAAAGCTCTTTTTCTCCTTCTGTTCAGATCTTCTCAACTAGATTGTACTTTTGCGCTTTCAAATTTCAGTAACAAAAGCTCTTGCATATAAGTTGATGTGGCAATTATCTCCCAACAAGATAACCATTGCAATTGGAAATCTCTTTGCTCTAATATTCTGTAACAGAGAGAGCTCTGTGAAGACTTCCTCGACTGCCCATCCTCAGTTTCCCATGCTCCCAACGTGAAGTTTGTCTGCCAATTATGGCCTGCAGCCACTGATACTCAACAGCCATATTTCAGTTTTTCAGCCAAAAGTTTAAAATGATTTTAATGTTGGGTGTCTGGAATGTTTTAACATAGTTTCACTGTTGATTTTTTAAAATCTGCCATTGCCATTTTAGTCGATTTGATGTACAGTGTATTTGGTGAAAAGGCCACATAAAAATTCCAAATAAATAAAGGTCATACTCATCTAAATATGGGTAACACAGGACAATCACACCATAGATGAACATATTACTTCTATGCTTCTAAAGCAAAGGGAAGTTTTTATGAGTCCTCTTCAGAGAAGAATGATCTCTTAGGCTGTAACTTTTAATATAATTTGTTCCACTAAGGCAAACACTTAGTGGAATGGATCAATGGAAGCTTTCAAATGTGGAAACAAAAACGATTGTCTGTACCAAGCCTAGAATCACTTGATTTCATCCTCTGACTACACACTTGATTTATGTCAGTTATATTAAAAATTTCTTCTACCACGGACCTCCAGGCTATGCACTTAAGTTCTAAGGTCTCCTATCCAGGGATTAATCAAAGCCAGCCCTATGAGTTTTGCTACATCGCTACAGCACTGCCTTCAGACTTAGGCCAATGCTTTCTAGTCTTAATGGTGCTGAAGATAAGAAAACGTGGCTGGGATTGGCCAAAAGTTCTCTCTCCTCAGACTGGGGCTCTGTCATGGCTCCTTAATGATCCTCGAACAACAGGATCGAATTCAGGCTTGGCTGAAACATATCTATAGTCTTGGTGGGTGAAACTGCAATCTTGAATGACAAGGATTCCAACATCACTAAATGCCGATTAGTATGGAGAAAGCTATGCATGCGTTTCAAGGCTGGCCCACAAGCAGATGCCGGAAGATAGTCAGTGCTTGCCCTGTGCTTGCTGAGATAGCTTGCAGCCCTTCCATGCCGTGGATGATGGTATACTGCATCACATCACCAGTACTCCAGCAGCAATCTGGCTTTGATACATGGACTGTGGTGCAGGCAGAGGTGGGAGAAGGCACCTTCTTTTCCTCTGGGCAGCAAAAAGTCTAGGACCAGCCCTGGAATATTTTGGTATCTTTTCTTCAGGTTAGAGCAACAGTGGGTACAAAATCGAAAGAGGGCCTTGGGGTCCTTTCATTGTAAACTACTCACGTTGCATCAAAGTTTTGTGATATATAGTTTTATGCCATATGCATTCTTAGGGATATGTTGTCCAGTTTACAAAGTTTAGTGTGGGATTTGAAATTCTGTGGCATGCACTTTATTGCATTTGACTGAACGAGGTGGTAATCCTGTGCAGAATAAAGGCCTACAGCTCCCAGCATGCCCTAGCTGGCATGGCTGGGGCATGCTGGGAATTGGAGGACCTTTGTCTAATCATGCATAGGATTGCCTCCTCAATGACTGATGGACACCTGCACTTGGCATTCTTCTTATCTCTGTCCAAAAGAATAAGTGAACTTGAATCTGATATGCCAGCCAGAAGGATGCAGAATATTAAATACCACCAAACAGTCGCGGATTTGTATAAAGCTTATGTACAGAGTGCTGATTCACAAGGAAGTAATACGTAATTGCAACTATCTCCTTGAAATTGCAGTAAAACTGTTACTTTAATAGAGCGATTATGTTACAGCTTCTGGTACTAAAAGCGCTTGACGCATAACAAAGATCAACAGAAGCCCAGAGATCACAGTAAAGGCAGAGGAACATGGTGGTGTGTGAGGTATTCAGTATGATGATAAAACACAAAACCTATGTCATATTTGACCTAATTAGGATGGAAGTAAGGAGGGATGAATGGCCCATTGTTAAAGGGAAACAGTGCACAACTGAGGGGGTTCAGTTGCGGCACAATGTAGAAGGGGGAGAGGATTGAGGCGATGCATAAAGGATGGATAATAGATGAACGAGCTCAGGCGTCATGCCAGGAATGATAGAATGTCCTTCACATTGCAAACATTTGAGACATTCTCTGGGAATATGAGCACACGTTTCTCTACTTTATCTACATTTTGGGACACAAATTTATGACTGTGTCCCTTTAACTTTGTCCCTATGATTCCTGGTTTCTGATATACCTTCTGCCATTTTAAACAGCTCATGTCAGACAAAAGGTGAAGCTTTCCATGTAATGCAGCAGGAATGTCCACACTGAACCACCATGCTATTGAAAACACGGGAACCTTGTCTTTAGAAATGATGGCAGCAGCGGACTAAGATGACTTTTTGGTGGTGGTGATACTGGATTAATACATCCACAGATGTGCTTGGAAAGCACCCCAAGCGTCTGTGCTGATCCACCATATTGCTGATGGGGTCTTAGTGGAAGGCAAAGATCTTGTACTGTGCACCTTCTGCATAGGAAGGAAGGAGCTGCATTATTACTAGAAGGAGATGGTTTTAGAAGCACTGGGCTGCTGGTTCAGCATCCTAGAGTCCAGTGGCTCTTTCACAGAGACAATACTCGGTGTTCAGGTGGTGTGATTACCTATGCCAGGCACATGCTAGCAATGTTGACATTTGCATTAGGGATGTGCCCAGCCTTCCTGGAATCCCATTCGTGCTGTCCATCAGACTTCTTCCAGTGCTCATCCCTCCCTAAGGAAGCGAGCCAAGCCTGCAAGAAGCCTGCATGCATTTGTGAATCCCCAGCTGCACAGCCCCCGATCTTCCCCAGCTCCAGTCCCGAGACCAAGCCTTTTCCCTGCTCACTGTGCCCGGGACAGCAGCAGGCACGGAAAAATGGCACTGTTTGCACCGCATGTGGGGCTCCAGCCCACCCAAGTGCATCGCAGCTCCTGGGCCTGCTCACCAGGACTGGACTCTGGGCCATTAGACAGTCGCCCAGCGTCCAGGTGGCCAAAACCAGGGAATCCACCCGAAGCAGATTCCTTGCACATCTTTCGTCAGCTGCTCATTTGGATGTCACCATCGGCATAGTAACTCTGCACCTGTGCATTGCCGAAGCCACAGCAACCCCAAAGCTCCTGCCACCTTCTCCTGACAGTCTCCACTGAGCACTTTTCAGCTTTCCCAGCAAAATGGCACACAGACCTCGACGACTTAGCAGCAGCACTTATACAGGGGCTGGCAGTTCCAACATAGGATAGTGTATCCACTCCAGATTTTAGTCTGAACTTTTAAGGCGCTTTCAAGGTGCAGAACCCTAAATCCAAGCTAGAGGCAACACTGTGGATAGCTCCATAATCATTCCAACAGCAACCTGCACTGCCCTATAGCATTTGAGCCATTAGGATCCACTATCAGTATAAAGAACCCTTCAAGCATGGAAGTCTAACAGTGCTTTTCTCACCACATTTATTTATTTATTAGATTATATCCCACCTTTTTCTGATGAACAGAGTAGCTTATATCATTCTCCTCCTGCTGCTCTCAATTGTATCCCCACAACAATAACCCTGTGAGGTAGGTTGGGCTAAAACTGTGATATGCCCAAAGTCACCCAGTTGGATCATGACCTAGTGGGGACTCGAACCCAGATCGTCTAGTCCCAGTCTTGTGCTCATAACCACTACAACACACTGACAGAGACAGCCAGGGCTGGATGCCCCCACCTTAAGTCAAAAGCGTGGAACTTTATCCTTAAATCAGAAGCAGGGGACCTTCCCGGCTGGCCATGCCCCCTTCCCCTAACCGCTGACCATTCGGTAGCTTCCCAACTTCCGTGCACTATTTTTCTTCCTTATGCTAATAGCTTGCAGTGCTTCTCCTAGGACTTACTTATGGTAATGAGGCCTCTACACTTAGTATGTCCACATGTGTGTTTGCACGTGTTGGTATTTTGGTGACAGCCCTTTTGCCTTGGGCCCCATTCACCACAGGAACGTGGCCTCCAAGAGCTTCTCCAAAATGGAATTTGGCCCATGGGCTGAAAGAGGTTCCACACCCCTGATTTAAGCCCAGCTTCTGCGGCACTTAAAGCCTCTCGCTCAAAATGGGACTGCCTCTATTTTATAGAATTCCACTGCTAAAATAACTTGCTTGTGGGAGGAGAGTGTGAGTTGGAAGGTCGTAAACATCATACCTCAAAGATGAGAGTTAAAACTGTGTGCATCTTTTAAAACAGGAGGCTCCTATTTTCAGCGGTTGGATTTTGCATTTGCACAGAGAATCCAAATAGAACATGTGGAATATTTATAACTTCATTATAAATAGCTTGGGTTTAGCCACTAAAGAGCCCTTCTCATTCTCATGTGATACTAATGCAGTTATGTTGACTAGTTCCTCTTATCTTAGAACCGAGGCAACTGTTGCCTGAAATGGCTGAGGCAATGTAGAAATTCTCTCCCTATTGGGCCTAGGAAAAAGCTAGAATGCTAATTATTGTCTTATTAAGTTTAAAACACCCCTTTTTAATGCTTTCCTGAATTATTTCAGTAAAGAGAAAACTTGCACTAAGCTCTTGCTCTTGAGCCAAGAGGGTGGCTGCATAGTGGCTTTATTTTAATCAGTTTGCAAAGGTCGGAGGTTTAAAATTAGACATGCGTACACATGAACAATTTTTGTGGCTGAAAGCTGCCTTCCCCAATCTGCAGCCCTCCAGAGGGGTCAGCAAACCCACCACCCTAAGCTGGATAGAAACAATAAACTTTTTTTTAAGACCAAAAAAAAAAGTCTTGGAAACTTGGAGGGTACTGAAGCACTTCTTCCAAGTGTTTTATTGCACTGCAATTTATATCCGTCATCTCATGCGCAGAACTCAAGGCAGTGAATACTGAGACCGCAGGCAAGCTATCGGCTATCTCCAGACCTATGTAACTTCAGCAAGATCTGCTGCATATGGTTATTTTTAAAAACTTGCATTTTTAAGCTCACTCTCACGATGTTATTTTAAGAGCTGACATGCCTTCGGTTCCTACTTACAATCTGACCTCAGATGAGTTGGTATGGAGAGTGGCTGAAAGGCCCCCTGGACACACAACATGCTTGTTCAAAGTAATAGCAATAATGAAGCCACCAAAGAGAAAACCGAACATGTTTCTCATGACACTCTCTGCTTGCAAATTGAATTTGTGACATCAGGGTTAGGAGGTTTGCAGTAAGAGTCATCCAGGCAATGCTGCATACAGATGATCATGTCTCAGAAGCATATGAAATGCAATCAAGCATTTCACTTCCTCACCTAGCCTTTACACACCTTCCAAAGAAACCAGGAAGTCTGCAACAAAACAGAGCTTCCTATTTTATCCAAGCCAGAAATCTCTGATGACCTGCTCCAGAGCAATCCAGGTTAGAAAACTAGAGCTCAGATGGTTAACTAGTTGCTAGCCACAGTTAAGTAGAGGCTTCCTTCCTTCCTTAATTGTAGAGTGGTGGCAAGGTCTGTGAGCAAAAGGTCTGAGTCAGTTCATTCTTGGGTGGTTTCACAAGCACACTTGAATGGCCACATGCTATTCCTGTTGGTAATGCTGGCTAAAGTTACTAGGGATGAGGGATTTCCTCAACTTGGCTCCATGGACTCCAGCGCTTTCTCTAGGCCTTAAAACTGCTTTGCACCAAGCATATGGTAGGAAGCAAGTTCAAGTGGAATTCTGCTTCTGTACACACGACTTGCAGGCTTATACAATCTGTGTACTTTGAGGAGAGAATTATATATAGTTTGTGTACGTTGCACAAATACACTGCTAGTGTTCCTGAGTGTTGACTTGATCTCCCCTCGGCTGGCTTCTTGGCCAGGACCAAGCATGGCAGAGAAGTCTGGTGAATACAAGAGAGCCAGATTCGCATCCCTAGCAGCAGCTGGCCTGCCAGGATTTCAGCCAAATCAATCATGTTTAAAGTGGGAGAGACAAAGAGTAGTATGGGCGCCTTTTCCTTTCTACTTGACAGAATTGTCTCTTCGTGACAATTGTTCCTCATTGATCACACTGTGGACAAGATACTATATTACTAGGAAGCCTTAGAAAGGATAGCTTTGGTCACCATTTTGCCCTGCAACTCTTCTGTTGCCTTACACAAAGTTTAACAATAAAATTCCATCTGGCTTTGGCTTTACCAGAGAGATGTTTTGTTGGAAGACTGTCTTGTACCTGCTCGGATACATCGTGCTATATTTTGCTTGGTATTGCCGCTTTGGTCTGATATTGTGATTTCAGAGTAAGAGGAGGATAATTTTATAAGCTGCCTTGAGTTCCTTGGAAGGAAAAAGGGCAAGAAATAAAAAATGTGTGCCTGTAGCCTCATTGACTAACGCACAGACATTAGAGAAGTCAAGCACAAAACAAATCTACACCAAAAAAAAGACTGTATACCAAAACCCAAATAGCCTGCATTTCCCTGCAAAGTACACTTGGAAGGCAGGGACAAGCTGTATCCAAGGAGAAAGAGAAGGGAAAAGCAAATCTCCTTCCTTGGGTGGTTACCCAGAGAAGGGCCTTCTCCATGGTGGCACCCCAATTGTAGAATATGCTCCCCAGAGAGGCTCACCTGGTGCCCACACTTTTTCTTTTTGGCATCAGACCTTTTTATTTTCCCAGTATTTTAAGGTTTAGATTGTGGTTTTAATTGGGGATTTATTGTACATTATTGATGCTGTGCTTGACTTTGTCTTATTGTAAGATCGCCTCAAGACCATTTGGTAGTGGACAAAAAGTTTATTAAAAAGTTTAAAATAAACAAACAAACAAAGGGGTGCTTAACCCATCCAATGCCAGCTAATTTTCCATTGAACTCTCCCACTCCTAAGCTGAATGTACTCCAACAAGTTGCCAGGCTTATTGTGAAATAAATAGGGGCTTAGAATGGCAGTGTGGTAGTGGAGGCTAGTGGCTCCAGCATCAGTGGAGCAGTAGATCCACGCCAGGCTTGCATCTGGAGCTTTGGGAACTGTCCACCGTGCTGAATCCTGCCCTTAGGTTGGGTTTTGTGCTGCGGCTTGGTCCTTTCATGTCTAGACTGAGGCCTGGAGTAAATCAACCATCCCACTGACATTAGAGATACCAGCCATTGCTGGGTGAAATTAGTGAGCATAGCTGGGTGGGATTTCAAGGAGAAAGCAGGAGAAAGATTAAATGTTCCTTTCCATCACTTCTCCAGTGGGCATCACCCCCACCTGAAAAGACAGAAGGATCTGCCCAGGCTTTGCTAAGCATCTACAGGGTACAGTTAAGCCACAACCTGGAGCAGGATGGACCAACAGCCTCACCTGGTAGAAGCCATTTACCTGTGCACCTAATAGGCATGCTGCAACTCAGTTCTCAATGGCTCCCATGGATTTTTTTGCTATAAATTTAACCTGCTGTGAATTGAGAAACAATTGGAGGGAAGGGAACCACTGGGCCCATTTCAGATGCCAGAAGTCACCAGAGAGCTCCAACGGCATTCCCAAGTGCACCAGGCGGCCACTACATCAACTTAGACAGCTTTAAGACAAACCTCTGGAGTTGAAGGGCACTATCCTATGCATGTCCAGAAAAGAAAAAAAAAAAAGAGTCCAGCAGCTCCCAGTTTTCCTCAGTTAGGGATTAAGGCCAGTCCTGATGGGTCTTTGTGGTGCCATCTGGTTGGCCACTGCAGGATACCAGATGCTGGAGCAGACAGGGACTCTTTGGGTGTTCCTATGGAATCCTCAGGAGGAAAAACAAGGCATTGTGCTTGTGAACTCAGGTGCAACAGCATCAAAAGCACCACACTGTGGCAGAAGCTCTGCCAACAAGGGCCATACGGACACCTTCCAGGGATGGCTCAGCCAAGGGCATCCCCAGACACATACCGCTTGCACTAATGAATGGTATTTTACTCAGGCACAGGCAACTCCTCTTCACAGATTTGTTGTCTGGGGCTGCTGAGCACTTCTTTCCAGGTTATAAGTTATTAATCATAATCATCATAAAACATTCTGTCCCAGCCTGGACAATGGAAGCATTTACCCATGTGCATTGATGAAGTGACACACCTCACAGGTGTAACGTTACTCCTGCGTGGGAGAGTTGTCTGCTGACTTGGCAACCAGTCCTTCTTTCCTATGTGAAATATTTTGGATCAGATAATTTCACCATTCATGCTGATGGATTGTGTTCTCAGCACAGAATGTGCAAGAGGAGTCAGGACATCCTTAAAAACAAAGATTTTGTTTGACTAAAATGTTCCTAGCAGTTAAAAAAATACTGAAAAGTGCAGACCATGGAATCCAAATAAATAGAATGATTACACAACATAGTTGTGTGTGTTCCCCAAAATGCTTCACGCAAACCTCATGAACAGAAGTGTGATTTATGCTACCGTACTTTCAATCAGATGACAGCAGCAAAACATCAGCTGGTTACAGCTTATTCCTACATCGTCAACTCTTGAAGTAGCAAGATACAGAATTTATCCTTGAAAGAAAGGTTTTTCTAGCATGTCTCTCGAATTAAGTTCACATGATCACACTCATAAGTACGGTCCTTTCTAGTGCATTCCCAAAAGATTGAGGCCTGGAAACAGAGCGCTCCAGTTACATATGCCCTTGCTGGCAAGAACCAAGCAGTGTGGAAGGGGCAACAAAAGCGACTTTTGCCTCTCCTCCTTCCTGTAAAAAGTGATTCCAGCCGGAGTACCCACTTAGCCTGTCTCACTGACCGGTGATGGTTGAGACACTGCAGGAACTCATTGGATCCATTCCCTTTTTCAATGTGCCATTCTCCTTTCTCCCCTGAGTTATTCCAACCTCAGAAGAGCAACCGTCATGGTTCAGAAGCTGCTACGAGGGGAAAACCACCCCATTTCGGATGCTCCCCACAAGTCATAGCAGTATCTATGGCGACATCTCATCACTGCAAATCCTCTATGTTCCCGAAGACCTGTATCATTATTGCATTTTTATACTGCCCATAGCTGAAGCAGCCTACAGCAATAAGCATAGAATCACACACTCGAATCACCCACCAAGTCTAACCAGGCCTGATCACGGATCAGGCACTTCAGGCTATACAGAAGATGCTTTCCCAAGAAATGTACATATGCACAACACATAGCTTTCAACAGTAATGTCAAGCTAACTTTTGTCTCTTAAAAAGAAGTATTTTCTTCCCAAAAATTGTGTGCATGTGTGTGTGCTTAAGAAATGCTATGAATTCCCACCTGTCACAAACAAACTGCCTTATATTTTCTTCAAGGAAAGAAAGAAATGGGGGCTGGTGGGACCCCTACAAGTAGTGAAAACAGGTGACAGCTTTGGATAGGAAAATTGACAGGGAAAGTTCCTCTTTACCTCCTGTTGAAAAACAGCTATTGGCAAAGATTTACACTGCTCTGACTCGAAGTAGTAGAAAATGCTTCTTGGAAAGATTGAAAGTCTACAATCAATTACATTATTTTTAAATTACTATTATAATTACTTCAACTGTTCATACATTAAGACAACCCTCCAATCCCAGTTTCTCAGCAAGCGGGTAATTATTGTATTTATATCCTACATTTTTAAAACATAGGATACACCAGTAAAGCTAGCCTTCCTTTCTTTCAGATGGTAATTTTTTCTCCCACCCCAATCCCTCCAACTTTTTATTAAACTTTTATTCAGGTTTTTATTTTATTGATTTGAGGCTATGCACATTCATCTCTGCTGCAGCACCAATATAGTCAGATTAAAACTGCTATTAAGCCTAATAGCTGGCAGCAATTTTCCCCTCCATCCACCACAGGCGAGAGAACCTTCACAGCATACGTAGATGCCTGCATGAAGAGTCCTTATCTAGGAAAGTTGGGTGGGAAAGGAAACAAATGAAAAGGGACCAGCAAACCAGGAAATCCAGGTTCGCGTCACCACTTGGCCATGAAGTTCACTGGGTTACTTTGGTCTAGCCATTGGCCTACCTCACAGGGTTGTTGTGAGAATAAAATGGAGAGGAGGAAGTGCACGTAAGCTGACCTGGCTTCCTTGCAAGAGGGGGAAAGGCAAGGTATAAATTTCATATAATAGTTGTTGAAGGCTAAGATATCAACGTGGACTTTTGTAGCTGATTATGAAAAAGGGTCCTCTTTGGACAGCTGTTCTTCAAGTTCCCTTTTCCCAGGGGCTTGTCCAAGCTGCAGACAAAATGCAAGCCTACTAGGAGCAAAGTGGGTTGTGTGAATGCCAATCCTTATCTAGCCAAAACAGCACAGCTGCAAACAAAAGGCTTGAAAAGGTGCTCCTAGAGGAAATGGATTATCCAGACCCATTTCAGTTGGGTTGCAGGCCAGGATTTGGGACAGAGGCTGCCCTGGTCACCCTGTGGAATGACCTTTGTCAGGAGAGAGATAGGGCAAGGGATGGCTTAGCTTGGAGTCCTGCACTGAGTAGGGGATTGGACCCAATGGCCTTCTTGGCCACTTTCAACACTACTATCCCATGTTTGTATGATTTTAGGACACAGGATCAGCCGAATGAAGCTTGAACACACTCAGGGAGCACAGAATACTGGCTGGTTCTTGGAGACCATGAGATCTAGTTCTCTGAACAGGAGCTCTCCTCACTTTCCTGCTGGCTGCCAAGCCCACCTGAGAAATGTTTCTGATGACTGATGTTGTTTTTAGTTTTTCTTTGTTTTAGGGTTAGAATTTTGAATAAAACTTATTATAAAAAAAAGAAATGTTGCTTTGATGGAACTGAGGTTTATACAAGCACACTTTGGAGGGCAGCCTCGTAGATTTCCAGTTCATGGTGCAGTTACAGATATGTGACAACTGCCTTTCCTTCAAGGGACCACAAGGGTCTGGGCTCGAGAACAACTTCTCCTGGCGTCTTTCCCCTTGCACTCCACCTGGCAATACCTGTGAGTGAAAATGTAAGAGCTGTTGGATCAGAGCAGATCCACCTGGTCCATTTCTCTGTTCCACAGGAGACTCAGGTGCAGCAGCCGCTTCCCACCTTAGCTCTCCAGCTACTGGGGTACGCAGACCTATCACCCAGCAAAACATAGCCCCAGGATGAGTGTCCATCGACAGCCTTTTCCTCCATTAACTTGTGCAGTCCTCTTCTAAGGCCGTCCACCGTGACAGCCGTCACTGCATCTTGTGAGAGTGAATGGCACAGCTGAACTCTGACCCATGCAAGAGAATCCTTGATCTGTCCAGCATCTTCCACCCTTCCAACTGCATGAGATGACTGAGCTTTATTATCCTGCAAGAGGGAGAAAAACACCTCCCTGTCCACTCCATCCAGGCTTTGTACACCAATTAGATTTCTCTATAACCTGCCTGTTATCTAATCTTAACAGTCCCAGAAGTTTAACCTTCCTCTTAGCAGACACTTGTCCATCTGAGGGTGCTTTCTGCACTCTTCCCACTTACTTCTATGGCACAGTTTTTAAAGTACAGGGTATAGTCCAACAAGACTGTACTTATGTACCGATTCCCAACCTGGAGTATGTGTACCCCAGAGGTACAAACCAGGACATTCAGGGGTTCCATAACAGCAGGTATGTCAACAGTGCAAGACAAGATACAAGTCAAGCTTTGTGAAATTGAATGTTATGGCAAGGGGAGCAGTGGGCTTCCTTTCTTACTTAACTTTGCAAGAACAAAACAAAAACAATCCCTTTGCTTTATTTAAAAAAATGTAACTGTTCAATACAACCATGTTGGCTTTCTGAACAGTTTACACTCAGTAATGAGTGTATTATATGCATAACATTACCTTTGTTATTTTGAATGGTGGGGAGTATCTCCCTAAACAATGTGTTGCAAATACCCCACTACACTGCACACCCCTCACAGGCTCAGCTTCCGCTCTCCTATGTCCCAAAAACTTTTGAGTGCTGTTGCACCGGTGTGTATTAACTGGGCACCTCAGTCAGTCCTGTGAGCATTTATGAAAATCGGCTGCCAAGGAGAATGCAAGGGGGGAAAAGGTTGGAATCCACTGGTCTAAGGCACTCTTTTTCACAGCTTTGGTTTCATTTCCATACATGCACAGGGAAGCTAGTGTCTTCCAGCTATTGGATGCCTGCCTGCAGGATGATGGGAGTTGTAGTCCTGTCATCTGGACCTGTTTTAAATACAATAAGCAGAAAGGCTAGTAAAACAACTTGCATCTGGTCAACAAGACAACCCTGTTATTCAGGTACACCCAGATGTTTCCCCATGTTAGAAGACCAACATGTTCTTGTGGTCTTATTCACACTTGACTGAAAGTAGTAAAATTCGTCCTATGAGCTAGGGCACGGCTGTGCCAAGAGGCCCGCCCCCTAGCGCTTCATCACAACACGCCTTTGCCCAAAGTCATCCGTGCATTTAGGGTTCTCGTGTGGAATCCCGTGTGTGCCGTTACATTCACTCTGTTTGCCGGGACCCTTTGGGCACAGGTATGCTGTGGCACAAGGCCAAGGTTCGCTGACGCAGCCCCACGAGTTCTCTTGCTTGCAACAACATCTGAATTGGGCTTGTGGATTACCATAATGTCTGTTTTAAATTAAGCACAGTCCATATATGGTTCAAGTTTATCTCGTTTATTGAATCAGGTTGCACATCTCGTCCAAAGGTGAATGCAAGGGTCAGTTTACAACACAAAGATTACCTGGGCGGCTAGCCTAGCAGCTGAAGTGTTTGTTTATTAATAGTCACCGATTTCCACACATTCTCCTTGACATCCATGTCTAGTCTCGCCTTGACAACTTTCCAGTAATGGTGGTTTCACAACTGCTCCAAGCAATTCATCATTCCATGGTGTCATCAGCGGAACAACTTACTGGTGTGTCATTGATATTCTGTGGAGAGCGAACCAGTTCACCATCTCATTTTAGCGGACTTCTCCCTCCAACAATTGCAAGTACAGTAGGTCACCTATCAACTGATGAGTCATGCTTGCTTCCTTCACCTTCTGGCCTTACTCTTCCTCACAGAATTGCCGGAATAAACCCTCGTCACAGTACCCCAGATTCAAAGCCAGGCCTTCACTCTGGATTTAGTAGATTATACTAGAAAAATTGCTTTAAGCAGAGGTCCCAAAGTGGGGGAAGGGGCTCTCGGGGGGAGGTCTACTGAACACATTTTGAATTTGAGAATGTTTTGGGCACTCTCATAAAATGGTTGTAAGTGGTCCCTTGCCCATTCCTAAAATGACTGCTCTGGTGGCCATCGCTGATGAAAACAGTTCTTCCCCAGAAGACAAATTATGAGACTGGAATAAAACCATCTTGCTCAATAAATGAACTTCAAGGACAAGATGGGGGTAGAATCTGAGCTCTGAAAAACAGTCTTTCGACATAAATGGTAGAAAAGAGCAGCACTTCCAGTTGAAAAGTTAATTGTGGGGACAAACTTATGCATGGGTAAAAGGACTATATAAAAGGGTTGGGATGAACCCTGGTCCTGCAAAGTGAGCTGGGCCAAGGGGAGGCCCACAAACTCGCATGGGCTCCCAGCTGGGCAACCAGCAACCTTCCCATCAGGTGCAGCTACCCAGAGAGCACCTGCACGAAGTGGAAGAGGAGCACTGTGCGTGGTCGCCCCAGGTGCCATTCCAGGCACCCCACCTTCTTCCCCAGGGTGTGCAGCGCACGGCAGTCATGCCAAGCACGGTGCTGCTGGCCGAACATGTGGGGCTCCATCCCTGGGGAACACTTCGCAAACTCAGCCTGAGGGCCTCTGCAAACAGACTGGAGTCCAGGAAGGGGGCTCCGGGAATTGGACAGGTTCCCACCCCGAGCAGATTCTTCACGCATCCCTGGACCACAACTCCCAGTACTCCCTGGCCAGCAGAGGATTATGCCTCGAGAGACAAAGATCAAGAGGAAGACAGAGACCACGGACCACTGGTACCCATCCATAAAGCATCTCTGTATGACTTTCTTGCCATCTTGGAAGCTTAATTCCCATTAGTTTTACAATGAGAAAGAGAGAGAACACACCAAGCTCCACTATAAATCATTAGCACTGTGTCTGAGACCATGGAACAAAACATTTTATTTTAGTTTATTAAGTTTTTATATGCCACCCCAATACTAAAAGGCTCTGGACGGCTTACAAAAGACAAAGCAACCATATACAACCACAACACACAGCATTCAATTAATGATGATTAAAAACAAGGATAAAGCCAATTAACTGTTAAAAAATAGGGAAAATAAAAAGGTCTTCACCTGATTCTGCAAAGAATAAAGTGACGGCACCAGGCAAACCTCCCTGGGGAGCATGTGCCACAGTTGGGGCACCACCACTGAAAAGGCCCTTCTCCGAGTAGCTCCCTTTCTAATTCCCTTCAAAGAGGGCTCCTGGAGAAGGACCTCTACCTCAGATCTCAAGGGGTAGGCAGGCACATAGGCAAGGCGGCGCTCCTTCAGGTATCCAGGAGCCAAGCCATTTAGGGCCTCATCGGTCATTACCAGCACCTTAAATTGGGCCCGGACTTCAATTGGCAGCCAGGGTAGACGATATAGGACCAGCGTGATATGACTTTGGGCAGTTTTCCAGATTGCTCATGTATCAGGCCTCCTCGTTGCCCTGCATTCTACAAATTCAAATTGCCTTCCTTACAGAAATAAGAGCTTCAAGCTAAACCAAGCTGGCTTTTTGAGATCTTGCCCCCACCCACTGTCCAAAGGCACCCCCCGAGAGCTTTCCTGAAATAGATTTTGGCCCAAAGGCTAAAAGGGGTTTGACAACTCTGCTTTAAATAACGAGATGAGGAGCCGAGGTCAGGCCACCGTCTAGCTCTCTTGTGCTTCCCAGACTTCTTTCTAGTACTTACATCCCATACTAAGCCCTGGCCAGGAAGCAAGCTGAGATCCAGTCAGCAAATACTCAACAATGCTAGAAACTTAATTACACAAAGAATACGATTCTTTACACAAGTACGCAATGTCTCGCAAGTCACGTGTGCACAACGCCACTTGCACAGCTGCCATCCAAACAGTGGGTGTGCCAGCCAGCTTTACCATCCCGCTCCCCACCGGACACCCACCCAAAAGCTCAGCACAAAGTGGAATTTGGGCGGAAAGCCCAGCTAAGGGTCCAGCAAGCCCAGCTAAGGAAATGCAACAGATCCCCAACCCCAAACCAGATTCCTCACACATTGCTAAAACAGACACCCCCCTGCAAGGATTCCAGCCAAACTTTAGTACAATGACATTTATCAAACATTAAAATGATTAGCAAAGTTGTGGTTTGGACATTGGCCTCAGGGTCATGATTTTTAAAACAGAACTGCAAGAGTGGGTGTTTGTATTTTTCTGGAGAGCAATCCCTGCCCTTAACCCTGCTTTTTATTTATTTGGTCTGAAACCTGAGTCTTGTGTTAAGCGACCCCCTTTCCAAAGAAACAGACATCACAAACCTTGGCGTATACTCTTGTGTTTTTAAACGCATGTCTGCACCTAAGCAGGTACATGTCTTGGAACACTGAGGAAAGCTGCACTTTTGACTACAGTAGGACAATTACATAAAGCAGAACAGTGTCCTCTTTTCTTGCAGAAATACCAGTACATAGTACAGTATGATGTAAGTGCGTGTTTTTCTACTTATGAATCAGCGAACTCATTGTTTTCTGGAAATAATGAAATATAAGTATGCAGCTGTCAAAAGAATCAAGGATCACCAAAAACTTCAGAAATTTTCATGGTCATTATATACATGTAATGTCCTTAAGGGTAAATGGGAGACATAAACTTGGAAACTTGTTCTGATTCGTAGCTGTATGAATGGTCCCACTCACTCCAGAACGACGGTTTCTTAGCATCGGCAAGGAACTAGAATATGCAGTAACCTCCCTACTTCCTAATATATAAGTTTTACTACTTCGTGTAACAAGTAGCAAAGCATCAGTATTATGCAATTGCACAGATTTGCCAGAAACATATACCAGTATACTTCAGACTGAAAGTGTGCAACAGCTTTCTGTACTGTAAGTGAACAGAGTTAGGAAGCAAAGATTACATCTCTATGACACAATGGAAGAAAATGCACCATTTTTCCATTGCACATACTTCTGTTTCAGGCAGTTGATGAGGGAGTGGACTGCAATTGTTGATACGGTGAAGTTCATTAGGTGCCAGTAAAGTTCAATACACTCCAGTTAAAGCATTAGATTCAGATTTACTTTGGATCCACCACACTGAAAAAGGTCAGCTTACCTGGCCCATCTTCCTGCAGAAACACTTCCAAGCCCCTCAACATGGAGGAGAGAGACAAGAGACCCTGTTCCATGGGAAGAGATAACTGGCTATGGGGACCTTCCACAAATGCATGAAAATTCACTACTATTGTGGAAGGCGAATTCTGGATATTTGTTCCAACCAATGGATATTTGTTCATCAAAAAGTTAATTGCTGTTTAAAAAAAAATCCTTCCTAGCAAGTTGCCTATAAAATTATATGAGCTATTGAGAAGCCAAATCTAACCATACAATAGATTCCACAGTTGACTTTATTTGTAAAGACTGTACATGTTTGTTCTAATCAATACCTTTCTTGCCTTGTAATTTCAAACAACACTTCCTGCTTTGCCAAAAGAACCATTGGTCAGGTTGCTTCTCTGCATGCTTCCCTCCTTTGCAGTCAATTCAAAAAATGGCTTCATTTTTCTCTCATCAAGATTTCAGGGCACATCAGATTTCAGTTCAGGATTTAGACAGACAAAAACGCACAGTACAATCCTTCTGGGTCAGAGGCAGAGGACTGCATGTTTGGAACCTCCTCCAAAACTCCCCACCTGGAGAAATCAAGCATGTTAGGAAAAAGAATGCCAGTCTAGGGTTCTTCCTGACATGTTAGTTGTCCAGGTGAGGGATACCTGCATTCTCGGAGTGGTACAACCTCGGGTTTGTGGCACATGATAGCCGAGTGTCTGGTCTGGACCTCTGGTTCACAGTTGTCTTACTTCAATAGCCGCTTCAACACATCAGATGGTGGCTAAACAAACTTTTCCTCTGTTCCATGGGTGTTTCGCAAGTGCTACTGCTGCTATTCAGGTATACAGAAAAGCACACGTTTAAGAAATTCTACTCTTCTCTTAAACACAATTAAAGTGGCTGTATAGAAGCCAGTATTTATCCAAGCAACACATTATGATTCTAATGGCAGCTAAATGTTAAAAGCAATCAGTAGCTCCCCCCTTTCTCCCCTCACCCTCCGAAACATCACTGAGAACTTATTTCAAGATGAGACTTGAAGAGAACTTCCAGACCATTGAGATCAAACAGATTCTAAAGATAGGAGGGGAAAAATGATAACAGGCAACTGGCAGCAAAGGTGATTTCACTGTGCATTTCCAGCAGTTGTACAAAGCCTACAGCTATGAGGTTTGCCAAAGAATCTCATCTGCTGCGTAACATCAGAAGCACCCCTCTCTTCTACGGAAATGCGAAAAGCTAGCGCATGCCATTAATATGTGACCTCAGGCACATTGAGGCTGTAATCATCCCGTATGCACTGGGCATGCAGCTAGTCCCAGTGAAAAGCAATGCCTGCCCTGGCAAATAATTCTGCTTTGGACAAAACTGTTAAAAATCACTTTCCCAGGCTCTTTTGTAAAGGCAGGGGAACTTGCCCACCTTCTATGAAAAAATGTCCTTATGTGCTTCCGATGAAGTAATGAAATTGGATAACAGTGGGAAATCTTAGACTCCGAGTCCACTGTTGGGATTCAGTGCACATGTAGTTGGCGGAGTGCTGCTTAAGTGCATCATCTGTTCACTTTTTTATTGTTACTTTAAAAGGTTGTCGTTTTCTAGTGCTCCCCACTTCTCTGAATTGCAGTGGCTTGCAATTGACCTTGACTCTGGTTTTCGTGCTAGTTGGGGGACCTCACCTTGGATGTTGTCACACACTTTTACCTATGTTCCATTAGATAAGTGTTTAGGAAACCATCCCATGAGGAGCCATAGGATGGCCCCAGTTCTCAGCCCTGGGGTCAAAGACACTGTTTGGACCTCAGAGCTGGAAATGCAAGCGTTGATCTCTCTCCCCTCCACCACTGGCCCGGGGGGAAAAAATGTACCATCTCTGATGTCCACAGAGTCATCTTGGAGAGGGGCAAAATAGGGCATTTGAGGATGGAGAAGGGAAAAGACTGAAGATTCCACAATGAGAACTATCCTGATGTCTCTTCAGCTTCCTTCCCTCCTCTGAGACCCCCAAGGTAGAAGGGAAAACCAAAGAGCAAATTGGAGGACTAGGAAGCAGGACTGACTTTTCTGCTCCACCGACCCATAAAGCTTGGTTTAGGGGTTTACAGGCATCCCAGAAAATGTTAAATGGAGTGCTGAGTAACAATTAAGATGTATAAATCCATCCTGTTTTTTCCACTTCTTGTCAGATCTTTCATTCCGTCTGTTCATTGCTAGATACAGGGTTTCTGTAGAACTGTATTCCCTTTTCCACCAATTCACATACAAATTTACACTGATGTTCAAATACGCTATCTCTATTAGTATATGTTGGCTAATTCAAAGTATTATTAGTATTTCTATACTGAAACTCTCTAGGTAGTTTACAACAATCCAAATACAGACAAATCCTCATCAGACAGGAAATGAACTATGAAAAGTGAGCCAATCTCCCCCAAATCTGTATTTATATACCTTAGTTTACAGGGAATGCATTTTTAAAATTTATGTTTCTTTTTCATGTTCTTATATGAAGTCTGTACACAACTCAGCAGAGAGAAAAAAGTTAATCCTCAACAGCACAAGATCCAAATGACATGAGAATAGCTGACCCACTCCAGAATTCATGAAGATTCAGAGAAATCTGCATTTACCTGGATCCGTTGCAGATTCCTACAACATTCCTGGCAGCAGCAGGAATGATTCAATAATGGGAAATAAACACAAGTCTTACTGCTTATCCTACCTAAAGCAGGGCCCATGTAGAGGAAAGCATCCATCATCTGCCCTGGGCCTAGCTATCCCACCAAGTCTTATGGAATGGTTTTGTTGCCAGCTGTACAGTTTACACCTTTCTCACGCATTTCTCGTTTGTGTTATTGAGCAGAGTAGCAATCACATCATCCAGCCGAGGTCTGTTAAATGTGCTGACATGCATGACCAAGCACTGGACAACCTGGAAGAGGGAGTAATTTTTACCATACCCATGATATGTAAACGCCTTTTCAGCAGAAAGTTGTAGCTGCTGCAGAAAGCAGAGAGATATTTCCATAACCAAATCTGCTCACATAACACCAGTGTTTTTTATTTTGCCTTTAAAGAGCCCTGGGAGAGCAATGCTGCCACTGCAAATACAAGCAGCTTCCTCTGAGAGTGCCCATACAATGTACTTTGAGCACAACCGGAGATGGTGGTCATGATCTTTGATGGAGTCCCAATGCAGACCCCACCCCCCGGGGGTCCCAAGGAAAACTACGTTCCCTTAATTCCTCTTTCAGAACCACCCAACATTTGGTGGTACAGTGGTTTTGTGCAGTTGCTTCCCATCCCAAAAAGCAGAAAAACCGTTTTTTCCCCCAGCCGCTACTGAAACAGCCTGAGCACGTTTCCAAAATTTAGATCTCAGGCTAAAATGTTTCTGCAGTTACCTACAAGTGTTTCAGGCCTCATGGCTGACTTCATCTTGCAGGAATTTTTCCTATATCCCCCACACCATAGTGGTACTCAGACCCTTTTTCTACTACCAATACTGCATTTCAGCATGGAATTGGGAAACATTCTAATCACTGGGGAGCAAGAAATTAATCCTGAAGCAGAAGCACATTTACCAATACCTGCCAAAGAGTGAATTCTGCTCTCATGAGTTTCTCACATCTTGCAATTCCAGCTCACCTTTTCTCAGGACCTGAAGGTGATTCTCCCCACACTCACTGTATCCTCACAACCCTCAAAGACAGGTGGGGCTGAGAAGAGACTGACCCAAGTTGCATCCATACTTGATTATGCTGACTGTTGACCTAGCCTGAAGTGCCTGATCCTTCCTAATCTTCAAAGCTAAGCAGAATCAGATCTGGCTGGGAGACTTGGATTCACTCTTCCATTCAATGCAGGACTCAGCTGCCCTCTAGGCCTCTTCCAACTGTATGATTCTATGAATTCTATGATCTCATAGATTCTATGAGCTTGCAGTGACCATTAAGTCCTACCGACTTCAATGGGTTCAGTAAAATTATGACTGAGTCTGGTTCTCCCCAGGTCTAGTGCAATACTCTTCCAATATGCCATACTGTCCTCCTTCCTTCTGCTGCATCACTATTATAAAAACCTGACTATGGAATGTGAAGTAGTTTCTGTGGTGCAGCCTAAAAAGCCACACTGCATTTTGTAATGCAGAATCTGTTGTCCCAGTGACTCAATCCAGGTTTTATCCAGCACTAATTTTTGCTAAGGAACTTGAACTGGATTCATAACAAGCTAGAAGATGAGGCAAACACGGAAGAGAAAAACGGCACTGGACAATTCAAATATTTTTGGACTGTGACCCAGTGACCCTAACAGAAAATTATTCTAGGTAGCTGCTTTATGAGCTAATATGCTTGTACCTTTTTCCAGGATGTTCTCCAAAGTTGTGACAAGAACTTATTTTAAATCCAGTGGGCAAGGCAGGCTAGGGAGCCATTAGTGGTTAAGTTTAAGTAGGCAGAGAAGGATGCTTTAAGTATTTAATGCAGCCCCTGACTTGGTGTCCTCCAGAGGTTTTGAACTCCAACTCCCACCATCCCTACTCTTAAGTCATGGTTAACTGGGGTTGTTGGGTCCTAAACTCCAGAAGGGGCAAGGCTGGGGGGGAACTGATTCCATAGGCCTTTTCTTTGTATGTGCGCACATAGGTTATTTTCCATGCTCCAGAATAGGGATCAATACATTCCAACCACAAATAGCTCAATAAATAAAAACGTGCATGCCCAGCATACTTGGTTGACTGCTGGGGTTAAAAACACACTCAGCATGTGAACCGCCACCAGCAACAGCAAAACACAAAAAACGATTCCAGTCACAAGAGCAGATAAAGCGAGGGGGAGGGGGAGGGGAAGAGAGGAGGGGGCAGGGAAAACCAGGAATGCTAGGCAGCTGAGGATCCTTCAGCAGAATCCTGTTACTGAAGCTGCAATACAAAACGTATCGACTCGGGAAGACCTCGCCAACCCCCTCCCAGCGTGGGAGCTCCGTGAGATCGACCCGAGTAAACACACACAGGATCCAGACCCCTTTCTCCAGCACGGAAAAGCAACCACGGCGCTTCGAGAGCAAAACACCAAACAAGCACAGAAGGGGCAAGGTATACGAAGAAAACGAAAGAGCTCAGTGTTACGGCCCGTGCACGGAAAAATGCACAAGAGAAGGCGCACGTCAGGAACAGCTCCACGTGTAATGAGCATCCCCACACACATACACACGTTGCTTGTTATTGAAAAAGGAAGATCCTTGCAACGCGAAAGGACGGCTTAACACGCCAGTTCTCTTCCCCGATCCGCCTTGCACGGCTCAGCAGCGCTCTCAAAGCCCACCTAGTGCACTGCAACTTCTCATCCTCTTTCCCCTCCTCCTCCCCTTCCTAGAACCGACAAACAACAAGCAACCACTTCCCCCCTTTCGCTCTGAGTCGCTTCTCTAAAACAGGCTTCCAGCATTATATACCCTTCTAAAAATAGCCTGCCCTGCTGACGGCCAATCAGGGCCGGACGAATTTCGAATCGGACCAATCGGAACGGGCGTCACGGAGAGGTTTGGTCACGCCAGGAGGAGCCGAGATGCGTCGCGCGCCACCATTGGGCGGCTCTGACATCATTGGAACGCGGTGTAACGAGTTTGTTGTTAGAGATTGGGCAGCTTTCGGGGCCGGCGTAATGGGATCACGAGGTGGCGGAGGGAGGGGGAGGGGAGAGAAGGGGGGAGAAGGAGTAAAAGGGGGAGGAGCGAGTGAGCCTGGGAGCAGAAGGGAGGGGGGCAAAAAGAGGAGGGAGTAGAAGGAGGAGGGAGTAGAAAGAGGAGGAGGTTTGGCCAAGGAGAGCTTTGAATAGGGAAGTTTTGCAGGGGGTTACATTCGCAGTCATCTCAGTGTTTGCAAATATTGAGTAGGCTTCTGAGCAGGTATCTTCTCGAGAGAGCCCAGGAGTGGAAAACAGAACCAGCAGCCTTGGAGAGGCTTTGCAAATAATCATAATAAACCATCTATTGCTGTGCAATTAAACTTTGCATGAAACTTTGCTTTTTTAAATAGTATTATTAAAAAGAAATCTATCTTCATCTAAAATACTGAACAGGAGTTTAATATATAGCTAGAGACAGGGTGCTTTTCTTAAAAAAAATTTTCTTCGTCTTTTTTTAAATGTTTTTTTGGTGGTCGTCCTTTTTCTCTGGAGGAGGAGGAGGAGGAAGTGGGACTTTGTAAATAGCTGGTCGTATTTCTGTCACCATCACCTGCCAGCGCGATTACTGTCGACAGCAGCAACAGCTAAAGACATTGCTTTTGTTATTGTTGTTATTATTTTTCTAAAGACATTGCAATCGGACATTGACTTCGTGGAAGGTTTCTTGTTGCAACTTTTCCACCCTTCCAAACAAACAAGACATGGATGTGCTCCCGATGTGTAGCATTTTTCAGGAACTCCAAATTGTCCACGACACTGGTTACTTTTCTGCTTTGCCATCTCTGGAGGAATATTGGCAACAGGTAATCGAGGCGGGGGTTCTGCTTGGCAACGTTGCTTTTAAAGCGGTATGATTGGGAGCAACATGATTTGGGTCAGAGTTTTGCCTTGTAGGTTTCCTTTAGAAGCCTGTGATTGAATTTCATTTTATTTGGGCTCGTTGAAAAGGAAAAAAGAACTGGTTTTATTTTGAGCAGGTGTTTTTGGCTGTTCTGAAATCCGTACGGTTATTTTAATTTCTCTCTAGAATGCATGATGGGTTTGCCAGTCGCCAGTGCACTGCTGTTCTGAATGGCTCTGTCAGATCTCAGCGTACAGTGGTTTTTCTCAGCCCTTACCCTCCACTCGTTTGTGTGTGTGTGTGTGTGTGTGCGCGCAACCCATCCATCTCTTTCTCTGTCTCAGATGAAAACAACACCCGCTAGAGTGAAATGTTGCCATCTCAAATAAATAAATATCATATTATAATCTTCCACTCCAGCGTTTCGCATTTGCTCGATCCAGTTCCTGGCAGCATTCCAGGTTACAACTGGCTCTTGTCATCTGAACTGTTTTTTCGTTTGCAGACTGTTTCTCCTGTCCCCCCCCCCCAAAAGTCAATCCTCGCTTACACTGCTAATTTTCAAGACAGTGCCACGATGGCTAGCGCTCTGTTTGCTGCTTTACTAGTTTCATGAAGTATTTTTCTCCCCCCACCCCTAGCCATCGTGTCACTGATTTGACAATGATTCTGTTTTGTCTTCTCGCATAATTGCTTTGAGGCGTTCAGCTGGAGGAAAGACTGAGCCCTCTTGCTTGCCTTTAATGGACATGGATCCCCCCCCCCGCAAGGAATTGGATGGCTTGGAGATAAGATTTGCTTTTGCATCGCGTCTTGTTTGTTTGGTTTGTTTTTGAAGGGGGAGGCGAAGAGGTCTATTGACTTGCCTCCTTCCTGCAATGTTTGCTCTGTTACCCAACTTCATGCCCAGATCAAATTAAGTGTGGCTTGTATTTGTAAAGTTGGAATCCATCAAGAAGGCCGAAATCCAAAGTGTTACAGCCTTTTTACGTGCTTGTAATTGCCTTGCCATTCTGTTCTCCGCTCCCCCCGCACTGTACTCCCAACCTCCTTTTCTTTCCAAGGCAGCGCAGATAGTACGTGATTGAAATCGATCTAAGTAGTTTCCTCCAGGCATCTTGGGATTTTTGCTGAGAGACAGATCTGAGTCCCGGTAGCCTTTGGAAGCATTTTAAAAAGCCACTGAGCGTCAGGCTGGCCCCCAGAGCTGATTTGCATAATAGGGGAATTTTAAATCGGCGTGGTTATGAAAGTTTAACCTGCTCTTTCTATAAATTTCCTTCCTATTTCCTTATAAGAGCAATGCATTTTATTCCTTGTTAAGAAGCAGGCTGTACGTGTGTGAGTGTGTTCAGTATGCTGCAAATCAGTTGCCTAATTATAGGGAAACGTATAAATATTGATTAGGTAGCGTTATTTTTCCACTTCTCCTCTGCTCTCCCTGGCCTTCTCCCCCCCCCCCACCCGAAGGAAAAATCTACAACCCAATCCTATGGTGTTCACTGGGGCTTACTCTTAAATAAGTGTGCGTAAGCGAGGAATGTATTATGACAGTCTCTTTAAGCTGACATTTCAGAGGGGAGAAATGTGTGGCATTTTCTTTTGGGGTCATCTTTCTTCGCACTGCTGTGGAGGCAAGGATCTTGTTTAAAAATTATTTGCCTAATGCTTTGCAGGGAAAGGATTTTCCCAAATACACAAAAACCCTACATTGTAGCCCTGCTAATCCACTGATCATTGAGACACTGCCTCCACTCCAAGTAATGCTTGCATGGCTTTCTTGTGTTGCCTCCAAAGCTCTGCCTGGTGTTGTGGGGGATCTTTGTGTCACTCCGAGGCTTGTTTGTGCCATTTTTGGAGGAGTAAGGCTATATCTTTTTAATTGCATGTCCCCTTGCATGTAGATATGAACCATGTACTTCTTGGCAGGGTGTCAGGATTTTAAAAGGAAGTCTCCTTTGGCATGGAGTGAAAGAAATAGGGAGATGAGTCATGCTGTTGTGCTCTTGGCCAGTAGATAAAGTTCTCCTTCATTGTGGGTCTCCCAGCAGAACCTCCGAAGTTGCACTTTTCCTGACACTTATGCCCTGCCTTCCCCAATGCCATGTTATAATTCTGAATATTTTCTGAATATAATTACTGAAATTCCTTGGGGCAGTACAACCTCGTGTTATGCAAAGCACATGCCAGTACACTTGGAGATGACATTGTTTGCATGTTTCCCTTGGCCCAAGTGCTCATGTTCATGAAATGGACTGGCTGGTGAATGGTCCCTGAGTTTGGATCATTGACGACACATGCCACTTGAGTTTAGAGCAAGCAGTAGTCATAGTTAGCTTGGTGGAAGGCCAGTTTGGTAATCCTCAGCAGAAACCCCTTTTGAAGCCCTGGGTAACAAAACACAGTAAAGCACAAAGAGTTGTAAGTTTGGAGAAGGTCCAGTTGAAAAGAGTGTGCCTTCAGAGCTAACACATTGAACATCTCCTTTCTAGGAGATGACCATTTAGTTAAAACGCTAAGAGTCATGGCCGGAGAATGTAGGTAGTTTGAACTCTTGGGTTTGAATTCTTGCCCAGTTCTTGGGAATTGCGGTGTTTACAGTAACAGTCATCAGGGCGAGGGTTGAGTAGACTTTAACTCTGAAGGAGCCTAGCAACCAGAAATAAACACCCTGCCTTTGCGGGTATCTGACCGGGTTGTATTTGCTGAGACTGTGTTTATCACTACAAGTTTGTACATTTTTTAAACATCTGTTTGTTTGTTTTCTAGACTTGCCTTGAGCTGGAACGGTACCTTCAGAGTGAACCTTGCTACGTGTCTGCCTCCGAGATAAAATTTGACAGTCAAGAGGATCTGTGGACCAAAATTATTCTGGCCCGCGAGAAGAAGGAAGAATCTGAGCAGAAGACTGCATGTCTTCCGAAGGAGGACAGCGCAAGTAGCCAGAGCTTAGAGACTAACAGTTTGAATTCTGATATTAGTAGTGAATCATCAGATAGCTCCGAGGAACTTTCACCTACGACTAAGTTTACCTCTGATCCCATAAGTGATGTCTTAGGCTTGGCCAACACGGGAAACTTGAGTTCATCTGTCACTTCTACTCCACCTTCTTCTCCTGAGTTGGGCAAGGAGCCAGCGTCTCAACCATGGAATTGTGTGCCTGGTGAATTGCATTCACCAGGCAAAATTCGTACTGGTACTGGTGGAAAGACTGTGGAAAAAGGTACCTCGGTCAATGGTGATGCCTCTCCAGATGGAAGGAGGCGAGTCCACAGTTGTCAGTTCAATGGGTGCAGAAAGGTTTACACCAAAAGTTCACACCTGAAAGCACATCAGCGTACCCATACAGGTGAGTACCCCAGCAATCTGCTGAAATCAAACAGCGTTTCTTTCTGTGGGCACTCTCAGTGTTACTCTTGGAAAAGTAGGATATAACCACGGCGTTAAAATACGCTTGTTCACATGCAGGTTCTAGAGTCTGCCTCATTCTACCAGCCTGCTAAGGCATGCAGGCTGATCGGAAGGCACCTAAGTAGGCCTCGGTCTAGTTAGTACTGGGCTACAAGACTGCCTGAAATTTGTATCGTGGAAGCATCATGATTTCCATCATAGGATGTGAATGAAATAAGGAAACTCCCTTTCTTCCCTGTGGCCTTTCAGGGTTAATCAGCTTTCTTCTGCTAGGATTCTGGGACTTGGATTCTAATATGTGACAGGCTGCTGTGGTTTCCAATCCATCCAGCCTGTCGCTGGATAGAAAATCTCATGAACTGAAGCAGCCTTTAGGCATTTTCTCTATGACAGGAGAGGGCCAGCAGAAGCCTTCATAGGCCAAAACACCTCAGCTCCCATCACCCCTCACTGTTGACTGTGCTGGCGGTGGCCCGAACATTCTAGCCACAGGTTGGCCCACCTCTCATCTATGGATTCAGCAGAGCTGGTGTCCTGTCTTCCAGAGATGACTAGCAGCACAACTACTTCTGCTTGCTGACACCTATTAGGAAAACACTTGTTGCTAGTAGTGTCAGTGTTACACAATTTCTGGAGTAAGAGCTTGAGGCCATCAAATGATGCAATACTAGCTGAGGTTTCCCAGAATACGAAGCATCACTTCCTCTTTTTTCCATAAGCTCATTGCAAACTTCTCTGTTCAAAACTTAGAAGGGGCTATTTCTTGCACATGACTGGTTCTTGTTTTTTAATTATCCTACGCTTGAGAAATTGCACAATTGTTCAGTCTTTCCAAAGAGAGGAGAGATCCTTGAAGCAAAAACTGGATAGCTGATCTGAAACTTGACAACAGAAAGGAAACTGAGAAATGCATCAGAAATGGGGAATTTAATCTTGACTCTGAAGGGCAGATTCCTCATTTATTCAAAGCTGGATCTGAAATAGCAGAAGTGTGACTGGCTGGCTGGAGTGTTGTATCAGGAAATTAGCTATGTATGCATAAGCAGAAGTACAAGAATCTTCCGAGTGGTGCTTTCATTATTGTGAAGATGACAATGAACTTTACAAAGCTCTTACACTTTTGTGGTTTCAGTCTGTTAAGAATACAGAATTTTACTGGTATGAAACTTGGATTTCCAAACAAAACAAAAGCTGGGTTCCCTAGTTCCACATAAAGGATACAAGGTGGAGGAGCACTCCAGAGTTTGTATTAATTTTTATAGTGGTAGTAGCTGGCTTGGTTGGTTAGTTGGTTGCAGGAATATTCTGTAGTACCTTATGACTGGTTAGATTGTATGCATTGGCCCTTTGCACTGTGCAGAGCTAGCTTCTGCATCTTGATGATCAGCAAACAGTTGCCCCTCAAAGATGTTCTTTCTACCATTCAAAGAGAGAAGGCATAAGAAAATCTCTCAACTATGCTTTCCCAACCTCAGCACTTGGGCAAACTGGGGAAGGAATGGATAATATGTTTTCACATGCCCTTTCTTCTGTGGAAATGAAACTTAAATACAAAATAAAAACCTAATCTGTTTTGGTAGTTTCCAGGAAAAGAGGAAGCACAATTTTCCATAGCTAAGCCATAACATCTTACCCAGAATTTTTGGCTAGATTTTATTTTCCCCTGAATTGGTGGCTTGTTTCTTAAGGAACTAATACTATGACCAATACACATCTGAAAGTGGTGTTAGTCTCTATTGTCTGCTAAGTTCTGTCTCTCGTATACTTGACAGTAGCTTTTTCTTTTACTGTTTAAAATGTTTATCTAGAGAAGTATCTCTTAGATATTCTCAGATATTCTCTGAGAATATCTAAGATATTCAGATATTCTCAGTTCAAGTACACATTCAGTCAAACCCGCTATATCCTTACAGAGAGAGAGGAGTAGAAAAAAGCCTGGAGAAATCATAAGGCATCAATTGTAGTTTATTATCTTTCATGTACAGTACTTAGGAGTAAATCTGGCTTAATATCATTTATTCCCATCAAATGGGATTGAATAGGCTGGAAACCAAATACTTTGTTTTGACCAATTTGCAGGTTAGGCTGTTCATTGCCTTCCAAAGTGATTGCATACAATTTTCCACCCTTTTGTATTACATTAATTTAATAACTCCATAAAAGCCACCAGGCCATAAGAATGTTTGCTACTTGCGTTCCTATACCTGCACATCCTGTACACCCAAAGACATGTCTATCATGTTGGGTGGTCTTGAAGAAATAAACTTTGGTAAACTTTCATAGCCTGGTCACCTGCAGGCAGCTCTTATTCACTCACAATGATCAACTTAGTGATCTTACAAGTCTGTATTCTAGACACTAGAATGTTCCTAGCACACAGAGTGCTCCAGAAGGCTTATGTTACTGGCATCTTTCAGATGGACTTAACGTTTTGCTGTCGCAGCAAAGCTGTCAGCTCAGAAACATCTAAATTCTCCATCGGCATTCTCAGAAATACTTGGCATGCTCTTATGAATGGAAGCAAGCAGCCTGGTTTCCTACGCAAAAACAAAAAAGAAATCAATCGATAGTCATCTTTAGTTGGAGGGAGATGAGGAAGTTTAATAATCCGGGACTTTTCGCCCTTTTTTCAGGAGAAAAGCCTTACAGATGCTCATGGGAAGGATGTCAGTGGCGTTTTGCAAGGAGTGATGAGTTAACCAGACACTTCAGAAAGCACACAGGAGCCAAGCCTTTTAAATGTAATCACTGTGACAGGTAGGTGAATGGAAGCTCCATTTTTATCGTGTATACTGTGTTTCTCCCAGACCTTCCGTGGGAAGGAAGGAAGGAGAGTCAAACTACACATCACATGAGTTATATGACTTCCCACTTGAGAATTGTTCTGTGTGGCCCTGATATGGCTCAGAATTGGCATGCACTGGGGGAAGCCAATCCCTAAATCCTGTCCTTCCCAATTGTGCAGGAATTTAGGGAAGCACAAAGCTCAGGTGGAAATGTTTAACACTCCTTTCTTCACACATGCTGGCCCTGGTCTTAATCAGGGCTGTCTGTACTTACTCTTCAGTAAGAATGCAAGGGAGGGAGAGTGTAGCTACATGTTACCCAATTGATGCAACATTAGTCTGCTCCCAAGTTAAACCTTTTACCGATAAAGATCCTAGGCAAACTGTTTCAACACACTTATCTGTCCTGTGGCATCTGAGCTTTTTGAAAAGGAAGCATCCAGCTATGTTGATCAGTGCTAAGTTAGCTTTATCTTCTGGTTACAAAAAATAAAACTGCTTTGATCTGGTGAATAATTCCTACATCTGCTTATGAGAAGGCAATTCATGCAGTTCAAAATACACTTTCTGAATCTATAAGAGCTTGACAGCCAACAGAAATACTCCTAGAGTGGGTTGAAATTTGTCACTTATGTATTTAATTAGTTTTTTCATAGACCAGCTTCCTTACACTGAGGCACTGCAGCTGAGTTACAACAGGGCATCTTGATCTTAGGTCTCCCAAATCACATTTTGTGCTCCTTTCAGATAGACAAGACGGTTGACAAGACGGTTGACCAAATTGCCAGAATATTACAGAATCTTTCAGTGACTGAATTAATGCCTTGAAGGAAATGTTAGGTTAGCTCTCCATTGTGTGTTTTAAAATGCAGGGAATGCTCAACAACATAAGGCAGGGGTGGTGAAGATGTTGAACTACAACTCCCATCAGCTCTAATTAGGAGAAATATGGCACTCCAACAACTGGAGTAAAGCATTGGACTGGATGACCTCTTCCAAGTGCCTTTTCTGTTTCTCTCCTTGGCTCACCACCTTTGGTGAATTCTTCAGATCAGCTACTGTCATCTTAGAGTTTTTCTGTTAAGTGATCTTTGTTGCACCCCTTCTCCAATCAGTTAGAAGTTAGATGAATACTCAACAGCCTTCTGTCATGGAGAGTGATTGATAATGCCTCCTTTGGGGTGTTGGATTCTTTTCAGCCTGATCTACCTCACAGAGCTGTTGTTGATACCAGTGCGCCATTTGGAGCTCTGTCAGAGTAAGGGCAGGATATAAACATAGCTGCAGCCAATCGGTGACCAGATCCCAGGTGCCACGATTTTGCTCGGCTCAGATGCAACATTGCCATCTGCCCACGTGGTGGAGCGATCGGGCTGCTGCTTTCCTCGCTCATTGCCTAGTCAACAGTACCTCACTGCCTTCAAAGGTCAACCTCAGTGGACTGTTATGGGAGCTACTTCCACATATTGCTTGTAAATTTAACCAGTTGTGTAGTTACAGATTTTCCTTGGCAATTGTTGTGAGGCGTCTGCTGTTCCCATTTTACAGAAAGGGGACAGAGGCCAGATAACCTACAGTGCCAAGAGGCCTTGTGCTCTGGTGCCCCACATCAGATGAAGTCCTTCCGCATGCCCCCTCGCAGCCCTGAGCCATGACGTTTCCCCTCGTTCCACTTGTGAGTCCCACTGCCTCCATCAAAATGACCTTAACGCGCTCCCTCCTTCGTTGGCAGGTGCTTCTCCAGGTCTGACCACCTGGCCCTTCACATGAAGAGGCATCTCTGAATGGGTGAAGAGATGGAATCCTGTGGGCTAAGAGGCTTCAGGGTCAACCGACCTTGAAAGAAGGGATGCGTATTCCAGCCAAAGCATGCCATTTTGCACCCTAACCCAGTTGCCTCCAGGGCCTCTCTTCCGTGGAAGGTCTCCAGAGGGCTACACAAGTCATGTAAGAAAACGGCATCGCGACCGCACGGTGTGGGTCTCATCCGCTGGCACCCACCCTTCTGAGTGGCTTCTACGCCTTCTGCCGTGAGCACGTGCACTGAGAATGTTAATGATTGGACGACTGTATGTTACTGAGGATCTACTGGGCGACTGTATGCTGAGGCATATTTTTTTCAATGTTTTGTTTCGTTCCTTGTGGTTGTTTTATAACCGTAAGAGAGAAAAGGTCGGCTGAATGGGGGATCTTTTGTTTTTGGGTGTATGCAAGGAGTATAATGCAAGACGGAATGAGCACCAGTCATTTCCAAGGGGCAGGAGCAACGGAGGTGTCTGCACTTTTTTTTAAAGAATGAGGGGGACAGGAAGGGAGGGAAAGAAAGTCAGACACCAGAAATGGAGGGAGGGGCCCCTAACCTGTGTGAGAGGAGCTTTCGGTGTCTGGTCCAGCTATTAAATGTGCAATGTGTCAAGTAGTTTCTTTTACTTGCTACAATGCTCATTTGTAATCCATTGTATAAGCTGTGTATTTACAATATAACACAACCTATAATGTTTTCATTATAATACAAAGGTTATTGCATGGTTCTGGGGAACTATATGCTTTTCCATTCTTTAATCAGGACTGCAGGTTTTTATTTTCTCTCTCAATTCCAGTTAAAAGCTGCTACAATGCAATTGGTTTAGTGTTACATAACATACAGAACCTGGATATATATTTTTCGTCCTGTTGCGTGGATAAAACCACTGTAGGTTAGAAATGGGTTTTTTTAAAGGAAAAAGAAAAGAATTCTCATGCAGCTATTTTCCCCCTTTTTATTTATGCCTTGAGGTTTCATTTCTGGTTTTTTAGCTGTTAATGCACTGTTGACCTTAATAATGGTGCCTTATGCAAAGTGACCGCCTCTTGTAGGGGTTTTATACAGGGGTATGGGTGAAGTACGCTTCATTAAGGCTCTCTTGTCACCTGACAGTTGTACTGTATCAAATGTATATCATGAAGAGAAGAGGAGACATAAACTGCTGAACAGGATTTCAAAGTACAGAAACATTCGGGTCATGGACAACTTTAAAAATCCCACGGCATAATCTGATCAGTTCTGCCAACTTGAGAATCCCTGGGTTTTTGTTTTTGATATCTGACCGTGCACAATCTATTACCTTATCCTACTCCCACCCCATTGCCAAATAAAACCGCATTTTCTAAAGTATGTTTCTCTCATGCATATTTAAAAGTGCAGGAGCAAAAGAAAGAAAGAGGTTTGCTTAAAAGGCACAAGTTCCACATCTTTCTCCAGGTTAAACAAAAATGAAAAAAATGCAAGACTTTTTTTTTTGATAAAACAAAAACAAAAGCAAAAAAAAAAAATTACCAAGTGGGCAGAAAATGTCTATTGTATGTATATTTGCGTGTACAGTGTCTGTAGCTCCATGTGTATGTGTGTGCGTGCGCGTGTGTTTGTACGTGTGCGTGTGTATATCTATAAATATATAAATATATAGATAATATATTAAAGATAAAGGGTTAAATTGAGTTCTTTGCTAGAAAATATCACAGCCCATCAGGAGTTCTCTGTTTTTCCTGTGTTTCATATTAATGAAAATCCAGTTGGGGCTTCTGGATTTAACAAGAGAGAGCTGTTGCATTTCGGTTTGGTTCTGGGGAACGTTTTGCATGTTCCAAAATTCCCAGGTGCTCATTTGAGCACAGTAGCCCTTCCTCATGTGATGCATTGGAGACAGGGCCTTGTTCCATGGCCTCTTGTTCCAGGGATACTTTCCTCCCACATATTTTTTTCCCCTTTTGCAATTGATAATTCCAACTCCTATGCCTACTTCTGTTCCTCGCAGATGTTCAGGTGGCTTTCATATACTGCAAAGGAGATTTGAAATGGAACAATACTTTAAAGCCAGACTTGCCAACTTAAAAGAACCTTAGTCATCTGGAACTGCTACATTCACAGCCATTTAAAGATGGGCATTCTTCCCCCCCCCCCCCCACAATAGCCCTTCAGCTCCTGTCCTCTCAGTCTGTCTAGATAGCTAGAGACCACTTAGCTCACTCCTGACGGTCTTTGCCACCTTTGGGTTCAAGGTGCAAAACAAATTTATGAGAGATTAAAAATAATTCTTTACTGGTGCAATGAGGGGTGCTTTTTTACCCTCCTTCAAACACTGCCTCCTCCTCCTCTGACAGTAATATATTTACATGCAAACCACATCTGTAGCCCATTTCTTGCTATTTTAGGTAGCTTTTCCTGGAAATGGTGAAGATGAATAGTTCTCTAAAACACGCTACACACCAATTTATCTGATTCTAAGGAACACATAGGCCTACACATCTTGAATTGCATTATATGTTTATATGCTTGGAAGTGCTTTTTTAAAAGTAGCATCTACAAAAAATACAATCTACAAGCGATGGAGCTCTAATGTAATGCCTTGTTCTTTTCACTGTTGGGGAAATTTCTTGTGGCTGCAACAAGAGATGCCACTTCATATGTGGAAAATTCTCCCGTCTGTAGTACAAGTTCATTTCTGTGCATGTGCAGAATGGAATCCTCACACATGCATCCAAGGCGACTTTGGAGATTTTTTCTTTGTTTGGGGGTTTTGTGTTGGAGGGGAACCTTTGAGTCTTATTTGCAATGCCTTCTGCTTAGCCATAATAATTCTTACTAATAATAAAAAAAGGAAAACAGCTTTCCTAAAAAAAAAAAAAAAAGAAAAGAAAAAGAAAACCAACAAAATCCCTTGTATTAGCTTTTCTCAGTTATGAAATATCATTCATTTTGGAAGGGGGCTGTCTGCCATGCATAAATAAATGCTTGTCAGTTTTGTGGTTAAACAAGTACATTTTGTTCAGGTGATAAATGAGCCTCAATCAAGCTGAAAGGAAAAAAATTGCTTGAAATTTCAGAAGAAAATTTCTATTCGTAAAAATTTCTTTTTCTGTTTGTTTGTTTTTTGAAAGCACCCTGTTCTCTAAAGAATCTCTTTGTAAGATTTTTGTAAAAAAATTTGTTTTACAAGATTTTATTTGAAATTGTTTTTTGCAAGATTGTTATATTTCTGTATGAATGTATTTTTTATTGGAATAACATAAAAAAATTCTTATCAGCATCTTTGGTCAGTCTTGTTCTTCCTTTAGTGGAATCAAACTCTTACAGTGTTTTGTGTTATCTGGGTCTGGTTGCCAGAACACTTAGCCTGATTCACAGTATTAAACTTTCTCAGTTCTGGGCAAAGACAAAGGTTCTTGAAAGTATTGTAAGTCAGCTCAGGAAACAATTCATTAAGCTTTCACCAGATGAGGTACAAGATAAGCAAACGCACTTGCTTCTCTTCTAACAACTAGTCAGACCTTATAAACTGGTAATCTCAAGTGATCAATTTCTTGTATACCTTGACAGTTGGAGAAGTGACAAACCCACATCTATATCCCACCAGAGAAGTTCAGAGAGAGAGAGAAAGTCCGAAAACTCATAGGGTTCCCCAGCCCATCTGGAGAATAGTGGGAGAAGTAGACCTTTTTAAAATCTAAACATGTACATGATTGTGCTGTGAGTTTCTTAAACAGCTTGCTAACTGTATCGATATCAGCTACTTAGAGTTCTGATACGTTCAGAAATTCCTTGAATCTCCTGAGGAAGATGGAAGCAGAATTCTGTGGGCTAAATCCAACATCACACTTCCAAACATTACTCACGAATTTGGAGGGATTCCCCCTCTCCTGCCGCTTCTGCCCTCCATGCTGCTTTGAAATGTGATTTGGAGGCTTTTCCGAACTCCCCAGGCAACTTTCAGAGCATGCCTGGGAGAGGGAGAATTCCTTCCTCCTAGAATTGCTTCCATCAACAGACGTGCCCCTTTGGATCCAACCTGCCATCTTTTACGTTCGTTTTGGGGCTACATGGGAGGTAGTTAATACGTGGGGAATACACTTTATTTCTGGAAATGGGAAAATGTGTCAGGCTAAGAATTCTGTACATATTTTTAGGACCGTAAGTCAAGTCAACACCTGACATTTTAACTGGAACCATAATCTCCACCCTTCCTTTTTCAGGCTAGTTTTGTCTGCAGCATCTACCCAAGGCTCTGCCCAAGCATTAGGTGTTGCATGTTGAGAGCTGGCTAACCATTTCACCTGGACGGCCAGCCACCCCAGTTTTATTGCATTGACCAGTAAAATGACTGTGCATCAGGGAAATCACTCTGGGTTTTGAAAAGCCAGTAAGCCCTGTTTGTCTCTTCCACTATTCCAGGAGGCAGCAGTGCCTGCCAAGGTCTTGCAGCTTACCTGCACAGATTCTGCTCTTGCTCCATCCCTGACCTGACTTCAGAACCCATCTGTGACCTACCAAGCCACAAATATTTGAAATAAAAACTGGTAGCCCTCTTTGAAAAGGCAGATACATGCATCCCAGCCCTGGTTTATCCTTCCCACCAGAAGAGCTTCTGAGGAACATCTTGGCCTGAGGAGCTGAAAGAACAGACTTGGGGTAGCACCATCTAGTTTCACCTGGTAATGTCTGTCCCATGCCAGAAGAACTTCTGAGGAATATCTGAGAGGGATGGAGAAGAAAAGGGCATAACCAGCCAGTTGTGGTCTGTCCCTCCCACACCTACCAACAGAAAGGTTTCTGATGGGCATCTTACCAGATAGGAGGGGAGAAGAAGCAAATTACTCAAAACAGCTCAACTGGAGAGGGAGAGAGAGAGGCTGCAAAAGAAAGAAAAGGAATGGCTATTCCAGATGGACGATAGATGCAAGGGAGGCCTGAGGCCACCCTAGGGTCTCTAGAACTTGTGTCTCTGAGAGACAAACTAAAAGTTTGATGACACACTTTGCAGTTGTGTGGGTTCTAGCTTTAGAGCAGGCACCAGGTCCCCAATTTGGATCAGAGCCTTGGCGTCAGATAATGTGCCTCAGCCTTTTGCCTCCTGCTGCAGCCCCGGCCTCGATCCAGAACGTGACCCAGACTGGAATCACGGCAGGTTGCAAAGGTTGAAAGCCCCACACGCATAACTACCAAGTCTTTGTCTAGATCATTGCACGTGACCACTAACGTGTCTTTCTCTGGAAGAGCAAATGCCCTGTTGGCTCTGAAATCAGTGGTAGATCAGGTAATGCAGAATAAACCCAGGCATGCCATTTATTGCAAGCGAAAGAGAGCCATAAGCAATGTGTAACGTGTGGGATAGAGCTTGACCAATATCGCTTGATGTGAGCAGCAGGGACAAGTATGCTCACTTCTGGCATGCCAGAGGATGCGTTCTCGTCTTTCCAAGGGTTCTCATCAGTGCACTGTGTCTCTCGGCACCTGTGGTGCATGGAAAGGAAGGCTGCACCTGGGCTGGGTGCGCAGGCGGCCTGTGCATGGCCGGGCATCCAACAGCAGTGCAAGCAAGAGGTCCAGAGGTCCCGGTTGCCCACTGCTGTGCATAGAGCCCTACTCACCGGCAGAAGGTCCCAGGATTAGGCCCTCACACCTCCAGTTCGTGCTGGGGGAAGATCCTGCCTGAAGCCCTGGACAGTGACTACACCCCGCCCATGTTGACCATGCTGACCCACATGTCTCGATGGTCTCATGCAGCAAAAGGCAGCCTTCTTTCTCCCTCTCCCAAACTTTTCTGCAACTTCATTTCTAGAGCAGGGCCGGAAAAGGTGCAATCCTGCAAAACCCCAGAATGACTGACCATTGGACATGTTGAATGGGAGTCCTACCCCTGTACCAAAAATTGTAGAGGAGGCTGGATCTGGAAGAACACAATATTTTGTCCGTCCGTTTTGATTTTTATACTCTGCCCCATTTGCATAGACTGTGGACAGTTTACAAAAGGATCAAACCAATTAAAATTTTGGCTAAAAACTATTTGGTGGTGGTGGTGCTGGTGCTGGTGAAATTAGAAAAATCACACCAATGGCATTTCAACTAAGTGTGCTGATGCAACAGTTCCATCTAGAGAGACACATAATTCCCCTCCCTCTTCTTAACTCCTGTAAGGTAGGAAAGATAGTTTTCAAAACAGATTGGCCTCTTTTTTTAGAAAACTGGCAGTGCATCTAGGTAAGACAGTGCTTTGGAGGGATGGTGCTCCAATACGTCTCAGAAAAAACCCAGTTTCTCAAAACTGGGTTCGCCTGACCTCGTTTGTTGATTCCTATCTCTTGGAGGGCTGAATGCAGCATCCTGCAAAGCAGATCAGCAACAAGCATGTAAAAGCCCAGCTTAAAGAATGCTGTCAGCAGATGTTGCCCCAGCTCATCTAGTAAGAAGATTTTGTCTTTTTGTCTGCTTATGTGACAGGGGATGCAATATGGAGAAAGTTAGGATTGGGCAGTGCTGTGGCCAGTCATAGGGCTGAATAGGAAACTGAAGGAGAGCATGGATCCACTGGATTTCTAGAGTCTGGCTTTCCAAATTTGTTTCAGACTGGACCCAGGCTGCTGCAGAGTTTTCAAGAAGTCTCCCCTAAATCATCACGCTGCCCCCCCCACAATTCCTGTATTTATTTATTTGTTTGCTAGCTTGTTTAATTACCCGCCTTCTTTCTTTCCGAGGAACTCAGAGTGGTTTACATAATTCTCCTTCTCCTCTGAATCCTGTCCTCACAACAACAGCCCTGTGAGGTAGAATGAACTGAGGGTCTGTGTCTGTCCCAGAGTCACCCAGAGAGCTCCATGGCCAAATGGGGAATAGAACCCAGGTCTCTTGACTCCCAATCCAACCCTCTTAACTGCTACGTTACTAATGCTATTTATTAGCATGTGAGAATAATACTCCTAGGAACACACTGTGGCTTCAGGTTCAAGCTGAGGGTTGGCCCTCCAGATGTTCCAACCTACACTTTCCACCACCCCTTCCAATTTCCTGCAATAGCTGAAGCTGATGTTAGTTGTGGGCCAAAAGAGCTGGAGGACCCAAATTGTCCATTTCTGTAGTCAATCATGCACAGCAACCAAGTGTGCCAGGAACCATGGGAATTAAATTTACCATGGATCCCAAGGTCCAAGAACACTGCTGATGCCTGAAGACCTACTCTTCCCTGTGCTTGCTTCACCCCTCATAACGAGGGAGAAAAGGAACAGACCCCAGGGAAACTTCCAGACTCCCCCATGATATTAGTTAGAACATGACTTAAGCGCAGTGGTATTTATTGTACCTTCACTGTTCAAAAGACCCCAGTCTTGGAGACTTCCAAGTTTCTTGTTCCCTGATGGGCTGAAGCTGGCCCAGGAAAACGAACACTAGAGGTGATCTTCAACTCCCCATCCTCCATTTTCATGTATTTTTGCTGTATGGGCTTCCATTTCAGCAGGAGCTTCAGAGGGAGAGGGAAGGAGGCTGGGGGACTGCCCCTTTCCCGAGGGTATTTTCCTGGGGAAGGGGTGGAATAAGATATCTTTGTTCGATGCCTGTGTGCTCTGAGGAAAGATGGAAGAGAAGGGTGGGCACTAGAAGCCAGAGGTGAACCTGCTGTTTTATTTGCTTTGACTTTGGGAAGCTTTGATAGTTTCTCATTAAACTGCCTCAAATGCCTTGAGAGGAAGAAGTTATATCAATGTTGTGCTTACTAACACAAATAAGGCAACAGACCTAGATGCCTTACAAAGGACTAAATGGCACTCTATGTAACACGCAGCTGATTGGAATGTTTTGCTTACCTTAGTGTAAGTGTGCAGGGTCCCAGGCTGGATCAGGCCCTCAGCATACAAGGTAAGGAGGTTTAAACTTTCCCATCCAGGCTTGTTATATTACAAAGTCCTCCACCACCACCACGGGGTCTCAAAAATAATAATAAAGAATTGCACCAGTGAGATTTCCTTCTTGTTTTCATTGCCCCCATGTGGGGTGGATGAATTGGAGGAGGGGGCAATAGTTGGGTGGAAACTTTCAACCTCCCCCATCAACATACAGTGGTACCAAACCAGTTCAGACCTCTGTGCATCAGATGAAGGTGACTAAAAGGATGACTATCCCGTCCATGCTACTGATTTACTGTAACATGTAGTTCAGCTCTTTTCCAAAATGGAACTAATTAAAAACCAGATTAGTTTCATGCATCCAGCAGATGCCTTCCTAATGAACTGATGGACATGCATGGGAAGCAAGGATTGGCCCATCTGTACCTGGAGCACATTTCTATAAACACAACATCACAAGAAGCAGCAGAGAGGTCCACTACTCATGTGGTGATGAGTTTATTCAAACGAGATGTTTTCATACTTTACATCAATAGAGAAGAAGCAGTAGCAGAAATCACACAAGGCTGAGCCTACATTTGCCAATTATCTCTGGGTGTGTTGCATTTTTGAGCTTCCTCTGAGTAATGGTGGAATTGCCTCAACCACATCGCCTAAATAAAGGCTTGCAAGAATGCCTGGCTGGGCCATTTGCAGTATTCTGTCCTCCCTCGCCTTGCGGGGTTGGAGAGTAAGGTTGCGCTCCAAGCAAAGCATGGCGCAAGAAGGCTACTGCATAGCAACAGAGCAATAAATATTCACCAGCATGTTTGTCATGCATTTCAACATGCCCCTCATTTCACTGGCTTGCCTCACTCCTTATTCTGAAATACTGTGGATTTAAGGGCAGAGGAAGAAGAAAGGACAAAGACTACCATGAAAGGACATTCCTGGCCAATCTGCCCTTACTTTCTATAGAAGGACTCACCTATTCCCATTTCTCTTATGGGGGAGATTACGTAGCTGAAGAAAGGTGGAATCCCCCTTTTCTCAAAAACCTATTTACATTTATCTGCTCATTAAAGGCTCAGAGCAGTTGAGAAACCTGCAATCAAAACATGGACTAAACCTACAATTTATTGCCACCATTGGAGCTTGAAATATGCAAGTGAAACTGTACATTGAAACTGAGATTAAGTATGGTGTTGTGGTTGAGAGCACAGGACTGGGACTCAGACGATCTGGGTTCCAGTCCCCACTTGGCCATGGAGCCAACTGGACGATGTTGGGCCAGTCACAGACACTCAGCCCAACCTACCTCACAGCATGTTGTTGTGGGGATAAGACAGAGCTGCAGGAAAAGAATGATGTAAGCCACTTTGAGCTTGGTGTAAGAAAAAATCAGAATATAAATTAAATCCATTGAATTAATAAATGTCAGACCAGGTTTGTAAATAGCTGCTTGCCAGTTTTTAGGAAAATCTATAGAATGTGATTTTTTTAAAAATTCTCTGAGGACATCTGTGCAACCCAAATAGCTAACATCAGAGTACATCCACAGTCACCGGCAGGAGTTCTTGCTAAAAGCACTTGCTCAACCAGAGCATGGGTGTACTGCAATTGCTAAATGATTTGTCTGCATTTCAGGAAGTCCTCAGTTCAAATCTTAGTATTGCCACAAATTTGCTAAGTAGCCTTAAGTTTTAAGGGGATAATAGTGTGAGAATAGTGTGAACCAGTGTGGTGTAGTGGTTAAGAGCATGGGACTGGGACTCAGACGATCTGGATTCTTGTCCCCGCTCAGCCATGGAGCCAACTGGGAGACTTTGGGCCAGTCACAGACTCTCAGCCCAACCTTCCTCACAGGGTTGTTGTGGTGGGGATAAGATGGAGGAGGAGAATGATGTAAGCTGCCTTGAGCCCTTTGTAGGAAAAAGGCAGGATATAAATCAATCAATCAATCAATCAATCAATCAGAATTCTTATATAGTCAATGCTGTCCTTAAGAATTACAGCAAAGGAATGCAAGCCAGGTACTTTGGACACTTTGCCATCCTGCCAAGTGAAAAAAACCAAATCAAGAGGGCGTCCTCCGTGTGTTTTACACCAATGACATGCTGACACAGCCCTGTGGTTGTCATGGTGGCCAAGAAGGCCTGAGCTTCTCCAGGTTAAGCAGCTCTGAGTGGAAATTGAGATCCTCCAAAGCAATCATTCTAGGGGTCTTCAACTTCAGAAGCAAGACCACCTCAGTCTTTCATTGCCCTTGGATGTTAGATGGGGCTTTCTGTATGAAGACTCTGCTTAACAGTTCTTTATGCAGAACTGCCATTGAGACTCAGTACATGGAGAGAAGCACCAACTGTTAAGCATGTACAGACTTTGCAAAATCCATTCTATCATCACTTTGTGGTTTTGTGTTCTTTTGCCCAATCATCAACAGATCCAATTTGAACAAATGTGCCCATATGTGTTTGCACAAATTTGCACTTGTGCAAATTCACAGTCCCAAAGATGCACAATTTTCTCCCAAAGATGCAACTCTCCCCCTGCTCAAAAATGCTGATTTTCATGCTTTTGCTTGGGGCAGGGGGGAGGTACATTTCCAGTTGCTCTCTGGTTACTTTTGTACAACTACATTTGTGTAACATTATAGAAAGTTTTAAAAGTGCACTTATCCATGGACTCATGCAACTAAGGAAATGTCAGTCCCTATGAAATCAGATTCATAGAAATGAATTTCATTCATAGAAATGCAATCTCATCTGAGTCCTTTACAGATTTCTCCCAAATTCCTATCAATGGTCTATTCCAACTAACTGGGACTTACACAGAAATGTAAGGAAGCCGATGCTACCCAAGAAGGACTCAAGCTATCTAGAGTTGAACCCAGCACCTTGAAATACTCTAGGAAGGAGGTGCAATGTTACTTCCCCTGGAATGTACTACTAAGGCGCATCCCCATTGGCAGAAGGCCTGTCAACCATATTCTGATCCAACAGCCCAGCAGTCTTCCAAGGAGACCCCTGAACAGAACGCACCACAGTAGTCAAGTCTTAAGGGTAGGAGCAGCTACTTATTAGCAGGTAGAATTGCCAGCTCTGAAGCCAAACATGCTTATACCTGGATGGACTGGGAGGTGGGGCATGTCTTAAAAGATTGATTATGTACCTTTAAGTGTTTGGTCGGTCCAAGGACAGAGGGCAGTTTGAAAGCTTTCATCGCTTATGTTGTGCTGCTTTAAAAACTGGCTATGGCGAAAGAAAAAAGAGCTTTAGTCATTAGTTCTCTGGCAACTGGCCAGGCTGTTATTTTTCTGGTCATTTGGCAATCAGGTTATCTGAAGTTCAATGGTAATCATTTCTGTCTTGTTCTGATCAAGTTTTGTGGAAGGTGCTCCAATTTATTATGTTTGTTGTTGTTGTTAGATTACATCAATATCTCACCTTCTTTTCTTCTTGTGAGGATCCCAAAACAGCTTAAACAGTCTTCCTCCACTCCATTTCATCCTCAAAAAAACAACCCTGTGAGGTGGCTAAGCCAAAAGGCAATGACTGGGTCAAAGTCACCAGTGAGCTTCACAGATCTCCCAGCTCCCCAGTCCCATCAACATGGGTAGTGAAAAGTAATTTTCTAGCATCCCACTCAAGAGCAAATCTGAACACACAGCAAAATCCCAGGGCAGTTAGTTTAAGTCTGATTCTAAAAGTGGTCCCTGATTTGTTTGTGTGTGGCGGGGCGTACTTTCTTCCAAGTGCTCTACTCATCCTTCAACTCCTATCCTAAAGACTTACCAAGCAGAGACTGTAGTTGCTTTTGTTGTACTTATCAAAGCTTACAGAAAGCAAATCAGCTTTGATACACCAGCCGAGTTATACAATTTCCACCTTCCTGTCCACTTTACCGGCTCCTGTATTTTCTGCTGCTGGAATTGCACAATAAACTTTGAAGGAAGGTAAACCTCATGCCACTCTATAAATGGGATAAACAAAGCTTTCCCAGTTAACAAGAGTGATGTGCCTTGTTCTTTATTGCTATTATTTATAGAACATCATGACCGTTCAGCAAAACAGAAATGGAGTTTTGGGGAAGGGCTGAGCTAGTGGGACCAGGTACATTCCAGAATTCTGCGGGATGGAGTGAGCTGTGTGTGGTGCTTTGGGAAAGACACTGTGGTTAAAGTTCATTGAAAAAGAAAGGGAGTTCTGAGTGCAGACTAAGAATGAGAGACACCCGGGGAAATCGCCTTTCTCCAAGAGTACTAAAAGGACAGGATAAAGATGCTGTATTTGGCATTCACGGTTTCCCACATGAATATGAGACATTCTTATATATTTATTGCAATTCTAGTGAAAGACACTGGAAATCAAGGCTGCTCTCTGGCATTATTTTTATTCTAACACGTACGAGTAGTTGAAAATTTTGTTTCAGTCCAGTTTTGATCAAAGTTTAGGGTTAGGGTCAGTATTCACAAAATTCTTCATGCTTAGAGTACAAAACTTGGAGAAGGAGAAGGAGAAAGCTAAACTGACAAATTCACCCATGGAGGGCTTGAACTATTTAGCTCTTGAAAGTTTGAGTTTGTACTCTTGTGTGTTCAACCCTGTAAGTGACTAATTAGGGTCATCAGTTTTTATTTTGACAGATGTCTCATCTTTAACAGTTCCATGACAGTCTCCATGCTGGGAACAGCTGCAGCTCTTGAACTGGGCCAGTGCTTATAGGTGAGAATTTTGTTCCAGTTCATTTTTGATAAAGATTTATCAAAATGGTCAAGGTTCATATCTAAGATCTTACTAAAATGTAAGACTGCAGTTAAATCATCATCATCATCATGATGTTTTAGGAATTATTTAGGTTATATGTTATTATATCCTGCTTTTCTTCCTCTTGCTAGGAACCTGAGACAGGTTCAAAGGCTCTTCTCCTCTTCATTTTATCCCCACAGCAACAACCTTGTGAGGTAGGTTAGGCTGAGAGAACATGACAGATCCAAAGTTGCTGAGTGAGCTCATTGACTTAATTATGCCATGTGAATTTCAAAAGGCATTCACTGTGATTCAGACCATTATTTTTTTTCCAAATAAGAAATTAGGATTTCTTAATTTCAGTGGGGCAGACTCACTACAAGTTAACAATGCCAAAAACAGAAATGGAAAAAATATGATAGGCAAGATGCTTACCAGCTGAGATCTGGCACCTGCCCTGTTATGCAAAGCATATGCTAATGAAGCTGGCCACAGTAACTGAAACATGAGCATTTGAGGTTGTATTCTAGTTAATGTGTTTTCATAGTGGCCTATATGACAAATTGCCTGCCCTTACACTAACACCTCTTCCTCCCTCCCCTCCCTCCTTTTAAAAAGCCACAATGTTTCTCTCCACCTTTGACCTATTTCTACAAACAGAAAATACTTGTCAGAATTCGGCACAAACATTTTCACTGGTTTGTACTCTTGAAACAAAATTGATCGTATTCAATAACTTCTTATAGTTAAAGCGCAAAAGCAAGTATGCAGTTTGAATGCTAGGATTGCAGGAGAAGTCCATTTCAGGGTAGCAGGCATAATAAGAAGCACGTGGGCCTATCTTTTCATTTCAAGCTAAAGTTGACTTGTTACAAAAGATGCAGTTGAGGAGAGATATCGTTGATCGGTAAGAAAGATCATCTTCCACGTAGCGATAAAATAGGAGGAAAAGCATGCTCGAATTTGTCCAAAGAAGGCCATTATCCTGGCAATGGAAGAGACCTAAGGGCCCCCCTTCATTTGCAATCCCTTCCATGGACACACAGGATCAGTTGTCAGTACCTAATGGAAGGTCTTCAATCTTCTCTCAAATCATTCTGACGTGTTATGCTAAGATTATCTTTCTTGCTTCGTGTTGGATCTTTCCAGTGGAATTGCCTCATGCCACTTTAGGGTTTGTTTATTTATTTATTAGGTTTCTATCCTGTCTTTTTTGTCCTTTTTTGAAAGAACTCAAATCTGTGTACATTGTTTTCCTCCTCCTGCTCTCTGTCTTATCCACACAACAACAACCCTGTGAGGTAGGTTAGGCTGAGGGACTGTGACAGGCCAAAAGTCACCCAGTTGGGTCCACGGCTGAGTAGGGACTAGAACCCAGATCACCTGAGTGTCAGACCTGTGCTCTTCACCGCTGTACCACACTGGCTTAACTATTCTGGAGGGAGAACCTGAATTTTTGTTCTTTCCCTTTAGGTAACTCTAAGAGAAAAATCTTTGAAATGTCTCTTTCAAGTGTGTGTGAGAGGGAGGGAGGAGGAGGAAGAGGAAGAGTTATCACATCGTCTGTGAAACGGCCAGAAACAAAAGTTGTGTTTGAAATTCTCAGCTGGATTTGTGGTTTGTAAATCTCTCTACACATTATAAATCTATCATCTTCTCTTTGCTGCAACGGGCAAAAAAAGGGCAGAAAGGGAAGGGAAGAGATGGGAGAGGACCTCAACACCAGTCTCTGTTTTGGACATGAAGCTTACTATGTTGAGTAATCCTTACTATATTGAGTAATTACAGTAACCAGCCACTGATGGTACTGTGCCAGCGGACAGATGTCATCATGCCTATGAAGTGACTTCTGCATTTTCTCTGTATGTTGCCATTTTGATAGGTACATAGTGTACCCAAGATGTGCTGAATGCCCTGCTCTCTGCCTAAGCCCGTTCCTGACTGCACCCCAATTGCTCAAGCTGGGAATGACCCCATCAGCATGTACAGCTTGGGGCAATCCTAAAGGCACAGATGATCAGTGCAGTATCTAGGAGCACTGGGGTGAGCCATCCTGTGCTGCGCTTATGTAACACAGTACTTTTAGGACCATATTCACTCAGATGATGCTCTGCTCTATCCTAGAAGTTCTGAGTACGTATGATTTGCTTGTAAAAACCAGCAAGATAAAGTGTAATACACTTCATTCATTACTTATGCTACCACATTTAAACTTGGCCATGAAATGCTATTCAAACAAAAAGCTGTTTTTTTCTGGGTTTGTAAAACCTGCCGGGAGCATTCTGTGTATCGGGCACATGGAGCACAGGGAAGCCCCAGCTTGGAACCAGAACTGCTTTTGTGCAAACAGTGTCCTTTCAGGCCACATAAAACCAGACAAAGGTGTAGGCCGCAGCCAGTTCCAAGGGTATAGCTTTGTGGGGGGAAATCAACTTAAGCTTTAAAATCTCCATTACCTGTTTCACTGCTGATGACATGTAGAAATATTACTTCGAGTGTACCTTTTGCTCTTTCTCCGGTCTACTTTTTTCTCTTCCCCTATTTTTTTTTAAATCGCATAATCCTTAGCAGTAAGTAAGTATGACAGGAAGATGAAGTGGAAAATTAAGGATTATTAGAACCATTCTATGTCAAAGGGATCGTGTTACAAATGCGATTTTAGCCGGCCCAGTTTGGGAGATAATTAAGTGGGCATGTAGCTCGTCGGACTGTGGCGTGAGGCGGCAGAAAGCCACTGCCATTGTTTAAACCCTAGTAAGTGACATTTTGCTGTATTTGCGCTCAACTGAATTAAATATTGGGCTAGGTATGCTGTAGAATGGAAGGCACTATTGAAGTGTAACTAAGAACATTGTTACACAAAGAGCAGGTTTCTCCAGAACGGAGAAAGGGTGAGTTTCCCAACATACTTGAATCAATCAATCAATTTAAATTAAATTAAATTAATGTAATTTTATTAGGTTTTATATTCATATAGACTTATGCCATAGTTTTATTCTTTTATAATGTATTTTAATTGTCTGATATTAGCTGCCTAGAAATGCCATGGGTGAAATAGGCAGCATACAAATGTTTTGAATAAATAAATAAATTCCTGAACCCATGCTGTAGGTCTAAGCTATCAAGAATGGAAATTTCTGATGCAAAATGGGCGCAAAATTGACAGAAGGGTGGGCCACCAGACCTTAGTAAAAGAACTGAAAAGAAAATGACTTTATACACATCTATGGTGCGGCCAGACCTAGAATACTGTGTACAGTCCTAGTTCTCATACCTCATTTTTCCTTTCTCCCATAATACCAGAACCCAGGATCATCTCATGAAGCTGACTGATAGGGAATTCGGGACAGATAAAAGGAAGTACACATCACATAGTTAAACTATGGAGTCCATTCCCATGAGATGTAGTGTCCGCCTCCAATTTGGATGGCATTATAAGAGGATGAGACAATTTCACGGAGGAGAATGTTGCTAGTCTGGATGGATGTTCTCTACATCCAATATCTATGTGCACCAATTGCTGGGGAATTTGGACAGAAGGTGCTGTTGGATTCATATTCTTCTCACAGGCAGTTGGCTGGCCGCTGTGTGACCAGAAATGTACTAGATGGAACCTTGGCTGAAGCCAGCATGGCTCTTCTTATATTCTTAACCTAGCCATACTGAATATATTCACGTGGTAGGGATGCAGCGAAATGAAATGAAATGAAATTTCAAATTAAATATGAAAAATTTAATCTATGAAATATCCATAGATTAAATCAACCATGATGAAAAGGCTTCACAATTCAAGTCCAGATACATGCTCAGATGACTTCTTGGGATTAAAAATGCGAGGGAAAGCATGTAGCCCAATTGGAGACCTAAATGCTGAGCAAGTACCTATGAAAGAAGCAAAGGGTGAGGGATGATAAAGAGTAAATAATGACTGAGAAGACCACTTGGAAAAAAGGAAACCTGTAAACTGGATTGTTAAGTTCCAACTTTCATTTCCTAGAACAGCCTCCATCAGCTTGGTGCTCTCCAAAATGATTGTTGCAACTTATGGGAATTTTATCTTTATGCTATAGACGAAGCCATACTGTGCAAGACTGTTGCGGTAAGGCATGTGGAGAGCCACACAAACATCCTCCTGCACATTTGGGACTGATAAAGTCAATCTAAGTTTATTTCACTCTGCGCTGACCTGGTTACTTGATTGCTTTATGGTCAGGATTTCTCAAGCGATTGCCTAAACATGCTTTTTGGCAAAAACAGATATAATTGTAAAACAGGCTGATTCTCATGTTGTCCTCTCTTGCTCCTGAAACCCCTTTTTATTTTTAATACTTTGAGATGTTTGATTATTGTCTTCCAGGATGAGAAAACCAAGTGCCATGGAGCTTCTCGTTTAATTTATAGATTTTTCCATCATGGTCAAACCAAACATCACTGCAGCAATTGGTGGAGTGGAAAAAAGGGATGCAGTGGAGGATTGCCACATATGAAGGACTGGTTTGCTAGTTGTCTCAGGGATTGGAGGACCAGCAGCTTGTCAGATTTATTTAGGTATTGTACAACCACAATTCAAAGAGCCACTGGGGAGAACCAGGTTCAAAACTTAATCAAAATAAAATTAATATGCTCCCTGAGCATATTCTGAGCATAAGGATTTGCTTTCAGTGGACAGAACTCACTGGTTAGAGGCATGAAAATCTGTATACCTTGATCTTACTGAGGTTCTCCATTTCAGTCTGGAAGCTCATCTTAATTTACTTTGATATCAGGTTGTAAACCCCTCCCCCACAAACATTAACAAATCTTCTGTGCTTTCATATATACACAGTGTACATTGTCATGAATCTGCGTACATCTTTTCAAAGGCATGGACTTTTTATGACCCCAAAGACTAGCAGTGACCTGGATAGGTATGTGGAGGCTGAAAAACCAGTGGTACCAACTGCAGAAAGTTTAGGTTTGAGCAAGACCTAAGCTTGAGATTCCCCAGGTCGATCTCCAAGCCTGAGAGCCCCCGAGCCCAGCTCTGGAACTGGACCAGCACTCTCTTTTCCAAGAGCTCCACGTTCCATGGAGCTAGTGGGCAAGAGCTCCTGTGGAGATGAGGAGTGCTAGGCCAGAGATTTGGCAACTTAAGGCTAAATTGTGCAGCAAAGGACAGAGTCTAGAACTGTAGCATACAAGGTGTCAAGAGCTGTTCCCTTCCCTCTGGTTCCAAAACTCAGTGCAAGCCGCTGAAAATATTTTTTTTCATATTCAACGTTTTAATACATTGTTATTGGCTTTTATTGTGTTTTTTATCTTGTAATGGTGAGCCACCCAGAGGTGGTGTTGCACAATTGGGTGGCATACAATTATCTTAAGTAAATAATAAATAAATGCCATTCTTTTAGCGAGGCTCCTTGGGCAAAAGAACAATTGAGCTCTAAACTGCCTTCTACCAAAGCTGAAAGGAGAAGCCTCTGCTCAGGTAAAGAGCTGAATCCAAACTGGAAATTTCCCCTCAGTCCCTCGCTTTCCAGGAAAACTTCTGCTCCCACCCTCAGGGCAGGTGCTTTAGAGACAGACAGTGCAAATGGTGAAGCTTGCTCTCCCAATGCCTCCCCAACGGTCAAGGATGGGGTCTTGCGCATGTCTCCCCTGCCCTCCCCTCCAGAAAACCCTTCCTCCCCCTTCCAAAACAGGCTGGTTCCCACACTCGACCTGAGAAAATTCACTCGGCACAGTAGAAGAAGCTTCAAAGCCTTTAGGAAGCCCTTGGTTCTTCACCTGTGCAGAACAGTCTGCCAAGTGTGAAAACCTGGGCCACTCTCTGTTCGGTCTTCAACCTTGTAGGAGCAAGCTGCTTCCTAGGAGCTCTTCTAGGCCTCTCTTGTTCATAATGCCATGTGCTTCTGCTCAGATCAGAACAGTGGGGTGGAGAGAACTCTCCGATTATGAAGGTATGTGGGGCAGGTTCTCCAATGTAGCCTGGGAGAGGATGGAACTTGAGACAGGTCCATGTCCAAAGCTGCTCCATATTAGGTTGCATATCTGTAGCCGCTGTACCACTTTTAACAAAACTTGTAATAAAAAGCTGACCTGTCATTCTTGAGATATCCAGTCAAAACAAGATTAGCTTCCAGTTGGCCCAGCAAGAGACTTGTCTCATGACATTTCAAGTCAGGAGATAAATGTTTCTGTTTTCAGTAGGTGCCTGTTCAAAAGCAAAACACAGTACAGGCCACCAAATCTGCCTAGAGAATTTCATTGATGGGTCTACTGAAAGTCAATGTTATGGTTCAGGGCCAAATTAATATCATTTGTAATGTTGTAAATGCTTTAACTTTTCCAGATGTCAGCTTTGCAAGGCCTGGAACACTTTCAAAATGTGGATTAAATCATAAGGTTCTAAATCACCATCTCTGCATCTCCGAGTGTTCACAATATTAGTTACCCCATCAAAACAGACAGCTCATTGTGGCATCACCATGTAGCCAACACAAACAAAAGACTGAGGCTTTCTCTTTTTAAATAGATATGCACATGCATATATGACCAATACAGGATGTGATAGAACTTTCTGAAGCTGGGACTTCTGTGATGAGAATGATTAAAGCAAACGCCATGAGCACATCCGCATATCATGACAAGCAGCTCTGGCAATAAGTATGCTGGTTTGGTTGTCATGTGAACAACCCTAGTGAGCCCCAACAGATAAACAGACTCACCATGGATTGTTTTCAAAGGTGGGGCTGAGAATAGATGCTTAGGAAGAAACGTGTTGGACCCACCAAGGGACGTGTGAAGAAACCAGTTAGGAAGTGGGCATCCTTCAGAGGTCCTCAGCTTGGCTCCCTGGACTCCAGCTCTGTCTGAAGCCCACATTTGCACTGGCATTGGCAGGAAGTGAATTCAAGCATAGTTCTCCTTCTACACACATGACTTGCAGGTTTTGAGGGCTTCTACAAAGAATTAGGTGCACAAATTCTTCTACAAAGAATACTTTGCACAAAGAATTACATCCTTTGCATATTTTGCACAAACGTAGTCAAGGTGTGCCAGAAAGTTATGAGAATGATATTTTAAAAATCCTTTGATGGAAAAATTTTACAAGTGAACATTGTCTCCTTCAAAGTATGCATCTTGTGAGTCTATGCAACTCTCCCAGCGATTTTTCCATTCTTCATAGTATCCCTGGATGTCTTCAAGTGGGGTGGCATTCAGAGCCTGCGTAATAATTCTTTGAACGTTATCTACACTACCAAAATGGTGTCCTTTCAAACCATTCTTCATCTTTGGGAAGATGAAAAAGTCTCACGGAGCCAAGTCGGGGCTGTAGGGTAGATGGGGCAGCACCATGGTGTGTTTTTCAGCCCAAAGCTCTCTGCCAGCCAAAGCACTGTGACTCAGTGCGTTGTTGTGATGAAGGATCCAAGATGAGCTGATCTCACCTTGTGCAGATGATGGCACAGCTTCTTCATAAGTTTCCTCTCCATTTCCAAAGTTTCTGATGCACTTTTACCCAATTTCATACAATTTTATCACGAACCGCTGTCCCAAACTCACTTGCATTTGTCTTAATATGAAGCACTTGAACGGGGTGCCACAAATGTGATTGTCTCGGCTCTGGCAGGGCTGGAATGCAACTGATCAGTGTTCCAACGCCCACCTGGCACCCCACCCCAAGCGCCCCTGGCCAGCTTCTCCCCTCACAGAGCCCATCTCGAGCATAGGAACTTCATTCTCATTACTTTCTGGACACACCCTGTATATACTTTACACAGAGAAATCACTGGTGGTCCTGAGTGTTTGTGGAATAGTTCTCAGCTCAGCTTACTTCCTCACCAGGGCCAAGCATGGGAAAGAAGTCCAGCAAGCGCAAGAGAGCTGGATTTTGGCCTGATCTTCACACCCCTAATCCCACATCAAAGTTTCCATCTGTAATTACTTGCCTCCCCACTTAATGCTTCCAAGCAATAGTGGCAGTCCTGTTGGTGGTGGTGTCTCAGTGTGCTGCCTACTTGATAGTTTAGGAAAACTGTACTTATTTCCCACCATATGGATATTTTACATCAGATTGAAATTCGGGGGTGGAGGATTACTTGACTCCCTTCAGCATAGCATCAGACCTTCCTGTTAGCCAGCCATCAAAGAGATTCCCAAGGACAGGCTATTCCTTTTGAATCTCTCACTTCATAAATATGCATCTTTGGCTTTCAAAGACTTTGAAGCCCAAGGAGGTGAATGCAGTCAAACCTGCTAAGGAAATACAGCTACAGCCTGCCTGTGGATCCAACTGTTCAGCGTCTGAAGAGCTCCTTTTAATAGCGCTGGTTCAGCACTTCCAAGATGGTGAATTATCAGGACTTAACAGCAGGAACGGCCAGCTTTCAAAGTTCACCCTGTCACAATTTCTTTTCGTCAACACGTTACATTCTTGAGTTAGTAACTACATCTCAAGCATCTTTGCTTCCCAAAGAATTATTCCTCAAAAGTTCATGATGGGCCTTTTCCAGCCGTGCTCCTCTGTGGAAAATCTCTTTGCTCAGGGACATTCCCAGTCCCCCCCTCCATCCCCAATTCCCCAGAACGGACATTAGCAGCCAAATACGTTGGGTGGAAAATAATGAGCAAGTGAAACATATGCAGCGGCTACGTGTGTTCAGTAATGCGGCAGACACACTGGTGGATAATCAGTAGGCAAGCCCTGAACAACCAACTCCAGCCTCCCAAAATGGGCAGAAGGGGCAGTAAGACTAAGCCACTCCTAAGCAACGGCAGATGTCCACCCGTGTTCACCTTGTAGACCAGTGGAATGGAACCTCCAGCCCACCGTTCTAACCCATTGCATGGATGCTCCCTCTGCCGCTCACACAGGGTTTCTTTGCTCTGTGGGCCCAGTCCCCTGTCCAGTCTCTGCCTCTAGGAATTGACCAGGGCCTGGGAAAGGGTAGGAATCCTTGTCATCTCCACTCTTTGCTGGGATATTACTGGGGGATTCCCCTTAGCACATCGCTCACCCTCTCAACTCAATCGTCGTTAATTATTTTAACTGCTTTTGACCTACTGTTAACTATTTTTAACTGTTTCTCACTTTTGCAAGTTGAAGGGTTTATATTATGTCTTACTATGCGGTGAGCCACCCAAAAATGGTTTACCTATAGAAAGGGAATGATTAATGAAGTGGGAGGGGGAATGGCTTGCCAAGAGTTTCACCGGCACCATGCCTTCCACCACCACCCCATCGAATATTACCCTAAATTGCTTTCGTAGGACTAAGCCTGTCACTCTTTTTCTAGGCCAGCTCAACAGATTGCAGACTAAGGACCGAAATGCAGGTGCAGATGTGTGTGTGTGGGGGGGGGGGGGGGGGGTGTCTGTGTGTGTTTTCAGCCCTGAGTTGAACTTTGAAAGTTTTCAGCATCATGCATTTTGGGCAGATTGTAACAGGTATCTATTGTCTAGCAATTGTTGCTCTTGTTGCTATGAAATTGCATTGCTATCCTGTCTTGTTTCTCCTTTTTTCCACCCAAGGTGGCTTACGTTGCTCCATTTTATTCTCACAGCATCCATCCTGTGAGGCAGGTCATGATGAGAGCCTGTGTCAGGCCCAAAGTCACCCATTGAGCTTCCTGGCTGAGTTAGTCCAGCACTCTGCCCAGGATGTCACGGTGGCTCTAAGAATATGACTTACTTTTATTAAGTCAATTATACCCCACTTCCAGGACTGCAGGTGGCGCAGTGGTTTAAAGTGCTGTGCTGCTGGGCTGGTTGATCAAAAGGTCGCCGGTTCGAATCTGCACAATGGGGTGAGTTCCCGTTGCTCCGTCACAGCTCCTGCCAAACTTGCAGTTAGAAAGTGTGCAAATGCGAGTAGATAAAAAGGTACCACTTTGGTGGGCAGGCAACAGCATTCCATGCACTTCGGTGTTTAGTCATGCCGGCCACATGACCGCGGAGACTGTCTGCGGACAAATGCTGGCTCCCTCGGCTAGGAAACGGAGATGAGCACCGCCCCCTAGAGTCAGGCATGACTGGTCTTAACGTCAAGGGGAAACCTTTACCTTTACCTTTTTACCCCACTTCCACCCCATTTCTTGTACTTGCCTTCTTTGCCTTTCTACTTGGCCTAATCCTTCGCTTCCATCCTGTGAGGTAAGTTAGGCTTCAGCTTGCCCAAAGTCAAGCACCGGCCAAGTGGTGGATTCAGCTCCAGGCCCTTTCAGGTCTACATTCTGGTGTTCCGACCTCTGCACCTTGTGGACTTCAATACAACAGCAGTACACATCCTGTCCACCCATCCTGGGGATATAATGGTTTTTGATACTGAGTATCTTATAATCTAAAGGATGGAGCTTGGGGACGGGTGGAGCAACTAAGCCATGGAAGACAGACTGCTGAACTATGAACACAGAAACAAGAGAGATCAACCAGCAATTGACACTGGAATGTTTGTAGCTAAGGTGAGTATTAAAGATGAAACCTCAGTGTGGGCAGAAAGGTGCTGGGACCATTGCTAAAATATTACATCCGTTTTCCCTTCTATGCTATTAACAGGCAGACATCCAAGAAGACCTTGTTGTTTGTTTTCTTGGGGTTTCTCTTTCCTGGAAATGTGACTTGTTACAGTGGATACATCTTTACAGTGGATACAGTGGATACCGCCAAGGAAGATAAGGCAATAAGTAGTCCAACTTCTGATGATATCCAATAGGCACTGATGAATTAATCTCGTGCTCTGAAAACTACAAGATGCATTTGTTTAATACAATCACAGAGTTGCATAGGAACTGCTCTCATTTCCAGCTGTGAAGTAAAAGGTGAAGGCAGCAGGTGATGAGAGTAATTTAAAGAAAAGCATCCTACCTCCAAGTATTTTCTTTTTTACAAAATGCAATGTGCCAAATGGAACCACTATAAAGGCCAGGTGCCTTGGTTCAGCACAAAGTCTCCGTTGTTTTCAAAAGCCTTAAGTATAGACCAACCGGTAGACGGGGACTGATTAGTGGGTTTGGTGACTCAGCATGTTTCATTCCTGGCTGATTGTGTGAGGATTATGTTTTGTGTACCTGGGAGCAGATGCACTTTAACAAGCTAAATGATTCAGTTTAGGCTGTGGGAAAGGACTGTCTGTGAAACCTGCTTGGGGGAATCCAGCAAAGAAACAAGAAAAGAATGCAGTTGGAGCAAAATTTGCCGCACACCTTCACACCATTGGATTGTCTTTTCGCTGCCCGTTTCTCCTAACAAATAATGGCCCTCGAGCCAGCCTTGAGCCTGGCTCTAAGAAAACAGAGCAGATACCTCCGCAGCCAAAGGCAATGCTGCATTTCACCCGACCTTCTGCTATTTTGCTGTTAGAGCTGTGTTAGGGGAGGTGGAATATTGGAGGGAGAGATGGAGCTGAATTCTGCATCCAGAGCCATCTCATGGCCTTTCATCTCTGGTTCAGCTTTCTTGATGTGGTACCCTCCAGCTGAATTGCACAACCCTTCCCATCAGGTCAGCATGATCATGATGGGAACTGTGATCCAATGCACCAGGCGACCACCAGGTTGGGAAAGCCTGGATTTGCGTCTGTTTCTCCCTGCCGTTGCCATTTTGTTGGTATTGCCACTAATCACAGACCTGCTTTGCCAAAGCTTCAGTGCTCACAACCCACCTAGGAGCCCAAAGCTCCTTCACAGACAAGTGGTTTTATGACTGGTCCTACCTGGTCTCATATATCCATGTTGGGGATCAGCTCTGTGAAGGGTCCGGTCCTTCCTCATATCTGAAGATTTTGGAAAGTTGTTGTTTTCCAATAAATCAGTCAGTGGTGGATTAGATGGGCCAATTATTGGGCAGCAAAAGGCAAATTATTACTGATGTATTTTACTTATTTAGCTAATGTATAACCCTATTTTCTTCCATTGTTCCTAAATTGATATGTTCATCTATTAATATCTAGACATTATTCACAGAATTAATCTGAAGATTAATGCAACTGAGAAAGGAGTGCTTTTGTTTTGGCTTGTTTTATTAAACATCACATTAGTATACTTTAAGAATGGGTTTGGACATTTGCATTGCAACCACATTCCTGCATAAATATCACTTTGGAATGTCTTGCTCAAATTTGCCCACCATTATTATGAGGTAGCCCCACCTGTGTGTTTTGACAAGTTTTGCATTCTTTCCTGCACTCTAATACGGTTTCACAACACTGCTTACGTCGAAGCTTTTGTGCTTCCTGCATCAATAAATCACACTGGAAAGCAGCATTGACCAAAACATAGCTCTGAGTTCAAATTGGCACTCTTTCACTTTCCATCTCCCATTAACCATTCTGTCAGCTGAGATGCATTCCATATCAAAAGATGTTCCTTTCACTCAGGAGAAACACCAAAAATATTCTTTTTGTGTAATTTAAACTGCTTCAACTATGCCTGGATGAGACAGAAGACTCTGCAATGGGCTGTACTTGATGGAGAGACTACTTAAAATCCTAGAATAGTAGAGCTGGAAGTGGCCATGAAGGCCACCGGGTCCAACCCCTGCTGGTGCAGGACACCACGTTACACCATCCCACTCAGATGGCTGCCCAGTTTCCTTCTAAATGTCTCTACAGTGGGAGAGCCCACCACCTCTCTGGGCAGCTGGTTCCACTGTCGTACTGCTCTGCCAGTGAGGAAGCTTTTCCTGATGTCCAGCCTGAATCTGGGCTGCCACAACTTGAATTGATTATTCCGTGTCCTTCACTCTAGCATCAGCAAGAAGAGATCTTGACCTTCATCTTTCTGACAGCCTTTGAGGTACTTATAGAGGGATGTCATGTCCCCCCTCAGTCTTCTCTTCTCAAGGCCGAACGTCTTCCAGGTGAACTTGCTGCTAGCAGAATTCCTGCCAAACGTCATCCCACAGAAGTTGTATCAGTCTTCAGGAAAAAAAATAAATCCAGGCTGGCACATATTCCATGTCCAACTGATGTGCAAGGGTGCGGTTCAGGATCTGCTTTCCATGAGATAAAAAGACTTCTGGATCCAACCACATATATGTAATATTGCATAATAATTTATAGAAACAAACAGAACAACCATGAGTCAAATGTTAGCTATTGGTACCATAAAGATTCATTATGATTTTTAGAAAGGCCTGGCTTTCTAGTGATGGGAAACATGTGAGAGCCAATGTGGTGCAGTGCTTAAGAGTGTCAGACTGGGGCTCAGGTGATATGGGTTCTAGTCCCCACTCAGCCGTGGAGCTCACTGGGTAACTTTGGGCCAGACATAAACCTTCAGCCTAACCTACACCGCAGGGTTGTTGTCATGGGGATAAAATTGAGGAAGAAAATTGTGTAAGCCACCTTGAGTTCCTTGGAAGGAAGAAAAGCAAGATATAAATAGATAGGTACATATCTTTGCATTCCTCTTACTCTTCCCTGTGTTATCACCATTTTTCACGCATCTCCCCTAAATTTGTTAGAATTGTATAATTGCGTCAGGGCTCCTTTGTCTCAACATCCAGCAAAATAGCTCTTGGTTTAGTCAGGACATTTGGAGAGAAGTATCTTTATTGGTTTCGCTTTGTCATCTTTTATGCCTTACCTGTCCTGAAATCTGTTCTCTGAGTGCTTGCAATTCACTAGGTGAGATATTTAAATTTTAGCTTACTTTTTAGCTTTTTGTGAGTGCATAGAAAATGGCTTTCAGGCAAGATAAAAGAGAGATCCAACAACCAACCAGCAAAGCTAACTGAATATTGTTTGCTGATGCTTGACTATCATAGTTCAATTTATATGTCTGGCCTAAACCAATAAATATTTTATAGGACATTGAAATAGAGCACCCCAGCACAATTGCAGAACTCTGCCAACGTGAAAATTCAAGGATAGGCTTGAAAGTGGGATTAAAATACAGAGAAGATGCATTGGGATCACCTATTTTCCATCACTGTGGTGCAGAGTTTGTCAAAAACAATGATGACTCTTGTCCTCCACACCACGTGGTACCAATGATCCTGCACCCAGGCCCCCATTGGTTGATGGACTGCATGGTTTGCCTGAATCAGATTCCAAGCATGGTCACCGACACCTCAGCTAAAGGTCTCAGTCCAGAAGACTAGGTCCTCTGCTTGACGCCCAGAACATCTTCTGCCAGTCTAGATGGACCCTTTGTTAGACACACCATAAAACAGGAATGTATATCTGACATCAGATACACAATGAACATGAGTTGGTCCACAAATGTCTGTTCATTACTTTATCATTGCTCTATCCTTTGGTATCTTTCATGTATGAATGAGCCATAATGCAGTGGCGGGTATTTTGGCCTGCAACTCCCATCAGCCCTAGCCTGCAGCATACCCAATTATGAGGAACCATGGGAGTTGTAGGCCAACATTATCTGGAGCAGTACAAATTGCCCACCCCTGCCATGATCACACAAACCCAATGGAAAGAACATTTTAAGACCTCAAAGAATAATTTTATATCAGGTTATGTGTGACCTGCTGGTTATTTGGTGCAACCTAATTCATTGGTAGAAAATATGATTTCTCCTTCCAGTTACTTGGAAGCAAAGATAAATGTTGAGATATTTAATTCTCTAGAAATCCCTTTCTTGACATCCTATTGTGCACTTAAAAAGAAAGACACAGCGCCCTTTGATCTGTGTCATATGACCAGGTACCACTTTATGTCAGCTCCATCATAAAAGGCTGCCTTCATCTTTGCCCCAGCCAGCACTTAATAATATTGGGTGCCCTTCTGTGCTCCAGCTCTTTAAGCATCTTTTGATCTGAAATTAGATTTGTTTCCTCCTGGAAACAGAACAGATCCAGAATGTTCCCATTGTCCTATCAAACGTTCTTGACAGAGGGTTAATTTGGGACCTGTGGTTGAAACTCCCTCAAAAGACATAGACAGAGCTGATTGTCAGGGCATCCATGAACAAAGCTGAATTCTGCCCCTTACCTTGAGAATTACCCAGTAGGAGTGATTGAGAAGAATGGTTCCCAGAAATGCTGCATTCTATTGCAGGGAAAAACAGCATGAATGACTAATGTGCCTTCCTTTTGAACATCATACAGCATGTTCCCACAGGAAAATTCAGAAAGCTGTCTTCTCATGCCTTCTGCAAACATGTTGGGTGCGTGCGCCTTGTCACAGGGATGAAGCACAGAATCTTGCATCGCACACAGGAAACATGGAATAGGGAGGTGCCCTGTGACAAGTTTCATGCAACCACCCAGATTGCTTTGGAGCTGAAGATGCAGAATTCTGAGGCAGGGTGAGGGAGGGTATTTGGAAGGATGGGGAGGGATAAATGCATTCCTCAATGTGGGAAGCGGCATTTCTGTCTTTTAGAATAGGGGGGAAATGCACAAACCATCAAATTAGCAGTAGACAGGGAAAGAGGTGGCATTGGGGAAAGGAGACATGGTCCTTTAGGGAAGTTCAGAGGGCTGTACTGGGAGCCCCGCAGGATAAGATCTGGATCCCAGACTTGAGATAGCTTTGTGTTGTTCATCATAAATGAATACACAGACATGGCTTAACTTCCTAAACTCAGAAAGTAACATGAGAATGTGGCAATAGAATTCTGTTTTCTTACTTGGGCCCATTTTTCAAGGAATTGGAAACCAGTTTAATGAAAGCATATTTTATATTTTACTTCTTCAGCTACCAAATGTTTTATGATACCAGCATATTGTATTCAAAGAATTGCATTAGCCAAGTGCTTAATATTTTATAATTGCACTCCCATTTTACATCCGATTACTTAATAGTGTTTCTTCAAAATGTACTGTATAAGCTAATGTTCTGCAGAACAATAGGATGTGATAGTCATAATAAAAAACCCTCTAATTTGTTTTTTTCCCATTCTCTTGTTCTCTCTGGGGAGATCGCGAAAATGTAAAACTTGCTATTACGTTACATGCTTGGCTCTTCACTTTAAATTTAGAAAGCACAACTGCGCAAGATAGGCAATGCTGATCTAAGTCAGAGCAAGAGGGGAAGAAGAGAGTAAGATTTGTTTTTCATTACTCTGCATGGAGAGTTGCAATCGTGTTTAATTCTATCAAGAACACTTCTCCCTGATTAAAACTTTCCGGACAGGGTGACATATCCCCAAAGCATGTGATGTGTATACCGGAGTTAACTTTTCTGACTCAGTGCTGACTGAACATGTGGTCACTCTTGCTGAAAGGATATCATTTCCTAAGCCCGTATGTGCTGTCTATATTTATCAGCAGTTTCTGACTCTGCCTGAGGCTTGGCAAATAATTGGATTGCCTGGCTTTCTTTGCAATAATCCACTTGAAAATACATCCTAAGTATAAACAAAAGAAAGCCTTCCAAAACTGGACCAATAATGAATGATAGCCCCTGTTATACAGTTTTTTAAGTATTTAAATTATTTTAAATGTATCAGCCTGGTCATATTTGAGATCAGCTTCCACAACTCTATTTGGGTGCCTGTGTCTAAGAAATATTACACTCGTAAGGTATGGGGTATCCTTATATTTCAGGGGTTAAGGCACCCCCTGGCACAAAAAACTAGAAATCCACAAGCTGACCCTTTTCTGCTGTCACCTATTCATTTATGATACAACATACAAGTTGCCTGATAGAAAAGTGCCATTCTATCCATGTTCAGACCGAAGAAGGCCCTGCAAGTCCCAGAATTCCCCAGTCAGCAATGTTGGCTGGGGAATGCTGGGAGAGGTATATCTTTTGCCATTCAAAGGACTGTATGTTTAGATGTGAGATGGGTGCCACCACAAGGGACAAGGTAAATGATTAAACTAGATGTTTGGTATATCAGGGAATGCTGCTATTTACAAAAGTCTTGTTGCTGACAAAAACTCAAGGGACACAATTACTAAGACAAGCTGTTACTAATAAAGCACTCATAAAATAACACACTAATAAAGCTGAGGGCGCTGTAAAAATGAAATAAATAGTCGCCGCCGCCACCAACACATCCATCTGTCTGTCTATACAGTGGTACCTTGGCTCATGAATCCCTCAGTACACAACCAAATCGGGTCGTGAACAGAAATTTCAGAAAAAAAATTCCTCAGGTTGTGAACTCCACATCAGGCGACGATCGTGATTGTGCTCATCTCCCCTCAGCGCACCCGCGATCATGCCTGTCTCCCCACAAGCGTGCTCGCAATCATGCCCATCTTCCCCGCATGAGTGCGCCCGCAATCACACCCATCCCCCCACCAGCACAATCAAGAATCTGGATTGCAGTTCTTTAAAAGCATACAAATTTAATATGTCTTTTTGAGTTGTTTTGTCCTATTTGTAAATGACCATCAAAATGGACTGAAAGAAATTTCTCTTTCACCAGCCAGTAGATTTTCACCATTTCCACCTGTAGATGGATGGATGGATGGATAATACCAGCATGGCAAGGACCACGTTGTACCTGCCTGTTAAAGCTGCTAAAGATGAGGATACAGAAGTGACCCTCCCAATTCCATATGATCTCTGTTTAAAGCTCCTTTGAACTTTAGAGTTGTTTGATGGAAAAAGAATTTCATTTCCATTTGTTTGTGTGTTTTTTAAAATCAGAATTTATCAACGTTTGTTATTATCACCATATATGAAATGTAGAAACTTGAATTTTTGCTTTTGATTTAGAATACAGGACAAACTGAAATGGACAAATTTATCCATCTCTGCCAGGCATATTGATTGCTAGCTTGTAAAATCTCAAATCCCATGTGTTCTACCATGTTAATGCAGATTTAAGGTTACCACTTAGTCTGGGGCGAGGTAGATGGAAGGAACAGCACTGCTGACTCTCTGTACTTCCATCTGAAGAATGACCACTCTTGAGATCTCAGGAAGGTGTCCCAGAATACCAGACTTCTACAGCAACGACTAACAAGGAAGACCATTGTCTTCCCATCCCACCTTTTCATTTTTGTTGCTAACCTGCTGTTAAGATGATAAAACAGCATTTTGAATTTTCCCCTAGAAACCCACAGAAACATCTCCCACTTGACCTCCTTTTATTTCCGTCCTCGAGAACACCTTTACAAATTCAATTAACCGAAGGCTGTTGTCAAATTCATCTCTGTGAAATCAAATTTGGGAAGGCTGTATTGAATTGTGTTCTGTCTTTCTTGATGCTTCCACCTGTCTCCAGACAAAAGCACTTCATCTGCTGACCAAAACTAAACAGAGAAGGAAAAGCTGGAATTTAACACAAAAACAAAAAACAACCAGCCTAGAACACAGGCAGCCTTATTCTTTACACATTTGCCAACACAGAGGTGGTTCATAAGTCATTGACCAGCCTCACACATACCAGGTGCATGCCACCCCATTGCTGTTGAGAAGAAAAGACTGAGGGGGGACATGATGTCCCTCTAGAAGTACCTCGAAGGCTGTCACAAGGAGGAAGGTCAAGATCTCTTCTCGCTGATGCCAGAGAGTGGGACACGAGATAATCAGCTCAAGTTGCGACAACCCAGATTCAGGCTGGACATCAGGAAAAGTTTCCTCACTGTCAGAGCAATACGACAGTTGAACAGCTGGCTAGAGAGGTGGTGGGCTCTCCCACTGTAGAGAGATATTCAGAAAGAAACAGGACAGCCATCTGAGTGGGATGGTGTAACGTGGTGTCCTGCAACAGCAGGGGTTGGACTTGATGACCTTCATGGCCCCTTCCAACTCTACGATTCCCTGGTTCTATGATTCCCTAATCATTTTTGCTGGCACAGTTTGTGGGTATGGGTGAATCTGGCAAAGTAGGAATACTGGATTGTTAGCACTCATCATCGTCGTCATCATCATCATCATCATCATCATCATCATTCCATCCAGATTCCAACCAGGCCTGACCCTGCATAGCTTCCAAGGTCAGGCAGGTTGCTATGAGTCGTTCGCTCACTACCCAGCCACCCACCCTCATTGAGCCATTATGCCAAGCCATAACACAGGGGTAATTGGTGAAACTGAGCGGCATGCTCTCATGATGCATGTGAGAGTGGTTCAGAAGCCATGGTAGCTTATTAACCTCCCATGCAATATCAGCCACTGAGTCAGACCATAGGCGGATGCAGCCCACTGTTGTTGACTGGCAGGCGTGTTTTCAGGCTTGCTTGGAGATGCTGCGGCCAGAACTGGGGACCTTTGGCATGAAGGGAACATGTTCTGCCATTGAACGATGACCTTTTCCTTCTGCAGGGCAAGGCATAAAAGAAACCAGGGCACCAAAGAAGGATTGGGAAACTGCTAGGCTTTAATGGAAGCTGCATTATAAGAATAGGGACATGGCTCATGACAGAGGTGGACCGATGGAATTTGTGGACTCAGGCATGTGTATATAGTTGGCAATCAGAGGATAATCCTGAATTTCTGTGGTCAAAACCAGGGAACCATAATGAGTTTTAGCTGCCATGTGATTGAGAGAGAGAGAGAGAGAGAGGCCGTCAGGCCATCTTTATGTGTGCTCTGGTCTTTACTGAAATAGCTGAAAGATGGCAAAGTTGGTTTCAAGAACATAAAATGTGCAGGGGCAGTCTGCAGCAGTGGCTCTCCATTCTATTTCTGAAGGTGGGACCACCCAGGCAGGAGCATCTGTGGATGATCTCAAGAAATGGATAGCTCCAAAAGGGACAAGGTGGTCCTTCAGGTATCCTGGTCTTGGACAGACAGGCAGAGGAATCCCCTGCTATCAAGGGTGATGAGGGCAATGATATGGAAGAGTGGGTTGAGGAGCCATGCCCAAGAAAGATTCTGAAATAATTGCCATGAGAATGGTTCCCTCAAGTGGGGATCCCAGGGACATCCAGTGCTTCCATCCCCTGTGGCTGAGATGGCCGCTCCTCCTCTGAGGACTTATCTCCAGGACCACCAGTGCATCCAAGACTGTAACCTTGCATCCAAGAGTGGCAGGAGCATTCCATCCTCCCCAGATGAGGACCCTATGGAACGAGGAACAGTCCCTTTAAGTCCAAGCTGCTTTCCACTTAGTGCAACTGCCCATGCCAGAATACTTATGTCATAAGGTACAAAAGGTTTTGCTGTCTAGACATCTTACAAAGATTGGGACATTTTCCAAAACTGGTAATCTTAGAAACAATCGCTGAAGCATTGAAAAACAGGCGGATTAGATATTTTAAGATGTAAGAAGGTGATATCTACCAAGTAGTGCTGATTTTAGCCATTTGTCCTAAAATGTAATCAATGATCCTGGTTGCTCTGCTTTGGAAGGGGTCAGATTAAAAGGAGTAAGTCCAAACATAAGCAGTCATATTGGACTGTCTTGAGTTCCAGACACTGTTCCCCAGCAGATATGGCTTGGACCTTCCATGAACTGAAGGATGTAATTCTTGGTACCAGAAAGCAGGTCTGGAGGGGTGGGGTGAGGTGACCTGTGTAAGACATCTAGGCAGCTAAACCTTCTGTGCTCGATCTGCATGTTGACACAGGCTCTTGGACCATCTGGGGAGAAAGGATTTGAGACACTCCTCTGCTGCAGGGACAGCTTAATCTTGAGCTTATCATTGCAGCAATGCTGACAGCCAGGGGTAGCCACCCAGCTGCCAGATGCTTTGGAGTACAACTCCCACAATCTTGAACCATTAGCTATGCTGCCTAGGGTAGCTGGGAGTTGTGGTCCAGGATATCTCTATCCTCCTTTTCCTTCTCCGCTTGGATGAAACCTCAGAAGCACTGTCTTTAATCAGAGTTTTCCAGGATACAAAACAGCATACCTCAAAGTAACATTCTCTTTGGGATGTGAGAGAAGCATCTGCCCATGTGAAGAGCTGAATCCAAAATGCAACACTCCCTCTTTCCCTCCCTTTCCAAAGGATCCTAACTTGACCTTCAGGGCAGCTCCTGCTGAAGGCTAGATGGCGGGGGCACCAGACTAGGGCTGGGGCAAGCCCTAGAGGAATTTCCAAATTTGTATTTGTGGACTTTCTGTAGTGCAGCCTTCTCCAACCTTATGCCTTCCAGACACATTTGGACTGCAAAACCCAGAATTCCCAGCCAATAACCCTGCTGGATGGGAATTCTGGAAGCTGCAGTCCAAATACCTCTGAAGACCACCAGACTGGGGAAGGCTGCTCTGGCGCTTGGTCTGGTCTTGCAAAGCAAGCCAAGCTGAGAGGAAGTCCAAACACTCGTGGAATGAAGGCTGCACAACAAGCAGCCTTCCTCCCCATCAGGAGCAGCAGCAAACAACCTGCATGGGACTCCGTTCTTGGTGAGCACTGTCTGATGAACCTCCTTCTGCATCAGATGCAGCAGCTCAAACAGAAGAGGGACACTGCTTGGGCAGCATGTGGTGTGGGATTCCTGGTGGACTCTGTGAACTTGGGGTGCACTCACCAGAAACTTGGATCCAGGGCCAAGGCTTAGAATCATAGAACGGTAGAGTTGGAAGGGGCAATGAAGGCCATCGGGTCCAACTCCCTGCTGTTGTAGGTCACCAATTTACACCATCCCACTCAAAATGAACCAGAGCCCAGGGAGCTATGCCCAAGGACTCCGATGGACCCAACCATGCCCCCACATCAGATCCTCCTTCGCTTTTTACAGGGTCAAGAAACTCCCACTTAATTGCCTCCCACCCAGTTCTGAAATGCCTTCCTCCTCTTCCAGGGCAGGCTGCTTGCCACACTCTTCTGACTACCTTCACGTTGTAATCTTGAATCCGCCTGCCTCTGTCCTTTCTCCTCTGAACCTGAAGAATCCTTCTGGAGAGATGGCAGCGTGAAAGAACTGGCCCCTTCTTGACAACTACCGAGAATTAATGCAGATTTCATTTTAGTTTCTCAGGAAACAAATATGTAGTGTAAAGAGGTTGACTGTCATGCCAGCCTCTTAGCATGGCTTGAATATTCTGGCTCTGGAAATTCAGAAGCCTGTTTTTGACATTCCACAAGCTGGACCATGACCAGGAAGTTTTCATGTTCTGTTATTTTATAATCATCAACGAGCATTGTGTATTTTCAACATGTCTGTCTCTTTCTGATATCGCAACTTTTGGGCATTAAGCCATCTCCTGCAATCTTACCAGATCTTGTGATATCAGGATCAAAGTGCAAACTAGGAGCCAGGATCAAAGAGCAATCAAGATTAGACTGCAAACCAGGAGGCAGAAGTGGAAAAGAAGCCAGGGGCCAGCACCAAAGGAAACAGCAGAAGCCCAGAGGCCACCCAAAACGCCTTGTCACTCAAGCGTCCGCTGAGATTGCAAGTCCCCACTCCCAGCCTGGGTGGAATCCAGACAGTTTTTCACTGAAACATCAGAGCAGAGCAGATCCTCACATCAGATCAGCAGTTCCTGGAACAGGCCAAAACAGACGCGCATGAAAACAGCGGTGTTGATGCAGCATCAAGAGTACAAAACCTGGGGGACGATGTAACTATGAGTGAAAATATTTATACTAATCTTAATGCATTTTCATGAGTCCAAGAGCTATGGCTGATTCCATACATAAATATAAGCCTTCAGAGCATCCAGTTTAAAGCAAACCACTTGATGTGTTAACAACTGATTTAACACTTGAAGGTATACGTTGGTTGAACTTTTTTCATGGAATCTGCTGCACTGTCCATCCAAAACTCTCTTCCCATGTTCCTGTCTGCTGTTTCATGCTACCAGTGATGGCAGCAGTAGTCCAAATGCTGCGCAGCCCATGCTTTCTGCACAGCAGAGATCAAAAGATGCATCTGAAAGAAAAATTACCTGCATTCGCGAGCCCGAGTTAGAAACCCTAAGCCAGAAAACTGAGAGAGCAGCAGCGTACATGTTGGCCGTGCCATTAAAGGGAAGACTCCACGGAGCAGGCTATTCTATTCACTTCTAACTGTAGGCCATATCAGGGTGTCACATGCCCTGCTCCCTCCCTCTGATTTCCCCACATTATCCATCATCCCTCCTGCTGCATCTTTTATTCCTTAATCTACATCCGTGTGCTGATTTTGGACGTGTGATCCTGCTTTCCATTGTGTGGATGCTGGCTGATACTGCTCTGAACAGCTTTATTGTACCATTGTCTGGGCTTATGGTGATTGATTGGATGATTCATAAAATCTCTGCTAGAGTAGAGCAAATCTGGAAGGAAGCCTGTTATTATTCTTCCATCTCTCCGCTCGTCTCACCTGTGGTGTTTACAGCACAGAAGCCCAATGTCGTTGGGAATGCTTCTGACAAGGCTTCAAATGTACTATGTTTATCTGTCTCTCTCCTCAAAGATTTCTTAGCAGATGTTTGGCACATTAGGGAATCCTGAGAGTGTTGGGTGTATTTTTAAAAGGAAATCTACACAGAAGCCTTCTATTATTTCTATAATCCGCAAAACAAAACAAAAGACACCGCTTTTCATTTATCTTTGTTGCATATATATCACATCCTAATCTGTATCCAGATGACTTGCTATGGCTATTACTACCAACAGTATTCACAGCTACTGATCCCTCTTTTTATGTTCTGAGTAACATATACTACCTCCTCCTGGTATTACTGCTACTATATAGGCCTGAGTTAGTTGTACCTCCTCCTTTTTCTGATAATCATACCACATGGGTTCTAAGAACCCTTGTGCATCTTCTTCTCTTGCCAGGTGTTATAAGCCTTGCAAACTAATACTTCCACCACTCCTGTTCCTAGAAAGGATGGCACAGCTGTACAAAACACAAAAACATTAGCCCTGAGGTACTGAAGATGAGGGATCTATGGATTTTGCAATATCGTCTGTAACTGTATTTCAAAGGTTGTCAAGCATGTTTTGCTCCATTGATAACTTCAGATTCCCTGCACCTCCAGAAAAGTCTGCAAAAGGGTCCTGCTACAATTTCTGCAAATGTTGTGTGTTTTTCTTAGCTCGGTGTACAACCACAGAGCACAACCCTGCAGGAAGATTGCTACATAGACACAGAAGAGACTGAAGAGATGTTCTTTAAAAAAAACCCTGGCATATATATTAGCATATTTTGCTCTGTTCATGTTCGTATGTTCGTATTTTTCCTACGTTCTTCCTCTTGAAGGAATAGGTTCAGAGCTTGGGAGTCCTCTTTGAATCCAGGGGTTCTCACAGTTTTCTATCAGCTTGGGCTGGCAGAATGCTCCTATCTGAATAGCCGGGCTTCGATAATCTAAACTCTGCTAATCTCTAAAACTACATCTACAGTGCAGTTAACCTTGTTTTAGAGGATCTGTTTACCTGCAATCATATGAGCATGGGGCAGGAAAACAGATAGCCTGCAGATTCCAATATGCAGTGGATTCTACTGCATGCCATGCATCTGTCTTGAAGAAAGCCTGCAAATAGCACAACCATGACAGCAAAGGCAAAATTAACTGTCTGACAAGGGGAAATGGCCCTTTCGGAGCCACAACTGCTCTGGCCGTCCCATCTATGGTACTTTGATCAGGCCTCTCTGCATTTCCAGAGACGCCTCTCTTGGACCTGCAGGTGGCTTCCACTGCTGTAGAACATGCCTCCTTGTTGTTAATGATGTTTTAAAAGCACTGATAGGACCTCATGTTGAAAACCGTGTGCCTGGGCTGCTTCTGTCTGCTTGCCTCTGTGTGCGGGGCCTGTGACATCTGCCTTGCGCTCTGCCCTTGCAATATACTCCAGGGCTGCGGTTTTTTCCTCGTTCTTTCCCCCCCTGCCTTTGCCGTCATGCTAACTGAATATGCTGCCCTTTGCTTGCCCCAGTGGCACTACTCAGAGCGGAAGGAAATGGAAATGCTACGTCTGTCAAAGCTGCCCTTGCTTCTTATTCTCTATGAAGAGCAAAACAGGTTAACCCTCGGCTCTCCTAAGATGCATTTTATTTCATACCTCTTGACCTTTCAAAGGCAACTTACGGGATTTGCCATCTCCTCTGTTATCCTTTTGCCTCATGCAAGGATGCTTGACAGGAGGAAATTGGGCTCTCAGTTGTAAGAGTCAACCAAACATGCGGGAGGCAGCACAGCTCATTTTTCAGAGATTTATTGTAACTCTGATATTTCATAGCGTAGGATGCCAGGGGCTGGGTATCTCTTAGCCAAATTCTGGCAGCAGCATGTTGGAGGATGACCAAGAACAGGGCTCATGGGAACCGACCTGGGGAAGTAGTCTCAGGTGCTTAGGATGGGGCAGGGGCAGGATGGATTGGGGGACAGGCCAATTGGCATGTTTGCCCCATAGCTGGAAGAAGACTAGGGTCCCATAGTTGGCAGAAGGCTAGGGGCCGGTCCTCACATTAGGCAGGAGAAGACCGTCTCCTCACACAGCAGATAGGAAGAATTTCCACCTTTAGAAATAGAGCAGGATGAGGGAGAGGAACTGTATAAAAGCCAGGGAATGGCCATTTCATCAGTGGGTGGAAGAAAAGAGATGCAGCCAGGGAATCTGGCTATCTAGGGAATGTGACTGTCTAGGGGACCCAAAATGCCAGACTGGGACACCAGTAAGGCTGGATCTGTCCACTGCCCTTGGAGTAAAACCACTGCTCTGAGGCAGCTTCTTTGCCTCCAGAAGTATAGTAAGATTTCAGAGAGCGCAGGATTTCTCTCACCCCAGAAAGGGAAGATCGGGCCACTTCTATCCTGCACCTCCAATGTCAGGGGAGGGGGGAATCCATTTTCCTCACTTCCATGCCTTCTGGAATGAGAAAATGAGGCACAAGCTGAGATGGGGCCTCTGAGGACGGGAAGGAGCCCTTCCCTTGCCATCCTCGGATGCAGCAGCTCTTGGGAACTGACGGCGTTCCACACGGTTCATGGCCACCCCATGGCATGTTTGGCACTTCCCGGATACGGAGCGCTCTCTGTTGCCTTCAGTACAGCTTTTTGAGAGGCTACAGCTTTTTGAGAGGCGGCATTGTGATCTGTACCGTCTCTCTTCGGCTGCACATCTCTCCCAGAGACTTCATGCTGGTTTAGGAGTCACCATGGTGACAGAGCGAGAGCAGGCCTTGCTCCAAGAGACAACCTTTTTCGGGAGTCAAGGAAAGAGCCTCCGCACGTGTGTGTGTGTGTGTGTGTGTGTGTGTGTGACTGGGGGAGTTAGTCAACGGGGTCAGATCTCATCTATTTGTGAGACATCACTGAAGCCCTCATCCATCTGCGAAACTGAACGGGGCCGGTGGGATCTTGGGGTCACATCTTCTCACAAGGGCCTGGGGCTGCTTAGCTGTCAGGTTTTCTTTCCGAAGAAAAGCAGAGCAAGGGGTGGGAAAGGGTCGCTGTTTTGTCATGTCGATAATTGTAGACAAAGGCTTTCTAATGTTAAGAGTTGTTACTCTAGCAGCCGAAAAGATGCTGTTGCATTGCCGGATTATAGCAACAGGGTGGAAAAGATGGAGATTCCTTCCATTCCCCAGCTTTACTTTTTCATGCAGCATTACCAGGATGAGAATCAAAATGGGGAGGAAGCTGCATGCTTCTGAATGAGACAGAAAAAAGAGCATTTATGAGACCAAGAGAGGTCTGGGAGAATTCTATTTTTTGATGGCCCTTCTGGTATATTAAAATAAAATGAAGAATTGCCAAAAGAGTGTAACAAAAATCGTTCTGTTTTATATTTTTTTTATTTATGCATTCATATGCCACAAAACTATTCCAACAGGAATCTCTAAGCATTTAACAAAGCAATGCTTTTAACACAAGAAGATACAGGTCAATAATCTGTAAGACTTTTTCTTATTATGTAACAGGTGCTTTTCTGGCTTTTTAACATACAATTTCACTCATTATGAGGGAAAGAATTACACACACATACACATACACAGGAAGGTCACAATTTACGGTCAGACTAGATGGCCCAGGAGGCCCCTTCTGACTCACTCTGTGTCTGTGTTTCTATGTGAAGAACAGCAAAGGCATTTGAAGGCTCTTATCCCACAGTTGAGCATAATCATTCCTGACCTGCTTCAGTACATTGAAATCTGAGACCCTCCATGAAGGTGAGGCCCAGGCTGAGTGGCCCCTCTGGACCCCCATGACAGGTCCTGATGCTCATACCCCTCCTCAGCCTGTATCCACCTTCTCAGCTAATCCAATATTCTGGATGTTGTTTAAAGAAAATCTGGGCTAAGCCTTGAACAGCTGAATTTGTGGGATGGGCAGATAATTTCACTTAGTTTCTCCAGGGGGAAGTGCAACTCTGTATCCATGTCTCACAGGTGGAACTCCCCATAGGCAAAGCTGGTAGCAGAGTTTCTTTCTTTGCGTTCCTTTTTTTCCTCAGGTGGCTATTTGATTTCCTTGCATCGCCATTGCAAGGAGCAATGCCATTGCCTGAGCTGGCAGCCTGATCCCCATTTTGTATCGGCCACAATACCCCATACCAAACTTTATTTCCTGGGCTTGTGCAACAAGGCAGGGGGGAAGAATCCAGAAACCGGCAAAATCCCGGGGAAGAGAATTAGGAGAACTTTCCACAAAGGAGCCTTTTTTCGCTCAAGAGGTAAGAAAAGACAACTCTTACAACTTCTCGAGAAAAGAGACTTGTGGGAAATGTTGGTTCACCTCAAGCTGTCATGCTTTGGGGTTCAGAGCATTTCCAGGGTCCTCCAAATGTTACATTTCTGAAGGGTGAATGTGGATGCTGCCAATAATATCCTCACTTGCTTACAAGCTGTGCAACAAGGACGTGTGCAGGGCAGAGGGTGAGTTGCATCCAGATTCAGGGAAAAAGTGGAGCAAGTCCTGTGCAAGAATCTGACTTCCAATCTTTTGAGTTTTCTTCCTCCATAAAAGAGGCTTATATTTTTTTTTTCTTCACATTTCAGCATGTTTGGAGCTTCATGTTGCATTTACCTTCCTAATCTGTGCAAAGTGAGCATGTTGGATGTGATTTTTCTTCTGATGACACATCTCTCCGTTGCTCTGCAGGCTTGTAGGCTGCCTGCACTTTCTGATTTGAAAAATCCCTATGGGAAAAATTACTGTGTGATACCTTTCCCTCAGCAGGAAATTTGGGATCTCAAAGAGGATACATCTCCAAGACAGATGACTATGCCATGAAAGACAGGATGTGCCCACTTCTCAGCCATTCTACAAGTAAGAATGCTGACCCAACCCCATGAAAATTTTGGTGAAGTGTTTCTCTTTTGAATTTCTTTTTGAAAGCAATTCCTTTTCTATCAAGTGAAATCTAAAGGGGCAAAAATATGGAAGAGATTTTTGGCATAGCAATGATCTGGGATAGACTGCAAAATTCCTAACTGATATAATCTCTGTTTTGCAATAAGAATACCAAAAGGCAAGGACAAGCTTCTTTGTCATAATGCACTGAGCAAAATGAAATATATATTTTTACAGAGTTTATTTCCTTGGAGACTTATCAGAGTCTTAGCTCAGTGGATTTCTTGAATGGTTAAGGTTGTCGCTGTTTCAACCAGCCTCTAAAGGGCAAATTAATCAGGAAGATTCAGGAGGTGAATCTTTTCATGGTATGGCTATAAATGTTATTACCTGCAACTCAGTGTTGTTAAAACCAGAGAAACAGAAGTGGTTAAAAAGTTGACAATCCTGCAGATAGCACTATCTAAGAATCACAGATTTGTTCTAAAATGGCATTCATCTGAATGTCCTCACTTGTGTGATTTTCCACATTTACTGTTCTTCTCATCATGAAGGCTTACCTGTGTTAATATTTGTGCAAGGAGGTGTTAAAACAGTGACCTTTGATAACTGGGTACATAGTCAGTAAGGCCCCTGGATAGCCTTTGTTCAGATTTGGGAGGAGTTGAAGTCTTTTTATATGGGACTAGTAAATACAGCTCCTGAAGTCAAATAATGCTCCTGATTCCTGTCTCAAGTACTGTTTCCACCCATCCAAGGCCTCCTCATCCATGCAGGCCCATTCCTCATGGATCCTAGGCCCGAGTGAGCTTGTGTCACACAAAGACAACAAAAGGCACTGTTTTGAGCATTGAGATTAATAGATGTAAATGTTAAACTGAATCTTTATGCCTCCTGATGGAATCTCAGCTGTAACATTTTCCATGGAAACTCTTCTTATGCTTGGTTATGAGTCATCGGAGTCCTGGAGGGCTTCTAGAGATAGGCCATGTTATTAAGTTAATATGCTGGGTTGACCAAAAGGGACTTGTTTGTGGAGTGTTCAGACAGAGGGAGTGGAAGTGATGTGTGCAGACAGTTGTGCAGACAAGGCCTAAGGTAAGTGTGCTTGAGTGTTTATGTCTGTGAGTGTTACGTCTGTTGTTCAGTCGCAAAGTCATGCTGAACTCTTTGCGACCCCATGGACAACATTCCTCCAGGTGCTCCTATCCTCTATCATCCTCCAGAGTCTACCCAACCCCACACCTGCCCATTGACTTCATCCAGCCACCACAACCTCTGCCATTCCCTTCTCCCTTTGCCTTCAATTCTTCCCAGCATCAGGGTCTTTTCCAATGAGTCCTTCCTTCTCATTAGGTGGCCAAAGTATTTTAGTTTCATATTGCGTATTTGTACATTTATGCAAATGAGGAAAAGATTGGTCAGTATTCAATGCCAATCTGTGTCATGGTTTGCTCAGAGTTGTAGGGTTACGCTGTAGGTATAAAAACTGGAGCCTATTTGGAGTGGAAAGCTGGAATAGACTCAGAGGAAGGAGTGAAGATTGGCAGAAGAAACATCACTAATTTAAGATATGCAGATGATATCACATTACTGGCAGAAAGCAGGCTTGAAATGGCTCTGGATGAATGTGAAAGAAGAAAGTGCAAAAGCAGAACTGCATCTGAATAGTAAGAAAACAAAAATTATGCCCATAAAAGCATTACAGAACGTTACTGTGAGCAATGAAGAAATGGAAATAGTGAACAATTCCGCATACCTCAGCTGAGTCATCAATTCAAAGAGACACTGCAGCCAAGACATTTGAAAAAGACTGAGATTTGGAAAGGTAGCACTGAGGAACTAGAAAAGATCATCAAGAGTGAGGACATTTTTCTGGATATCAAGTTCACAATCATCCAAACTATTACATCTCAGTCACAATGTATGGGTGTGAAAACTGGTCAGTAAAGAAAGCTGATGGGAAGAAAATTGTTGGGTTCAAAACATGGCATTGGAGAAGAGCTTTGCAAATACCCTGGACTGGCAGAAAAAGTGAATCCTAGATTGAATCTAACCAAAAGCCTCCCTAGAAGCAAAAATGACAAAACTGAGGCTGTCATGCTTTGGACACATCATAAGAAGGCAAGACCCCCTGGAGAAGACAATCAGGTTAGGGAAAGTCAAAGGCAGAAGAAGAAAAGGAAGATCAAATAAGAGATGGATTGAATCCATAAAGGAAGCCACAACCGCGAACTTGGAGGAACTGCATGGAACTGTCATGGACAGGACATTTTGGGAAATTTTTCTTTCATAGAGTCACCATAAGTCGGAGAGGAGAGGAGAGGAGAGGAGAGGAGAGGAGAGGAGAGGAGAGGAGAGGAGCAATATTGTGGACAGAAAAAGAAGCATCTATGTATGACAATAGTTATTCTGGTTTAGAGCTGCCCAAACAAAGGCAGCAAACATCTTCCCACCTTCTCAAATTCTCCACCAGACCTTGCACTGAAATCAGTGAGAGCTACTGTGGCAGAGTGGGCTGACTGAGACCAGGAGATCTGAGCCTCATGGGGCGACCTGGGGCCGCTTGCTGACTCACAGCCTATTGTGCCTCACATAACAGCTATGAGAATAACATGGAGAGAAAGAATGAGGCAAGCTGCCTTGGGTTCCTTGCAGGAAGAAGTAAGGTAGATAGAAATGTAAGGTAATAATAACTGGACTGCTGAAGTATGGAGTGAATTTATTGACTAAAGTTCAATAAACTGGAATAGAGAATACATCAAACCTGCAAGGGTGCCATGTTTTGCCTTTAGATTCTCTACTATGCATTTCTCAGCACGTTCTCAACTTGAATCATGAAAAAGACCTTACAGCAGCTGTTTGGCTACTTTTCTGGAGCAGAGTCTTAGAAAGGATTAATATATTATGAAAGAACTTTCCCCCTCCCCCAAGCCCCTTACCTACAGCAGAGAGGGTGGGGGGAAGCATTATCTTAAGGTTAACCTTCCTTGGAAGATAAGTAAATTAAATAGATCCACAGATAAATGTAGTACATTCCACCGTGCAGTAGATCTATGGGATTAGTGATGAATGGAAATTTGCTTTTACCTTTTGACATAATTAAAAAATTCTATGTATTAGAGTGTTGTGTCAGTAATACTACATATTTTCATTTCAAACATCAAGCTACCTTCTCCATGGTAATTTTTCTTGCTTCTCAAGGAGCAGGATGTATCTTCTGGAAAGCACTTAAAGGAAAATTTAATAGAGACATAGCATTTATTTTCAGATCATTGTGTATATACGTTTTTATCCTTTTGGACAGCTTTATCTTCCCCTTGAAGATGGGGGCTGGGTGGTGAGCCAGGTGTGCGTGTGGCACGTGGAGGAGCGCAGGGGAGAAATTAAATTCCACAAAGATACCAGACCAGCACCATTTTCTCAACAGGCGTTTTAGAGATCAGTTGCAGCTGCTGTTACTCTAAGGGTATTTGAATATTGTCATCATCCAGACATTACCTCAGAGCTCTTGACAGTCGAGCGGACCAGAGAGAAAACCTACTCAAATGATATAAAACAACCCTTTTGCCCTGCTCACAGATTCACGATTTCATGTTTGTGATTTCTGACATCAATAGATGAGTTAAACAAAATCAGAATGGAACATCATTGTCTACAACTTACAGTCATTTTGGAAATAATCATTTCATTCCCAGGCAGCATAATAGGATGCCCAGCCATAAACTAGCATGTAATTCCTTCACATATCATTCCTGCCTTGATTGCTGCTGCTTTCAAACCAGCCTGGATGTGATATGTAGAATTTCTGTGCAAAAGGTTGACTTCCATATACGATTTTCAGACAAGCCCCTTTCCTTTATGATGTCCATCATATGCATAGCTTTTAATGAATCCATTTATGTATGCATGTATGTATTTAAAACATAAATTGATTCGTTAAATAAAATTAATAAAAATTCATATTACATGTGCAGAGGAAACCTGTTACAAAACCTTGTATTCCATTAATAGATATTTATCTAGTGAATATTAGAACGCTTTCTCTTGTGAAGCTAAAGGGTCTCAAATGCTCACAGAAGACCAGTCCATCCCAGCATCACTCAAGATTAAATATCCATTCTCTTCATGGCCCCTAGAGACGGTGAGGACTTCATCTAAGCTCAGAGGAAATTCTGAGCTCACCGTGTTATCCCCAAGGCCTCCTCCTTCAACCCTGCTGACTCTTGTTTCTCCACACCCCTGTTTGCTACAAACACCCCACCCCATCATCCTCGGTCTTCAGAAAGCATGGAGCAGCCTCTTGGTACACGGGCAGGGATGGAAACAGCCACAGCGAAGCTTGGAAATGGTCCACACTGGTGGATGGCATTTCCCAACCAACCGATCATGTCTTAATTGCAACATTAGAATGCATATGGCACAATACAGATTGCTCAGGAAATCTATAAGCACTCCTGAGGGTAGAGCTTACGGTCTGGGTGAGAAGGAAATAAGACAGTGTGCTGGGTTTGACTCTTCTTTGCTCTATCCAGGTTCCGACTGTTTCTTTTTCAGCTCTAATGGAGAGTTAACATTCAGCTTGCAAAAAGCCAGCAAGAGGAAATGGCCTTCCTAATCCTGTTTGCTAGTTCTGCTTTTCCAGCCATCATGTTGTTATTTCAAAATGCTTTTCTATTGGCATTACAATCAGCAAAGTGGCACACAAAAGGAGAAATCGTTCAGGGATATTGGAATTGTCATATCACATCACCATGAAGGGCTCTTCTTAGTCACTGCAGCTGCAGACCAAAACAAAAGCAAAGCAAACATTTGGATGCAAGAAGAAAAATGGGATGGAAAACAATATGGAAACAATTGAGAATCCTTTATGTAAACCAATGATTTGCCCTCATCTGGAGCACTCTCTGAAGCCTTACTCAAGCCCTCTTGAGAGTTTACAGAGAGTGGAGGAGGGAGGTATGAAAGGGCATCCCATAATGATTAAGTAGAAAAATAAAGTCTTAAGAGAGAAATGGGTGGGGTGGGGGACTGGGTTTGATTTCCTTAGGAAGGAGGCATCTTAGAAAACACATGTTTACAGTAAATTTCACTATGAATGAGGTACAGAAGACATACTGAAATGCACTATTTCTCTTTTTTATAGCATGAGGATTAACTGCCCTGTCAGAACACTGAAAAGGCAGCAAGATTCAAGACTGTTAGAAGTGGGGAAGTGGCAAACCTCTGCCACATATGCAGATGAGCTGAGATGCTAGGTGTGCCAAGTTTACAGATTTGAACAAATCTAAAGATCCATTCTCAGTAAGAAGTTTGGCATTTGGTGACCCCCTTTCATTCATTTCAATGGACGGTGTTGATTGGCATGCATAGAACCCCTTTCCAATGAATATGTTAAGCACCTTCATACCCTGGTATGAGCAGGGAAGCTCTTATTTGAGATGGGGAGCGGAGCTGACACGACCATCCACATGCGAAACAGATGACCGGATCTGGTCAAACATGTGGAATTCACTCAAGTTTCAAAATGAGGTCAGTCTACCCAAGATTGTTTATTTCTCATAGTCATATATCTCCCTCTCCCTTTGAGATGTTTGGAGTGACTTAGATTTGGTCCCACAAAGTGCGGCATGGGCCTCAGTCTAATACATCTCTGGATTTTTGTGCTATTTGATTATCTATGCCAAGTCACTGTTTTGCAGCTGCAAAATGGTTCAAGACTTCCCATTTCAATTCTTGCATACATTTTCTCACCTTTGCTTGTAGCTCCACTCTTCGGCACCCCGTTGCTGTTTCAGCATCATGATTTTTGTAATTTAAAGTACTTTTCCATGATTTAAGCTCAGCCAGTCAGAGACCATGTAGTGAAAGCAATTACATCAGATGACATTATTTGGTGATATTGCTGAACTCCTGTCCTTCCTCCTTCCCCTTCCCCTTCCCTTCCCCCTGGCCCTCTGCTTTTCCATGGGCAGAACTGTCTGGTGTTAACACTGTGTGACAAAGAGCCACTGTGGCAGCATGGTTAGAGTTTTGGATGGTGGCTCAAGAGATCCAGGTTCTAATCACTACTCAGACATGAAGCTGACTGGGTCACTTGGGACCCATTATGCACTTATAGCCTAACCTCTCTCAGAGGGAAATGAGGAGAACCTTGCAAGCCACCTCGGGTTCCCATAAGACCAAGGAAACAGGGCACAACAACAATGACAACAACAACAACAGCCTGACCCCAATCACCAAAGAGATGGGTCACTTTTCAAGAAATGCAGAATGTCCATGAAACTCACCTCTTTTCACAGGAAATCATAGCTCAGCACTACATCTGAGCCTTTATGTCAGGGGTAGAAAACGTGGGGTCCTCCAGATATTTTGGACTCATGATCCCCTGGACTCTCAAAACTTCCCTGGATTCGCATAATCCCTTCCCATTGGCCATGCTGGCTGGGGCTGATAAGAGCTACAGTCCAAATCATTGGGAGCATGCCAGAATTCCCGCTCCTTTACAGACTATCGAGGGGACAGAGGGCGTGAGGTTCTGTTTCCTCAGATCTCCTGAGTCCCAGCCCTGCCATCTGAACCACTGCACTGCACTGGCTCTCTCTGTTTTAGGAGAACATATCTTTGAAAAGGCATATGTGTAAAAAACAAAACAAAAAATACAACTTGCCTCTGAAGATTTTCACACACAGAGAGACACATTTAATTCTGGGATGAAATGGGCGTTCAATGCATGGGAAAGTGACATTGACTGGAAATAATCAAATCTATCCATGATGAATCTTGTGAATCTTGTCATTCACCCTGAACAAATGCTGACCACAAACTTGGTATGACCCTCACAATTGAACAGGGCATTTCATAAAGGCTGCTATATTCTTTTAACATATGAGAAGCTACTTGCATAATTTGAGCCAAGGATATACATCCAGTGCCCTCCAGATGTTTTGGACTACAGATCCCAGAATCCCTAGCTACTGGCCATGCTAGCTGGGCTTATGGAAGTTATACTCCAAGACACCTGGAAGGCTGCCCTACTCAGCTACAAGATCACCTTGGAAAAAGAGTGAGGTCCATATACCACAGAAAGCTTTCACTTAAACCTCTCTTTGTGCTTCTCTAGCTGCTTCCATTAGTGTTGTGTCTCCACTGCCTGGATCACTTTGTAGTCAAGGTGTTATCTGAGAGAGTTCAGAGAAGGGCAACAAAGATGATACAGGACCTGGAGAATAAGTCTTATGCTGAGAGGCTGAAAGAACTGGGCCTGTTCAGCCTTGAGAAAAGAAGATAATGAGGACCTCCTCTCACTCACCCCAGGTTGTAGGACACGGAACAATGAACTTAAACTATAGTACATCAGGTGCAGGCTGGACACAAGGAAGAATTTCCTAACTGTCCGAGCAACGCAACAATGGAAGCAGTGTCCAAGAGAGGTTGTGTGCTCTTCCACAGTAGAGACATTCAAGAAGAAGACAGACAGTTATCTGAGTGGGATGGTGTACCTGCCATCCCACTCCAGCAGGGGGTTGGTCTCAATGGCCGTCTTGGCCCTTTCTGACCCTGCTGTTGTATGATTATATGATATCTCTGCAGGGTTTGCTCAGGGCAAGTCTCCAGCATCAACAGAAGGATGTCTGTGTAAGGCAGTTACCTCAGAACATGGGTAGAGGGTGCTATGTCAGTCATGGCCTGCTTGTGGGCTTCTCATGAGCCAGATGGACCCTTGCTGTGTTCCAGCATGGCTCTTATTATATCCTTATGTGCTCAAGTTAATCCCAGGCCCAATATTTCCCCAGATGCCCCCTTCCCCTTGTCCTACCTCCCTTCCCTAATCGCTGGTTGTTCCATGGTTTCCTGTCTTTTGCACAGTATCTTCCCCATTTGAAAAGGTTACATGCCCCTCCAAATACTCCGTTACCAGCATGAAGCCTACATATATTGGTACGTTAAAACGTATCTATTGTGGTTTTTGGTCCTGTACCCTTTTTGCCCTGCCTGGAATGCACCTGCAAAGAACTTCCAAAATTGCCTCCACACCCCTGGTTTATGGAGAGGCATCCTTAATCCTACTGAAGTTGTAGATTCTCTGTGCCCTTAATGGAACCCAGCAGAAGCTGTTGCCTTCCCCATGGCCTCTTGTGTATAAGCCAATATGAGGAGTGGGGGCTATTCCCCTGTAATCTTTCTTCTTCTCCTTCTTGATTTATCAGCTTCCTTCCTCTTCTACTATTGCTGTTAAAGCAGACTGAGGGATTCAGTATTTGAACATTCCAAAATGGACTGACCAGATCCATTTCTCCTGAACTAATGTGTACAGATTGGAACACAAGTATCCTTCAGATTTTGCACATCTCCACATCTGGAGATGTAAGCTACAGCTCTAGAATTGTACCAAAATTATATTAATTTGCATATGTTAGGTAGGATGAAATACACTTAGAAGCAGAAATACATGATAAATTTATTTCAGTCTTTGCAATTTCCCAAACTTGCATTTGCATTTGAAAATACTTACCCCCAAAACCAACATTTTCATACTCTTTCCTACGGAAGAAGTTGTGCATTTTGCAGGCATACATTCAAAAACTGTGATTTTTTTCCTTATTGAAAAAAATGACAGTCACATCCAGGAATTTAAATGAGGTGAACTCTGCTTTCAGGAGGAATTGAGAGCTTGGACATTGTATTTTCACCATGCCTATTTAAGAAATGGGTATGTCTAGGGAAAAATACAATTAGAAATGTGCATTTTGTCAGTGACTGCAATCAAAATGTTCAGCTAAGTATGTATTTATACATGCATTTTATGCAGCTTTAATGCATATTAATGCACATTAATGAGGAAATGGGTCAGACTGACCTGTACAAACACATACAATTTGGCCTAGACCATTCCTGCTTGTTATACTCTTGCTTAATATTCTTTTTTGACTCTTCAGAATTGTCCAACTTCAACTTCCATTTACCAAAAGACATTTTAACACATTCTCTTGCTATATAACTTGGAATGGTGTTTTAGTACACTGCTAAGAACTGTTTGTCTTATCTGGTTAAGTCCCATGTTATTTATTTCTTCATTCATATTGTTTGGTAAGTATTCCAGGAAACAGTTGCCAGTGTAGGCTATCTGAACAGCTACATTCCATTTTTATTTTATTTTGCTGCTGCATTTGGTTCCCTTCTCCTTATGACCTTAAAAGTCCATGCATCTGCAAATTATTCTTGAAGTGGAGTGGCTATATTGTAAAGAAGCTATTCTGTTCACTCAGCGTGGCTATGCCAATTATCTGGCTCTCAGTTTTAGTGGAGAAGTTCCCACAGGTTCTGCATTTAACACATTGCTTCATGTTCTGACTTTTCATTTTGATTGATGGACGGATGTTCTTCTGACTGTGCTGTTTAAAAAATAAAATAACCCTGCGACACTGAGTTACAGCTCATTAATTGTACTCTCAAGGAAGATACCTTGGCATTGGAGCTGCCGTATTGCATCTAAAGTTAGTGGAAGAGGTACAGATGGACACCCTTGGCATGTGTCATGATCCTTCTGAGGCACTGTTATTGAAGATGGGGAACATATGCCCAAATATTTCCCGAGAGTGAGAGAGAGAGATTAACCCTTGTTGTCTAGTATCATGCCCAATTTCCAGGCTAGACTTCACCCTAATGATTTGGGCTTGGATCTGAATTTCTGTTGAATTGATGCTGCTTATGAAGAGGACTTTCTCACCCTCCTTATCTCCCCAGGCAAGCCCTTCAGCACCCTGAAAATGCTAGTCAGGAGAGCTTACTGAATGGGGTGAGGTGCAGTTTATGGGGTGAGGGGAATCCCCAAAGCCAAGCAAGGGATCTGATACAAGAGAAGGGCCTTCCTCTCAGGGAAGGTAGATCCTGGAGCGAACTCCTTGTTTTCTCTGTAGGTATGATTGCAAATGGGTTTGATGGGAACCCGAGGAACATTCTGTCATTCTGATTCGCAACCACATCGAGGCAGTGACATCCAAAACAGCTGTACCATGTTTGTCTCTCCCCACATATAGATTAGCTAGAAGTGAGTAATAGAGGGATACTGGTGGTGTCATGTTGCAACATGCTGTCTCTGCAGCAAGCGGAGACCAGGATTCAGATTCTAAGGTAACAGCCTTGGAACTCTGTACCTTGGGAGGAGCAGGTCTAGGCCCTGCAGGGGCCATGTTGGGGAGGGCTGTTCTACCTTAAAGGATTCCTCCAGCCCTTGAGCATCTGCCTGATTTGGACCTGAGTCCCTCTCCATCTGCTACCATGCTCTCTGTCTCTGCCCTCTTTGCCTGCTCTCCTACCTCCTTCAGAACTTGACCCCCTTGGCCTCTCTTTGACCACAGTAGCCTGGTCTTCCACTCAACCAAAACCAGACAGAGAACCACAGGCAGATAAATGGGTGTCCTGCCCATAAATGTAACTCCGACAAACAACAGAGGGTCAGCTTCTGTCCAAGCGTGGATGTGCATATGATGACCATCGTGCATACTGGGGTGGAGGAAGCCCAGGAGAGCCCAGGACTGAGGAGAGCCCCAGGTGCACTCCCATGCCGCCTGCGCAACTAGTGCTTACGTTCAAGGTTGGCGACCACTAGTGAACTGCTCAACTAGGAATGGGAGGACCCCTAGTTTGCATATGTTATCTGTATGTGCCTATATTATCGGCATATACAGATGCAAACTTAGGAACAACTGGGATAATCTACACTGAAATGCAGTTTTCATTGTTGCGTGCCATCAAGTCATCCCTGACCTATGGTGACCCCATGAATGAATGCCCTCCAAATTGCCCTCTTCTGGTGTGGATAGAAGTGCCACAAGATGGGCAGATCTTCCTTTGGATGGTTCTTCATCTGTAAGCTCAGCTTGGACTGGGCAGCCTTCAGAAAGAGACCACCAAAACACAGCAGACCCTGGCAACACTGCAAATCAAACAGAGGCATGACCTCAGCAAAAAAGACCCCGTTGCCATCCTCGTGGTGGCATTGCTAGCAATTCTGGCCATTGTTTGCCCCTCTTCATGTTTGGCAGTGGTGCTAGAGAAGGTTTGCTGAGTTTATTTGCGGGCATTTCTCAAAACAAGGCTGCAGGGATCTAAATAAAGGTGGAGACTTCGTACACGGTGACTGAAACAAAGGAAAATTATGGTCCATTCAGCGCAAACGATTGTGTCAGGTATGTGAACCAGCTGACATCAGTGCTTTGCTAGAGCTAATAATTATAGCATGTGATTTCTCAAAAGCAAACAATGAAAAGAAGCTGAAAACAACAAGCAAATCTAGAATGAAATGTTATATAAATGTACTCTCAGCCAGTCAGTATGTGTTGTATTTCATACACACACACACACACACACACATACGTACATGCACACACGCACACACACACATATATGGTATATATTGTAACTGAGGTTGTGCAAAAATTGAATGTAAAGGCCACACAGATGTGCAACATCTGTAGCAGGCAACCATGAACAGAGCCCAGATTTGCTGATTTGGAAAGAATAGTTGAAGGATGGGGGAGAAATACCGTCAGTTACAACCATCCATTGTTTTTGGATACAAAGACGACTTCAGTGATGAAATGCCCGCCTCTCCTACACTGGCCAGCTATGTTTCAAGCTGACTGTAAGACAGAAAATGTAACAAGACATGGAAGTAACCGTTGATAGCTGTTTTCCCTCCAGACGAAGATGTTGCCGCTTGCAGTGACAGTCAAGTGGACCTTGATCGAATGATTTGAATAACTGGGACAAATGCGCATTTCCCTTCAAAGGAAATGTGATGTTGAGAACATCTGTGAAGGTTACCCCCAATTTTGGAGGGAGGTGTTGTCTTTCTTTTCTTTGAGTCAATTACTCCCAGATTTTTCGGTCTTGAACTCCTGGATCCTGACTCACAACCGGGCTGGATTGGATGGGATGGCTCCTTGCCAACAGCACACACAGTTAGACAGATTTGGAGAAACATTTATATAAGAATAAAAGAGGATGGGTGTCTGTTAGCCTACTCATCTGTCAGCACCACGGCACCAAGCCTGGGAAAAGTGGCCATCCTAAATTTACCATGCACAGTTGGAGGTTATAGGGGTTTGCATTGATTTTTTGCTAATGCATTAATTCATTTGAATGTCTCTGTGAAGCTGAGGCCTGCAGTAACACCTTCAGCCACTAGGGACAGACTTCCCTGGCTAGTGCATAGCTTTGCATTCCACACATTTCAAACTTAGGGGAAAATCAGAAGGCTGAGTGGCAGAATTACGTGCTCACTCCTCCCTCCTGATGTGGTATAGCCCCAATCTCAGGGAATGGAGTGGACACCTCCCTTATGAAAGGGGTCATCATGGCAGAGGTCTTGATGTTGATAGACATGGCTTCACTCAGGTGAGGAAAGTAGAAGCTCTGTAAGGGACTTGGCAGTTTTCCTGTATCCAACACAGGACTACTCCAACCATGAGAATCTGACGTGTTTTGTTAGCATGCATACAAGAAAATAAAAGATGGGATCCTGAGCTGGAAGCAATGGTAGATGCAGGTCTAAAGCAGGGCTCTGTAATAAGCTTGCTTGGTTGTCCTTCAGAGCTCTGATTATTTTTGGAAAACTTACATTGCCTCCTCAGACTTTCCAGAGGTTGGCAGAAAAAGAGGGAAGGCGGGAAGAGAGACAGACATCTCACACAACCATTGCTGTTGCAAAACTCTGGAGTGTCTCTCCAATGTCATTCCCTAATGATTTAGTTCACAATTTTGGAGAGGAGCCATAGATTCACATTCAGCTACTCATGAAATATTAGCAAAGCAAAATGTGCTATGGGCAATAGAACAGTGCCAATGCCTTTAGAGCTACTAATGAAAAGGGACTCTTTCGACCAGGAAGGAAGTCCTAGGGAAAGCTGGACAATTATAGAACTGGATGAAATGTCCTCTTAGGTCATTTAGCCCAATGAAGGATTTTCTTCTGTTGATTTGCCCTTAATTGGACAAGTCTGAAGTGTTCCCTGTAAAAGTGATTCAATGCCCTCTCACAGAATATGGTTGCCAATTAAAGGGGCCGCCAATTAAAGTTCAAGATGATCTGATTCCGTAGGTTTCAGGCCTTCTGTTTATGTTGCCCCCAAACCCACTCTAGGGGGTCCCTATTGGGTATTTAATTAAGACTGTGATTTGCAAGAAAAGGCATCACTGTAGACACATTTCCTGTCATGCAACTCTTAGTGACAGAGAAAGAAAGGACTTCATTTTTGCTGACTTGCACCATGTTACAGCTTAAGCTCAGCTTCCATTTGCTGAATTGGTTAATGCGTTGATTTGATCCCCACCCACCCCCTTGGAAGACAGAACAACTCTTCCTACTGCAGCCCTGTAACTGATTGCCTGATTGTTTTCAGCAAATGTATTCAAGAGTGATGTTGTATATGAGCGTTTTTTTTCAAATGTAGATCAAGATCAGTTCAATCTATAGGGAAATATTTTGTCTCAACAAGAGGAATGCTAGAGGACAGTGCCATGGAACATACACAAATTAGTCATCCTGATATGGAGTGCCGCCATGTTACGAAGTTCCCAAAGGTTATTTATAATTGAATCATAGGCCATTCTCTGATTATTCCAATTGGCAGTCAGCAAAATTGTACTAAGCAGCTCTGTTGCTATGGAGGACATGAGGGAAAACACCCTATAATTCACTTATAAGTACTACTGAGAAATCATATGATTATGCACTGAAGCAATTCTCCTAATTTAAGAAATACATTTTTAAGAAATTATACCTTAGTTTTTAATCAGTGTCTTTCTTTTTTCCTCTCATTCCTGTCCTCCTCTGCTGCCTGTCCATCTGTCTCTCTGCCTTACAATCACATGTAGAAAAACAAAGAAGCTGGACTGGATTATCCTTATCTCTTCTTTGGTCCATCTTTTGGGAAAATGAAAGTAGGGGCAAATCAACCTGCCCACTCTCCAAGTATTTCCCCACAACCGTTTTGTAGATTTTGTTTCTGCAGAAAAAGTCAGATGCAAGCTGGTTGCCACCACGATGCATGTTCAGGCAATTGCTGTGTCCCATCCACCCTGGAAGGGCCTACCTCTGGAGTTCTGGACGAAATGCCTTCTTGATGCCATCTTGGCTTTGTACCCAGTGCTCTGGGTTCAATGGCAGCCATTATGTTTTCATGAAGAAATAATATGGCCACCAACAAAACCTACAGTGGCCACCAGCTATTTTGCAGAGGTTCTGGTAATTTTTCCTACCCCAAATGCTCTACAGTGACCTACCGCTTGGGGCATTTAGAGTAATACCAAGATGGTGGCTGGAAGCTACCCAGTTTAAATTAGAAAGATGTGCCTAGGGTGACAGTGGGCCACTGAGAAGAATGGGTGCACCAGATAACCTCTTTGATCAGGAAGTTATGAATCACCACTTTGTCCATGTTATGTCAGGCCTCGGCTTCCTTCATGGTGTTTTCTCCATGTGTAAACTCCACCTTGAGGTGTGTGGCTCGCTGGTGCTGGAAACAGAACATTGACCGGATGGCCCTTGGACTGATACAGCAAGAAAACATTGGAATCCTTGTGGAAAATAGCACAGGAACTGGAAGAAAAGGATCAGCCAGCAGTAATTTGTAATTATGGTTTCAGCTTTTAAGAGACAAAAGCCTAATTCAATTGAAGAACAAATAAGCTTGACATTTTAACAAAGAACAGGATGGGGGGTACCACTCATCTCCCCCTTAGTTTGTCTTTATTTCATTTAATTAATTGCAGTTTTTAGCAGAGGTTCTAGAAAAAGAGTCACCAAAAGCAGTGCTAATGCCTGAAATGCTAAATGTATTTACTTTAAAAATTAGGTTATATTCTTCACATGTTTGAATTTGGACAGCATAGTCCCATTGAGTGATAAGAAAATTAATTAATGCAATTAATATTGTTGTAACTTTTTAAAAATAAAGACTGAAACCAGAGTGTTCCTACTTCTCAGCTTGGTGGCAACAATGGCTGGCCTGAAGCAAGGAACGCAGTTGCACCCCTTCCCATTCCAGGAACAAAATCCGACTGCTAGGCTTTTCCACACTGGTGATGGACCAGCACCTAGAGACAGAAGTTTTAGTTGTGCGTTCCTTCTGGAATTGGAATCCCAGAATCCTCACACACTTTTGAATGCAAAGAGCTAAACAGAAACAGAGGAAGGCAGAGTGCTGATAAACAAGATGAGGGAGTATCTCTGCTTGTGGACTGCTCAGTTGAGGTTCACAGATGACTGCTTGCAGAATTACTGTCCCAGAATAGCCCACCTACAAGGTGACCAAGAGGCCCCAAGCAGCACAGACCTGTGTGCTGACCCACCATCAGCATGGCTCCCAGTAGGACTGTACCTGGATCTTCTTCTGGTCTGCCAGCATCAGTAGCACTTCTCTAAGGGCTTCGTGCCACTTGGTACTGGGCAGCTGCCATCTTACCTTTCTTCTCCAAAAGTATGGCCATACCTGGGGACGAGGAGCAGCAATGAGCTGCAGAGTAAGTTTTCTCTGGCCGTCTTGAGACAAAGGACAATTTCAAGTTTTAAACAAGAGATTTACTCATCAACAGGTATCTTCTTACAACTGAAACAAGCAGAGGAGATAGAAGTGGAAAAAGAGAAACAACTCATCTCCCTACATTCATTAACCATTGAGTGGTTTTTCAGTCCATTATTTTCCCTTCCATATAATAGGTTGAACTAAAAATTCAGGCTCTGCAGCTTTCAGCCAAGCACCAATAAGCAGGGGAATTGTGAGCTAAACCTTGCAAGCTTCGGCAGCACATGGTCCCAAAGGAGGCAGGAAATGAAAGTGAAATGGCCCATCTGCCAAAGCAGGTAAACCATGTGCACATGGTGGAAATAATGAGATGCAGAGGGGGTTGTGGTTTGTGGAGAACTGCTGCTGAGCAACTGAGAGCCAGTGACTTCCCTTGTTTTGTGAGCAGACTTCCCCAACCTCGTGCCCCCCAGATGTATTGGACTGCATTCCCCACCATTACCAGCCAGCACAGCCATTGGCATCTTTCCCGGAACTAGGATGGAACATGTGTGATTCACCAAGGTACTTCAAAACAGATGCTAACTTGAAATGCGCTTTCTTAAAGCAAATAAAAAAATCATGAGATGGACCACAAACACTAATTTCTGGCATCTGAACATTTCAGAAAGATGGGTCGAATCATTTGAATTTTATACTGGTTAGAGAGCATCACCCTCCAGATTATGTAACAGGCCAGAATGCTCAGTTTACTGATGGGTTTTAATGCTTCTGTCACTGCTGTGACAGTGATAATGAAACATTTCACTAATTCTGAATTTTCCAAAATAGGGGAATATAGGCCATATTGATATAGGCCGAAAATGAGAAATGTCTTTGATTTTTGCATTCATACTTAAGTTGAAGGCCAGGCATTATTTCAGATGAAGTATACTAAAATGCTTTAATTAAGGGGACAACCCTTTGGGAATTAGGGGTGTGTGAGGAATCTGTTTTTGTGGTGGGACTCCATTGGATCCCCTGGGCTCAGTTGCCCAGACTCTGAGCCCTGTACAAACAGGCAACCCTCTTCTTGCTTGTGCTGCTCATGACGAGGCCCATGATGTGGAAGAAGGCTGCCAGTTGTGTAACCTTCATTCTGCAAATGCTTGCTGATTTCCTCTTGTCTCTGCATTCCTTCTAAACTAGGGCCAAACAAGAGAGGAAGTCTGTGAACATTAGAGGGATGAGGTCCATGGCGCATCCCTGAAATCCTAATGGGATAATTGGAACCGCCTGAACGCAAACGATTCCAGACAGGGACATGGAGATCCAACCAGAATCCTGCTGTCTCATGGTCTCCAGACTCCTTTCCCATGTCCAGCCCTGGCCAGTAGGTGAGTTGAGCCAAAAGAGTCTGTGGATGCTCAGGAATGCTAGTGGACCCCTTCTTTGTGCAAAGTGGGCAATTCTTTGTGGAAAGTAGACAAAGCCTGCAAGTCACGTGTGCAAAAGCAGATCTCCCCTTGCACGGTGTGCGTACAGGTGGCCCACGCTGGCCTTGCAGACACATTTGCTTCCTGCCAGGTGTCCATGTGCACATTTGGCACAGGGTTGACTTAGGGCAGCAGGGAAATGAGCTGGAGTCCTGGGAGCCAAAGAGAGGAAATGCATCAGCTTCCCATCCCCAAACCAGATTCCTTGCACATCATTAATTACAGGCAACTTGTGGAGGCTGAAGCACCACTGGAATACATTATATATTGGTGCACAGGTCTCCCCTCTCCACCCCAGGATGCCCCTAAAAGTCACTGCTATGGCCTTGGAGGTTCAGGCAGTGCAGTCAGTCCCATGGTGGCTGTAATCTGAGCCCACCTCCCAACTGCAAGATCAAAGTAATTCCTGATCTCATAGCTGGGAATCTGAAAAATCCTGTCTCACTCCTCCTATCCGGGAATCTGAAAAATGCATCTCACTCATGGGCAGTGCAATCCTATGGCTGAGCACATTATTGCATTACCCGGTAGTGAGATGCATTTCCTAAGAGTAGTGAGATGGCTCCATCATCAATTTAAATGGAGGCTGCAGCTAATAAGGCAGAGGACTGAGACTTGGAAGCAACTAGAAACGATCCTCAAGTGCAGTGATGTCTCACTGAGGACCAAGGCCAAGATCATCTGAACTATTGTATTCCTGATCTCTATGTATGGGTGTGAAAGGAAGGCAATGGATGTGATCTAAACATGACACTGGAAGTCAGCTTTGCAAATACCCTAGACCAGTGGCGCCAAACATTTTAGAGACCGAGTGCCCAACCTGCAACCAAAAACCCACTTATTTATCGCAAAGCACCAACATTGCAATAAAACCTGAATACTGAGGTTTTAGTTTAGAAAAAACAACTCACAGCCAGTCCAAGCAAATACATATATATCCTTGGCAGTACACTGACTGGCCATGTGAAAGCTCGGATGAGTTACGGCTAATGAGCCACGGCTTGTGACATCATTGTCTGGTGACGCTACTCCTTTCCGAGCATGCGCATGGCTCCTGTGTGTGCTGTTATCCAATACTTGGCTGCTGGGGCGATGCTGGGGCAACTTAGCTCGCACTGTGGCATGCGTGCCATAGGTTCGCCACCACTGCCCTAGACCTCCCCTCATGTACTTCCCTCACCCTAATATAGGGCGAAAGTTCCATTGAAAAGGGGGAGATTTTGAAAAAGCCTTCCTTGAGTAGCTTTTTCTGCACTGCTCATCATTTCTGCCCATTCTAAATGCATTCCAACCATCAAAATCATGCCAGGACACCTCATTTTAATAACCCTAACCCATTGATGGTGAACCTTTTAGAGACCTAGTGCCCAAACTGCAATGCAAAACCCACGCATGCCACAGGTTCGCCACCACTGCCCTAGACCAACAGAAAGACAATAAGTGGGTCTTAGATCAAGCCAGAACTTTCCCTGAAGCAAAATGACGAAACTGAAGACGTCCTACTTCAGGCACTTTGCAAGAAGGCAAAATTCCTTGGGGAAGGCAATCGTGCTAGGGAATGGCTAAGGCAGAAGGAGGCGTGGAAGGCCGGCTGTGAGATGGCTCGATCCCATAAAGGAAGTGATGGCCTTGGATATTTTATTTGTTGAGCCAAAACTTTTGATTTTGCATACAGGATCCTATGACCTGATTAGCTCTGATTAAAACAGGTAGAGGTATATTCATTGCTTCATCCCTTTCAGAGTCAAGGGGGAGGACAATATGAATAATCCATCTCCAGCAGGAAGTATCCCTGCCATTTCAGGTGTGGATAAAACACAATCCCAAAGATAAGACATTGCTAGTCTTCCCAACTCCCATTTCAACACCAGTTCTCCTCCAGTCTTAAAATGAAGACTCTAAGAAAGGGGAAAGTGGTGTTGGGACCTCAAGGACTAGTTGGTATTTAAAACTACAGAGGAACAAATCCATCAGCTAACATGGAACCAGATTAAAATGACACTAGTACAAGCATTTAGCAGCATATTAATTTACCAGAAATTGAAGTACCGCATTAAACACTGACAGTAGCACATGGAAATAATGAATCAATCTGTTGCATCTCTCTGTATCCAATTATGAACAATTAAAATAGAACCCAGCGATTTCTTTTCCTCAAGTGGGATTAGTGGCTGCTCATCAGGAAGAAAGCTAATAACCAGCCTGAAATGTCAGGACCTGGTGTGTCTCCATTGTGAGCTGTTTCATTTCATTAGTGACGTAAAATTCAGTTCTGGCTTCTCTCTGATGAGAAAATACAATAGCCCATATAACCATCCCATTAACAGACACACACAGACGCTGGCTTGAGCACACTGGGGGACCCAGGTGGTGCCTTTGGGCGGGAAGGGTCGCTGTGGACATTTCTCCAGCACCCTGGTTTTTGCGTCATTGAAAGGGGGCCTGGCAAGGTGCAAGGGGAGTCCCACGGTGCCGCCTTCATTTGGGTTCTTAACCGTCTTTCTACATTTCTACTGCGTGGTCACTGTTTCCTACTTATGGTTGTTTACAGGTCCTCCAGGTGACATTTGACCCTCCAGGTCTTTATAAAGAACACTGCAAATAAGTGTTGTTGTTGCAGTTGTGGTTGCTATGCTGTTATGTGCCTTCAAATCCTCCCTGCCGTATGGTGGCCCTGTGAATGAAAGCCCTCAAAAATGTACTGTCCACGTCAGCGGTGCTCAGCACTTGCACATTCCGGGCTGAGCCTTCCTCGATGGAGTCGAGCCACCTCCTGTGTGCCTTCCGCCTTCGACTTTCCCTAGCGTGTTTGTCTTCCCCACAGCCAGAGTCACGGCGTCGGGATGTGTGGGGAGGGGTCCTTGAGGTATCTTTCCGACTGTCCTGGCTGTCATCCAGCAGGCACTGAAAGCTGGAACCACAAAAGTGCTGCATTTGCTGCAGTGCATGAGGAGATCAACCCTGGCTGCTCTTTAGAAGGCCAGATACTGAAGGTGAAACTCAAATGCTTTGGCCACCAATGAGAAGGAAGGACTCCCTGGAGAAGAGCCTGATGCTGGGAACAATAGATGGCAAAAGAAGAAGGGGACGGCAGAGGATGAGGTGGCTGGATGGAGTCACTGGGGCAGTGGGTGTGGGTGTGGGTTTGGGTGGACTTCAAGGGGTGGTGGAGGACCGGAGAGCCTGGAGAAATGTTGTCCATGGGGTCGTGATGGGTCAGGCACGACTTTGTGACTGAAAAAACAACCAGGGACATGCTAAGCATTGTTAGGTAGTGATGTATGAAGAATCCACTGGATTCCCTGGGCTTGGCTTCCCAGTCTCTGGCCTGCTTTCTCATAGCCATGAGTTCAGCTTCCAGGTGTGTGCCTCGAGTGTTCACACAAGCATCTACCGGGAAGTGGGCCCCTGCAAACACCATGCACACAGCCTTTCTCTGCTGTGCATGTGAGCTGTAGCCTTTGTACCACCAGACTTCCACAAGCATCCATGGCCTTCCTCTCACCTTGGCTCAGTTTCCAAGACAGGGCTGAGCATGTAAGGAAGGCGATGAACGGAAGAGGATGGATTCTGGAGAGCTTTGTCACAACGTTACAGTTAGGTGCTTATGCTACGTCCATGCTCACCCCATCCTGGAGTGAAATGGGAACCATTATCTCCTTAAACATTCATCTCACTGTGAATTCTAAATGAACACCTAGCTAATTAGTGCTGCAGCTTAAGACAATCAAGCTGCTTTTCTGAATCTCTGGTAGCAAGGCAAGGCAGGGTGGGGTGGCAAGGGATGCTTTTATCTATTTCGTAAATAATGTATTAAATGCACTGATGTATTCTCCTTGACAGCAACAGGGGCAGATAAGTGATAGTTCAAAATCAATTTGTCATGGTCCAGCATGTGCTCACTGACCTACTTGGTCACCGTTATATAGGCCAGATGTCCGTCAGATGCTCTGAAAACAAGTCAGTTATTTTAAAAGACACAATAGTTCCCTCCTCAGCATTCCTCTGTTGGAGAGCCATGTTCCAAGCGTGGCTTGTACTGGTAGAGGAGAGGCAAGGAAGACAACGACCTCCTCCGCTTAATGAACTCCCCACAGGGCCAACTTTCTCAGGGTCACTTTTGTCTAGAAAGAGAGTGGCCACATGGTTGCTCTTCAAATGACCTTGTTACTATGGGATTGCCATCCACATGCCCTGCCAATTCCAGTTGCTGGATTTGCTGCTTCCATGGGCATTCCAGGGCTGTCCAAGAGAGCAGTCAGGATTTATAAAAGTTTCTTACATGAAACAACCTTTAAAGGGGGGTGAAGGAGCTTAATTTGGTGCGGCTTCTCAATTTTGTTGACATTTGACCACATTTTTACACTTTTAAGAGCTATCAGATTCTACCCATCAGAAAGGTGAAGATGAAGAATTTTGAAATAGGAATATATCTGTGCCCTCTGTGCCTTCCTTGCCTGGCCTGAAACTTGACAGGGGAAAGTTTCCATTGCTTAGGGCTATGGGCAGGGAGAGCCCAATCACCCTCTCAGCCCCCTCCAAGCTCCCCACGGCTGGATGTCATTCCACCGTGGTCCCACTATGGGCATTTTGCCTTCCTCTGTACTGGAAAAGAACTCTGCTGGTGCTGAGAGTTACAGCCACTCTTCCTAAATGGCTGAGTCCCTGGTTTTGTGTGGTGCATGCCATGCCAAAGGGCTCAGCCAGCCACTGAACCCAGCATGCCTGCCAGTTCCATGGGGATGCACAAAGCAACTCGGCCAGCAGTGGGAGAAGCAGCTGTTTTCCCAGTGCTGGCCAAATCTCCTGCTGCCCACATTCTGGCTGCTAGTGTTGGATGATGGCCAGAGAATACAGTGAGGATTTATCCAGGGGAATTCCTCCAGGATGAGGGTCTTTGAGGGTAGAACCCAAGGAGGCTCCATAGGCTGGACGTGCCACCTCTGCAGCCCAGATCCATGCTGAGATTTCCACATCCCTGCTTTAAAATAGCCCATTTATTGTGCATGGTTATGTCACTGGAAGAGAAGGTGATTAGTTATAAATACTGGTGCCATCAAAACTTATTTTGCCTTCTTCCAAACATCAAAAAGACACCCACCATACCTCCACTATTCTCCTTTTAGACCTTCTGAATAGGGGCACCAAAGTTCTGGATTTGTAAAAATGGCCAAAAACATCTGGAATACCACTGTGTGATTGCAAAAGAAGGGACTCACTGGTGGATCAGCAACAGGACTGAAGGTGCTGCAAAAGAGCTTTCTGCCACCAGTCAAGGAAGGACCTCTCTCTTTCCAGGCAGTTCTCCCTCTCCCTTCATGAAGGGGGACAACCTGATGGCCCCTGGAACATCTTCCCGAGATCTGTGGGATTGCACCTTAAAGCACATTAAAGAGAGAGTCATAACTGATGCCAAGCCATTCAATTGCCTTTCAATCAAATATTTCCAAGGAAAGTTACAAGTAGAAAACCAAAGTGTAACATTGTAAAGTCAGCATGTCAGCGTGTGCTGAGAAGCAGGAGCATAGCATTGATGGCTAAACCATGTGAGAAGAACAGGAAGTGTCCACCCCAGTGGTTGGACCTTCTCATGGGAAAAAACCAAATAAAAATAGAGCTGGGTTTCTCTTTCTGTCTTTCCTTTTTAAGGTTCTTGATTCTGATTCTTCACTGGAATCCTACCTGAGCCCACACCAAGACATCCATACCTTCCTTTGCAGAGTGGACCAGAAGATAAAGTCACTGAATGAAAATCTCTACTCCGGAATGCAAGTCTGATTTGTACAGCTCAGCCAAAATGATATGTCTATTCATAACCGCATGTCCTCCAGTGGTTCTCTGTTTGGGAGATGCAGCCTGGACCGCTGCTGAGTGGACTCATTAAAAATGTGTCATCCCTTCATTCAAAAGAAAACAATGCCAACAACTGTCCTTTTCCTGGGCAGATATCTCTAGGAGGTGGCCCTCTTCCAAGAAATACAAACCATGGTGTGACCACACTTGGCATTCTGAGTACACTTTGCAAAAAAGGGTTGTTGAACTGGAAAACTTGCGGAAAGGGGCAACCACATACTCTAGAAAAGGGCTCCAGAAAACATGTTTCATAGGAGGGTTGGAACAGTTCCACTTTAAAGAAAGGTTACAACATTTGTGGTTGTTTAGCTTAGTAGAAAGGCAAGTAAGAAGGCAGACCTGATAGAGATGAATAAAAAGATGCAGGCTGGGGAGAAAGTGGACCAGGACATGCCTGTGGGAGATTTGGGACTGACAGAGAACAGAGAGGTAACCTTCTGCTGAGTCCAACCAAGGGTCCTTCTTTGGCTGGTATTGTTGAAACAAGGCGGTGGGTTTCAAGCAGGTTTCTGGAGCTTCTGTGTGCTATCACAGAAAAAGCCCTCCCCCTAGTGGCCACCTTCTGAGCCTCTTGAGGGGTTGGCACTGAGAGAAAGGTCCCAAAGGTTGAGCGTAGGACAGTTCTCCGAATCTTATCCTCACAACAACAACACTGTGAGGTGGGTTGGACTGAGAAGTTGGCTTGGCCCAAGGTCACATGGTGAGCTCCGTGGCTGAGCGGAGACTGAAACCCAGATCCCCTGAGTCCAAGTCCTGCACTCTTAACCATTACACCACACTGGCTCTCTAAAAGTCGTGGCTCACTGTACCACTAGGAAATGAGCTCCCTACCTCATTTTTTCATAGACTCATAGAATAGTAGAGTTGGAAGGGGCCATGAAGGCCAACAAGTCCAGCCCCCTGCTGTTGCAGGACACCACATTACACCATCCCACTCAGATGGCTGTCCAGTGTCCCCTTGAATGCCTCTAATGTGGGAGAGCCCACCACCTCTCTGGGCAGCTGGTCCCACTGTCATATTGCTCTGACAGTGAGGAAGCTTTTCCTGATGTCCAGCCTGAATCTGGGTTGCCGCAACTTCAGCTGATTATTCCGTGTCCTACATTCTGGCATCATCAAGAAGAGATCTTGACCTTCCTCTTTGAGATAGCCTTTGAGATACTTATAGAGTGATGTCATGCCCCCCCTCTGTCTTCTCTTCTCAGGGCTGAACATGCCCAGTTCTCTCAGTCTCTCCTCAGAAGGAAGAAGATAATGTTGATGGCAATGCAGAAGTGAGACATTTCCAGTGATGGGTAGATTGATAAAGATCATTTCAAATTAATCCCTAGAAGTTTGTATTTGTGTAGAAATTAATTAAATATGTTCTCAGACAAAGCATGCTTGAACAATGTAGGGACAACTTCAATGTTAAATGATTGAATTTCAGGATCATTATTTGGGTCTAATTTTTCAAAACTGGATTGAAAAACACAGCTTTGTTCTGTGTGATGTTGTCACAACATCCTTCCAGACATCGCTGAAGTAGAGCTACATCTGAAGGGCCAGAATAGGATGCCAACATTGACGGAATCAATTTTGCTCTAAGTCCCCTGATAAGAGTTGCAATGCAACATTTTCCCTATCAGTGTTTCAGCATCCCCAGAAACCCATGAGCAGAATCTAAAAGTGACAGTTCTTCCTGCGTATCTGCCTTCTGACATCAGGACTGCATCACGGCATACTGGGAAAGCCACATGGGATTTTGGGAGAGTCCAACTTGGTTGCTGCTGCTGCTGCAATCACATTCCATTTACGCCCCATTTTTTTCTTCTTGCAAGGAGTCCAAGATGGCTTGCATACACTTCCTTCTCTCTGTGTCATCCTTGCAACAGTCCTGTGAGGTGGGCTAGGCTGAGAGCCCATGACTGGCCCAAAGTCACCCAGGGAACTGCATGGTGAAGCGGGACTTGAACCGAGGTCTCCAAGTCCCAGCCAAAGACTGACCATTGCACAGCATCAGTGCTCCATGCAAGAAAATATCTGCTGATGAGCTAAAGGGGAAGAGACATGTTCAGCTTGTGCCACACTTATTCTATCTATATCCTGGATTCTATGTTTAATTAAAGAAACAGCTTGCGATCGCTCCACTGCAAACACAAATGTTGACAAAATCCAGTCATATGTTTTTTCTGAGGGACACCTTTCTTCCAGCTGGATTCCTAAGAATCAATAAAAGTTGGATAGGGAAGTGAGTCACTCGAATTGAGGCTCAGCCAGGAACATGGAATCTGCTCCCATCCAACACCAAATATGGTGTAGAATCCCATTTCCAGATCTACAATGGCACCTCCATGCAGCTCGGGAGTCCCATGATTTTCCATCAAAAGCTTTCCTGCAGTTTTTTATCATGATTAAAATGGTCAGTGTACATAATTGATGAGCCATATAAAATGTGAGTAATGCCCTTAGTCAATAAAAGTTAATTTCAGCTGAAGCATCATCATTAGCGGCAGCAGACTGCATTTTCATCCCATCACTTTTCCTCTTCTGAAGAACCCAAGGTGGCTTAAAAGTCCTCCTCTGCTCGTTTTATCCTCACAACAGCCCTGTGAGGTGGGTCAGGCTGAGAGTGAGTGACTGGCCCACAAGCACCAGTGAGCTTCAGGGCCGAGTGGGGACCAGAACCCAGATCACATCCCGGTCCAGTATTCTAACCATGATGTCACACTGAAGCTGCCTTTTCCACAGGGCAGTTCCCAGGTTCTCCAGGAGATGCCAGGTGTCCATTGTAAACCATCATGCTGACAGGAGTCCACTTTATGGAACACCGCAAAATTCACAGCCTAATCTGGGTCAGTTGTGGGAAAGGTGGGCCACCTTGCTCTGGCCCCACAGCACACTGAAACAGCAGTGTGGGTTGACCTAGAGGGAGTCCTGAGTCTCTGAAGGAAATCACTGGGTGAGTTTAGGCAAGTTGGAGAGAGCCAATGTGGTGTAGTGCTTAAAATGTTGGACTGGGGACCCAGAAGAAGCCATGAAGCTTGCTGAATGTGAGTGGCCACCAGCAAGACCTTGGAGGGGGACATCTCAGCTAGGATCACACTGAGCAGAGCTCCAGACCCACTGACCCCATGGGCTGCCCCATTAGCAACAGCTGCCCTGCCCTGATGTGACCCTATTAGTCTGCTCCCACATAATTAACAGGGTAGTGCTAACTTGTCAACCTGCTTGTGTGCTGGATGGGCCCAGCTCTCCACCTGGGAGAACCCTCACCAGCCACCCTTCCAGCTGTGGCAGCCCATTGACTGTGGCCACCACACTTCCAGCTGTTGGGCTCCCAGGTTTTGACCCACCATGTTACCCACCCATCCTGCTACTTCTGGACTCTGGAAATGGTGGGATATTCTAACTGTGGTTAGGTAACAAACCAGGATTTTGAGGGCTGGCATGAGCCTGATGCATGTAGGATCAGGGTTCCACCTGAACCAGGTTTGTGCTCTTGAATGTTCTTGCGCCATTCTTTGCATGGTTCTTAGTGCAATGTTTAGTTTTGAAGAGGGGCTCCTTTGATCCAACCTTTGATCAGTCATTTGAGAAAATAATTCTGGAAAGAAAAAAAGGAAGGAAGGAGGGAGGGAAGGACGGATGGACAGACAGACAGAACACAATTTGATATTTTTCAGCATGTAATATTGTCCCTGGCCCAAGTTTTGCTAAAATTATAGCAGACATCCATATATGCAGGAGAATCTTTGAAACAAGGGTGAGGGTTTTTTTGTTTTGTTTTGTTTTTAAACACTTTCCCAAGCAATTTTTTAAGGCAAGGCACTAGAGACAGCAGAATAAATGGCCTGAAGGGTGGGTTGGGGGCAGACTTTGTTTTTTGGCAAAGGTTCCATACAAAGGAGTCCAAAGAGTCCCTCTTTCCCATTAAACCCTGTGTGCCTTCAGTTTGTCTCAATAGAACAAGTGTTCTCAAGGTATATTTTATGTTCTGGCCCTATATCATTGCAAAGGATTCCTGCCAGCATATCCCATTACAAAGACAAATGTTTTCCCTACATGCAAATGTAGAAGGCTTAGAACCTGGCTTAATTAAATCTCATTGTTGCTGTTGTTTTAATTAGTTACATGGGGAGACAATACTAACCTCCTCTGTTTTGCCTTCAGCCCTTTAGGATGTTATCCTGTTTATCTTGGCCTGTGGGACCAAAAGTGAAGGCGTTATCTAGCTCTGCATAAAGGCAAGCATGTGGGGTGTCTAATTAGGCACAGGCTGCTGTCGACAAGATCTCAGATAGGAGAAGAGAAGAGCCCCGTCCCTGCCTGGATGGCTCCGGCAAGGCAGAACCACAGATCGCACCGGCCTCCGAACACAGAGAAACAAGTTCAGGTGAGATGCAGCAGCTCCCTTTGTTATTAATCTCTAGTGGTGTGCGGCAGTCTCTGAGTGGAACTCAATTTGGGGGAGATTTGTTTATGCAGTCAAGACGCAGGGTGGACTCAGACAACCAGGAGCCAGAGAGACACTAGCCGCTTCCAAGACATTTGGCAAGCTGGGCATGAGAAGGAAAGCGCCCCCCACCCACTGCCCTGCCGCCTGCAACAAGATTGTTGGAAAGGCTGTCAGTTTTTCTCCATCGGCCCCAGTAGCTGTGCCTTGAATACCTGCTGGATAGAAGGGCATTGCAAGCACCCCTCCCTCCAAATGCTCTATCAAAGATCTTTATGCACTGAGGGTAAGTTCAGTGAGGTTGGGACCCCAGGTGGTTTGGGTGCATTGGCGATTTTATGCATCTGATAGCTTGTTTGCACTGGAAGACAACAGCCACAGCCGTTGGACTCTGGCTTCCCCGCAGGGATGTCCAGGCCCTGGTCTCTGATCTCAGATTGGGGATAGCAGTAGGACTTCCTCCATGCAGACATACCAGCAGCTGCGCCCCACAACTCCCTCAAGCCTGAGAGGGGCAGGGGTCGGCCCAGGCCAGGCAAAGTGGCTGCTCAAACAGCCCAGGGAGGACAGCTTGAAGTGATTCAGTGTAGTGTCATTCAACCACAGAGCTGCTAGGCATCATTAAAAGACTGAGATTTGGCCTGCTCGGGAATCACAGAATCATAGAACAGTAGAGTTGGAAGAGGCCATGAAGGCCATTGAGGCCAACCCCTGCTGCTGCAGGGCACCACGTGACACCATCCCACTCAGATGGCTGCCCAGTTTCCTTCTGAACGTCTCTATTGTGGGAGAGCCCACCACCTCTCTAGGCAGCTGGTTCCACTGTTATATTGCTCTGACAGCTTTTCCTGGTGTCCAGCCTGAATCTGGGTTGGTGCAACTCACATTGATTATTTGGTACCTGCATAATTATTAGAATCAATTATTCCAATTCACACAGAAATAACATGTTATATTCTGAGGACTGTGGCCAGATGACCTGAGTGCCAACATCTGCCAACTCTTGACTGGAAATTTCAGGGCCCCTTCCCATGATGCGCTATATTTTAACTGGACTTAAACTGGATTTAAACAGGACAAGACAGTCCCTTCAAATAAAAGATGGCCCTTTGTAAAAGCGGGCATATGGGCAGCCCACATCCAGGGAACTGAAGAGCGTGTCACCATGCAGACCTAACTAAAAGCTCTGCTACAGGTGCCATCCAAAATTGCACTGTGGAACTCTCCAGATGCTTGAAATGCAAGACGTTAAAATGAAGGTTCACCCAGTGGCAAATTTTCAATGCAACCCCCTATGTCTGCCACTTCAGGCGGACACATCTCTCTCTCTCTCTATTCCCTCCTCACTTCTTTTCTTTCCTTTTTTTGAAATCACATGATCTGTGACACAGTGACACTCATTTCAAAGCCATAAGAGAGCACTGTGTCTGCAGGATCCGTTTGTCTTTCCTAATCACCTTCTTAAAGAGGTGATCCAAATCTTCAGGTTAGATAACGTGGGTTTCAGCAGACACAAGATATGCTTCGGAAAGAATCAGGACACAGGGTCCAAGGGCTCTTAGAATGCACAGATGCCAACGTTTGAAATGGAAGCAACAACAACAAGCCTGTGGTATTGACCAGGACCAAAGGCATAAGAGTTCTTAGAGAAATATGTGCAACAGCTGCTTACTCAAAGTGTTCATTTTTAACCTCGAAAGAAAGAAAGAAAGAAAGAAAGAAAGAAAGAAAGAAAGAAAGAAAGAAGAGTGCCATGTTTCAGAGAAATGTGAATACACATAAATTTATTTTTATAATAGGCCAGAGAAAAGATGATTAAAAAAGCCAAATGGCAGCCCACTTCAGATAGTGAAATGTCCTCACACTGGCAATGATGGAGTCAAATTGTTTGCTGTTGTTCCAGAGGGTAGGAACTGAGCCAAAACATTCAAATGATAATACAGGGAATTTCTACTGGAAATATTAGGAGACATTTCCTGGTGTTATGCACTGTTTGGCAGCAAAGATTTACCTGGTTCACACAATGTAACAAGCCGGAGTATGCACTGAAAGTAGGGTTGTCAGCCAGCCTGTAGCTGATTGAACGGTACGTAATCATTTTAATAAACAAAATAAATACATACTGTCATGGACTTTTGTTTGTGGACCCAGCCATGCTAACAAGCAATGGCTTGTTAACCACAAACAACCCATACTCCACTACCCCGAAATAAATTGTAGGTTCTTTTTGTGGTTAGTGCACAGAAGTAAAAACATACAAAGAAATGTTGGATGCTGCTTTATATTAAGTCAAATTTTGGTTCATCTAGCTCAGTTTTGTCAACACTGGCCGGCAGCTTCTTTCCAGGATTTCAGGCAGCAGTTTTTTTCCCATGCGGAACAGCATACGTAGGACCAGGGATGCATGATAATTTCATTTTTATTCATTAATCATATGAACATATGCCATCTGGAGTGTGACTCTTTTAAAACAGTGCCCACAAATTCCCCAATATGCAATCACATTTAGAAAATACGTATTTCTCAATAGTTTTATTTATTCACTTTTTGATTTTTTAAATAAATTATTTTACTTTTTGAAAAAAATGTCCCTTTTGAAATGCACATTGAAATACAATCTGCATTTCTGCATTTATAGTCAATAGAAGTGGGTCTTGAAGTGACTTTTGGAAAATGTAACCAAGCTCAAAAATCGATTTCCCTAACCCCATCCTTCTCAGGGCTCTTCAGCCCTACACTAATTTATGGCAGATCTGGAAACAGCTATGGCTCTTCTCCACCGAAACAGAACTATCAGGTTCTGGATGCTCCACAGAGTCATTCCTGAACCACTCAGCCATAGCAAAAGATCTAAATTCACGCTAAATAATTACTAGGTATCCCCAGTCCCAACCTCATTGCCAAGCTCATCTTGGTGCCTGTCTCCCCAACAGCATCAGCATGTACAACATTTTGAGTGCTTGAAGAGTCTAGAATTGCGGGAGAGGGGCAATTACTAGTCCAGATGGTTTGGAGCTGCGTTACTCATCTGTCCTCCAAGGAGCCCCTGGTGGCAGCAAAGAGGTGTTGCTGGAGAAAGATTCTTGCCAAGCCTTCCAGATGTTCTGGATCCTACTGCTGGCTTTTCTGTACAATTCTTTGCCTTTTAAATAGAAATGCATGAGAATTCATTGCAGTTCATTTCTGATCAGTCTTTGACCCAGTTCATACCTTCTGAACTGAACCTCGATTAGGACAGAATGTGCCAAGTCCATACTTTTCCAAGCTTGCAATGTAATTCATGGACACACACATATATCTGAAAGCATTTATACTCTAAAAAATGTCCATGAAAATGTTTTACACATTAAACCAACAGGAAAATAATGTGCACAGTCAATGTGTACATCTGGAAAAGAGTACATAAAAATACACACAGATTTTCATGCAAAAGGGAAATAAATGAACGTTGTAATCAGATACAGATTGGAGTCAGACTGAGCTTCTGGATGGAATTCAGGCAACTTTGGTGAGCCTGACTTTTGCTGATTCTCTACTTCTAATGCGCATCCAGTCTAAGACACAACATAATACAAACACAACACGTTATGGGGAGAGCTCATGCATATCTCCTGGTGGTTCCACTGAAGCAGGTTCAACCCAGAACTTGATGGCAACAATGAAGAAACGCAGCACGAGTTGCAATGCTGGTGCCTATGAAACCTTCTTTGCCGAGAGCAAACCTGCACAAATGACCAATACAGTATCTCACAAAACAAGAACTACATTTGCATGATAGAAGGCCACAATCTGAAAAACAGGCCTCGCTGTTCTTCAGTAGTGTCTAAAAGGAAAAAGGCACAAGCCCACGCATCTTTGCAGAGCAACTGTGCGCCAGCCAATTCCTCAACAAGCCAAATACAATCACGAGGAGACGCAGACCAAGGTTAAGCCAAAAGCACCGGCTGGCTCTCTGCATTGCAATTTACAATGTATATCTTGGGTTTTACAGTGTCTGGCTTGCAGGTTAATATGGTGGTTGATCTGATAGGCTTTTGTTTGACTAGTATGAATAATGCACCATCATAGCTCAGGGGATTTTACACAGCGCAGTAAGCAAAAAGGCAGATCCTGCCTGCACAAGCTTACAGTCTGCATTTACGTCTGTAACAGGCAGATGCTACGTGGAGAGGCTGTTACTGAATTATGTTGATGATCTTTCTATCCCAACTTTTTGTTTCCTGTGAAGGAACTCCAGGCAGCTCACACAACATACCTGTTCCTCTCCATTTCATCCTCACAAAAACAACCCTGTGAGGTAGGTTAGGCTGTAAATCTGTGACCGGCCCAAAATCACCCACTGATTTTCCTGATTTTCCTAGAACCTGATTTTCCCAGGTTCCCAGTCTGACACTCTAAGCTCTTCACCACAGTGACTCTCTGAATCCCCCGCCCCGTGTTTTTACTTTAGAACAGCCGCTGCAGAGAGGATGTCTTTAATTGTGAAGGAGGGGCATTGCTGTTTGATCTAGAAGGAGAGGCACAAGGGGGAGACCAGGATCTTCTACCTCTTCCCTCCCCATATTTTCCTCAGGTGTCATGACTTGGACAATGATGTGTAGGTGATTCTGTGGAGGCCACCATGGGAGCCTTTTGGGGTGAAGAATGGCATAGAAAGCTTCTGAGAAACAAATTAATCCTTCCCATGCCATCTCCCCAATCTCCCCTGAGCGCAATAACCTCTCAGGGTCGGATGGGGGGAATAGTTTCCTGGATCGTGCCTTCCACCCCTCCTCATAGGAGAGCTTGTAGCAACCTCTGTGACTTCTGTTCATAAAAACAGAAGCAACAACAACACGGGTCTTCTGTATCCCACTGGAAGAGAAGCAGAGATGGAGAGGTCACTGAGCATATCAAGGCCGATTCTGAAAGGACTGGGCTTTTGCTGAGACTGCCTGCTGGTCCAGCCTGTCACAGACTGGGTGTGCTTTCCGAACACATTTGTAGGGAAAGGATGCTGCAATGGTCCAAACTTGGAGGAGGATGGGCCTCCCATGAGGGTAGGAGGGGCTCAGAAGCGAAGGTCTCTTCTGGCCTCCTCTTGAGGGCTGACTTCATCCATCGGTGCAGTGCTTCAGAATGGGAGGGAAGAAGGTGGAGGCACCACTGGGAGCGCCAGTCTCCCGGCCCCGAGAATGTACCCCAAAATACCTTTCCGAGGTTGCTCTTAGGACCTCTGAGAAACAGCCCGCATGAAGTGGGGGGTTCAAGCATCAACCCGCAGTTTCAAGGTTGGATTGTAGAATCCAAGAAGCCTATGGCAGCCTAGATACTGCCTGGCAACCGAAGGATTATCTCTTAATTAAATTAAGGCATCAGGTCTATATGATTTTTTTTTTTTTTTTTTTTTTTTGCTGGGGGGAGACACACAGCTAAGGGAAGAACCAAACTGAGCTAGCTGTGAGTTGCCACCATAATCCCTCCAGAAAATAAAATCCTACGTGTGAACTATCCAGTCAGCTTCTCTTTTGAAATTCAAAGGGGAGATGGAGACGCCCAGAAAGAAGCATGCATGAGAATCGCCAGTTCCAGACAAGAAAGCAAATGGGCAGCAAGGAAAGAGACCCCATGGCTGGCAACCCAACCTAGGCTGCCTCTGTGTGCAAGAAGAGGACTTAGAAGAGATGGTTTGGTAACTTCTCGGGCTGACTGGAAGTGCTGGTGCCCACTGGAAAGTTGTTTCGCATGCATCAGAATGGATTGCTTCCATTTGTTGATTTAATAAATAAAGTCCATGAATGTATTAATTGAAATTGGGCCAAAAAATTTAAAAGGAATCTTGTGGTGTATTTGGTAGTAGTGGGACAATGCCCCACTATGTTTGTCCAATCAAAAATAGGCTGCATTGAGCTCAATGGGACTTACTTCCAAGTAAACATACTGATGAATTTGTGAACAGTAAGGAAGGCTTTTCATGAAACTGTTTTCTTGGATTAGTGGGTCAATGCTCTGAATTTTTGGCCGAATTAACATCCATCTTTCAGGCTTGCTCAGCATGTTCTGTATAATATTCAGTGAACAGCTTGGGCTGTCTCAGTTGCTCAACCCAACTCCATTTGGGCTTGGTGGGAACTTTCCTCTGTTTTTTGACATGCAGAATTTTGTGCGTATGGACAGAGAAACGAACAACCATTGTCAGGTTATCCTCTCTTGAGCAGGGCTGAAATTCAGCAGACTGAATTCGAAACCAAGGGATATGTATTTACTTTTAAACAGAATGTTTGAGCACAGAGCCACATGGAAAGGCATAAATCAACGGACAACCAATTACTGATTAACAAGGAGAGAAACAGGGAAAGGAAAATCTAAGTTTGCAGAGGAAAGTGGAAGATGGAAAGCCGCCATTTGGCTGGCAAAAAGGCATGGCCAGCACAAAATGTTGGCAACATCAGTGCTTGTGGCTTGTGGTGATCTATTTTGTAGTGAATGCCCACCGTGTTGTCATCTAAAGGTGAAGCTTGCCGCTCCTGGTAAATATTGTGTTCAGACACGTGCTACCCCACCCTGCTGGCATGTGCAAATGAATGTTGTCAGCGGCAGTTTGGTGGATGCCAATATTCAATAGGCTATCTCTGACACCACAACCGCTTGCCCCAATTGTAAACTTTGGTTTGTAAATGGCTTCTTTGCTCAAGACACAGAACCACGCACAAATGTTAAGCACAGGGGTGCGGCCCCAGTGGAAACAGAGTCAATCTGTCTCAGGCTACCTTGAAAACATTTGAGTTTGGATATGGATCTGAGGCCCTTCTGAAAGTATTTTCTTTAAGGGTGGAGTGAAAAGAGGCTGAGCTCTAACTCACACAGCTAGGAAACACCCAACAATGGTCTTATCTGCTCCTTTCTCTGTTTGCTTAGCTCTGCCTTCAGTATTCCTCTTGCCTCTCGCTTCCTCTCTTGTCTTGCGCCTCATACGCATGGACCTGCCCATTGCTTTCATTACACGGCAGCTAATTGTGATGATTAATTTATTATAAGTAAATTATTGACAATAGCTAGATCAACTAAGTATTGATTAGGTCCAAAGCAGGATCAAGCTTTGGTGATTCAGGAGTGAGTTTTTTTGTGGGCAAATCATACATCGTGCGAGTCACCATGTCAGGAATAGGTCCGCTGTGCCATGTTTTCTTCCACAGTGTCTGTCAGCTGTGGTCAGGAGTCTTGTTCCATCACTGGGCTCTCATGCATCTTTGACCATGTCATTGAACTCTGTGCCTTCAGTGTTAGCATGCTGCTATTGATGCCTGGTATTCCAGGACGAGAGGTTAGGGATCTACCCATAAGCAGAGGCAAGGACAGTAAAAATTCATCTCTTGACGTTAGCCTAAAAGCAGTGCCTTCAGATTCTTGGGTACAACCAGTTTTCAGTTCCTACTGCCCCCTCTTGCTGAGACCTGGAACTGCACGCAAATAAGACATTTAGGGAGACGTCTTATGCGTGTTTAGCCAGAAAGCTAATAGGGCATGCTGGGAATTGTAGGACTGTGCATAATTATATTGTCTATGAACTTCTATGAATGAGGCCAGGACTGAGAAGCCCGTGGCTCCCTGGATGTTGATGGAACACCGCTCCCAATGTCATCTCTGACCATCTGCCACCCTGCCTTTGGCCGAGGAGGGTTAGAGTCCACCAACATCTAAAGAGGTCCATGCTCCTGTGGCCTGTACTAGGTCAAGTCATTAAAAGTGCAATGCAGGCAATGTTCCCACTCGCATTGACCCTCGTGACTAGAATCGACTGAGTGCAATTCCAAAGTCCCAGCAAGAGGGGGCAGTAGCAATGAAATACTGGTGAATGAAGGCTGCATGTGGCCCCACTGCTGCAATTAAAGCTGTCCCTTCTCAGAGTGCTCCTCAGGTCCTGTAATACCTTAGCCCAGGGGCTCTTACTCCTAGTACTGTCAGCAGCAGCCGGCCAGAGTTGCATGCCCCCTGTTTTCTTCTTCCCCACCCGCCAGATTCAGTGGTTCAGTGTGTTTTGCTGCATTAGGCTGTGGGCATGGTGCCAACGGGAGAGTCCCCTCTGCCTAGCCTGCTGCTCTCACCAAGCCTCTGAGCAAGCAGGTTACCTTTTGTCTGCCAGCTTGATATTCCCAATGGAAAAGAAAACAGTGTGATCATCACAAGCTGTATTCCACTTCGCTGCACTGCCTAGAGTGGTTTAGTGTCTCACCTATTCAGATTGTTATTTAATCTGATGAAATCAGGGGTGTGCAAATCAGAAAACTCAAACTCACCAAATTCCAGCTCAAAGCTCCTTTTGATTTAAGTCCATTTCTGATATTCTTTCCCCTTTCCATATGAGTATATTCCTGTGTATTTTTCCAAATGTACATATCCATTCTGTGCATCTTTGAAACGTTTGACTTCTTATTCCATGGATTAAAGTGCAATTTTGCTCTCTATTCAAAAGTCCACCTTTTCCATGTGCCCTTTTCAATGCATGTATGCGGTCAAACACATTTTCTTAGGTCTGTGAACTACAATGCAAGCTCAAAAAATTATGGACCTCATCCATAGATTGCTTCTGAGCCCATAGTCAGTCCGAAAGGTGCTTTGCACAAGAATCCAGAGAGCTATTTCTGGTAGGGATCAATAAATGTGTCAATTGCACTTTCCAGGTTTCCCCAACTCAAATTCATTTTGCTCCATTTCTAAATCAGTTGAGATTATTTTTCCTTTTTAGAAATTTGCATGAGAAGCCATGCACACTTATGTGTGTATTTCTCTTCAGGCACCCATTTTCACACACATTTTCTCCCAATAAACACATTTTGAAGCTATTTCCCCCACAATAATGTGACTGTAAATTTTAACTTCACAAATAGCCACACTTTCCAGGATAGCATGCATTTACATGCACATTTCGAGGTGCAGACGTTGTGGGAAAATGCATTCGAAAATACAGTGGAAGTGCGCAATTCTGTATGACCTTTCAAGCAGATTTTTAAAGCACAGGAAAAAAGAAAATAGTTATGAATGAATGAATGCAAGACTGAAGCAGTCCAGAAATATACAGATCTACCCATCTCCAGGTGCTGCCTGTTTTTGTGAGGAACAGACCCGTATTGTCAGCGTTAGCTCCAGGAGTGTGAAGGCCCTTGGCTCTTACATAAGAACAGGCTCCCTTCCAGAATGAACCACCTTCTCACCACCCCTGCAAACAGCTGCCCTCGTGCCACCTCCTCATTCTCATCATCACCTCTACCTTTTCGTTTGGCAGGCTGCGAGCAGGTGAGCAAGTGGGTGGTCTCCATCAGCCTTTTCTTCTCATCGCCACCATGGCCCGGGCCAAAACGGGCAGGCAACAAAGCCGCTGCCGAGAAGCAACTCCGCGGGGCTTGCTGGGCTGTGCATCCTCAGCAGGTGCCCAACAGTGCTGCCCTTTGTGCTCTTGCAGTCCTAGGGCAGGGCCAAAAATAAAACTGTCAAGTAGCTGCTGAATGGTGCTTGGCTTGACAGAGGCAGGTGAGTCGCACAGATTGTTGAGGCATGGCTCAGGCAGCTCCTCTGTCACTCCGATTTCTGCTGTTCGTGGATATATGTGGCTGCCGCGACAAATCTTTCAACAGGCATTTGCCACTGTAACAGCTTCTTCTGAAGTGGCCTTTCATGGTTAGACCTGGATGGATGCTTTAAAAGCATTTCATAGGCAATTAAAAACTGTACTTCAGCAGGCACTTAAAATTGAGCATTAGGAGGCAGCCTGGAAAATGATGAGATCAAATAGACAAGGTAAAGTGCATGCTGCAGTCTCTAATTAAAATCAATACAGAGATATTGTGAGATCTGTATGCAATTATTTTTTGTTCTTCTTCTTCTTAGCTGGCACTGAGGATGCTGGTCTTTAAAGATGCTTTAAAAATGGATAAGCATTTCCTCATTTCTATAGTTCTTTTTCAGTGTACTAAATTCCTTACAATTACAGTATTTATCCTCAAAGCAGGCAAGATTTAGTCAATGTCACCTAGACAACAGCCTTGTATACACGAGCCTGGGAGTCAATGCTGTTGAACACAGGGGATCTTTCTTAGCAGATCTGCTGTTGTGGATTTTCAGGGCTACGCAGTTGTGTGGAACCCACTAATCTGAACTTGCCTGCTCAACAGGGAGACAAGGAGTTCCCCCTGACCTCGGAGCTGCCAGTGTGAGCCTGTGCAGGCCCAGGTGGCTGGAAGGGAAGGAGACAGCTAGTTCCAGCCCTTGGAGGCCAGCTGGCTTGGCAAGGATGGGGCCAGGAGGAAGGCAAACCAGCCTAACCCAAGGACCCCAAAGGGAGCCTCACAGGATGAGGTGGGCCCATGGCTGTCACCAGCTTTCCCACCCACCCCTGGCAACAGCAGGTCTCTCAGAGGACAGAATTTACTTGCCCGTTACCCAGACCGCGAAGGAAGCTTTATCTGCCTTCCAACTGGCAAAGAAGAGGGGCAGGGCTTTCCCCTTCACCACTGCAAGAAAAGCCCAGGCAAATAAGTTGCCTTCTGCGTGGGGGGCCATTCTACAACATGATTATTTAAGTCACAACTGTAGAGGGCATGAAGGGCGCTGGCTAGTTCCGTTTGCAAATGGAAATGGGCATCCCTGTTGGGCATCCCTGTTCTCCCATGGTGGGGTCCCAGAAAAGGATCGGGGTGGGGTCGGCAGCAGGACTTGGTTGCTGGAGCTCGACACATCCAGTGTGGAGGGAAGCTGTTCACACGAGCGGTCTATGCTCCCTGGCCCTCTGACCGTGTCATCCACCGCCAGCACCCCTGGCAGTCAGGCCAGGGAGGGCAAGCAGAGCAAAGTGGGGCTCCCCTACTCAGGATCCACTCCTGATTCAAAAGGGACAGTTGTGATCCACTGAAGAGCCTATTTAAATGGTGTCTCTGATTCGTTTCTTTCCTCTGCCAGATGGACACAGTTGGGTGCTGCAGCACACAAGAAAGTATCTTTCTTTATCACTGATTCATGACGATTAGCCACAGTGCTGGCTCCAGATTCGGAGGTCCTTGGGCAAGACATACTCCACGGGACCCCTTCGTGAGTCTCCCTCCCACCACCCCTGTCACCAGCTGCTATTTCTTTCCAGCCTCTTTCTCATCGTTGCTACTGCTTGCCTGCTTGATGGGCAGAGAGCTTCCTTTTGGAAATTTAGCAGGATACACACAAGAGGGCAGCTACGTATGTAACAGTCATTCTGATTTCCTTGCTGGTACCCACTGGAGAGTGCCACTCTCCTGATCACATTACATTATTGAGAAATAACCCACTGGCAGCATCCAGTGCTGTCACTCTGTAACCTCCAACTGTTCGAACCGGGCTCTGCCGAATCTTTCCACTGCACAAGTGGGTGCCTTTTACACTTGAACCTCCAGTTGTGCAAGCATTTGCACACCAGGCTTACGCCACTGCCATAGTTGTACAACAGGCTATACCATGCTGCTTGCGCAAACATAGTTCTCATTGGATTCTCCTTTCATGTGTGGTTCGGATCCTGCTTTCTTCTAGCACAATGTCATTTGCGTTCATGAAATGATCTTGTTGAATACTGCCCTGATCCACATATTTACAATAGCAAAATAGCATGGCTTTTTCTCAGACATTCCAAATCTCTTAACCATAGGCAGATGGCAGAATGGAATGGTGGCCCTCCATAAACAGAAACCGCTAGAAACCTAATATTAACAAGGTTACACATCAATCAATGTCTTACTTGTCTGCCTGCCTGCTAGCCAGTCCTGGGAATTGTAAAGTAGGCAAATTCCAGATTCTCCCATGGGCTGCCCCTGGTCCAACATGTTTTGCCGGGCTCCATCTCTGAACTGCCAAGTTTACCTTGATTCGACCCCTCTAGCACCATCCGAAGGACCACTATTTTGGAATGAAAAGCTTGGCAACATCATAGAAGTGAAGAAAGTCCACCTGATTGTGCAGGGCATCTCAGCACCTGAATCTTTCCATCAGACTGTTGAGCGCCTATTCTGAAAAGCTTACGATGTGAACCAGGGGTTTCAAGACACTTCTGGCACCCAACTGAAATGCTTCTCAATTTTGGAGAAGCATTTGGCTAGATATAGTTTTACTTATAAGTGCACAGTCCAGTTGGGATGCCTGTAACCAGGTCTGTGGGCACCTATAAAGAGTGGGGAAGGTGGCAGAGGCACTGGGTGAGCCTGCCCATTTCAGGAACACTGCACCCAAAATTAAATTAAAACAGAACAAATACATTTAAGTATCCTCTGGCAGAGGTCACACCAATGATTTTGGATGGTGCACACAAATATATTTATAGGCATGGCTATTTATACACACAAAGGCAATCATAGTTTACAGCTGTCTTTCTTCTCATCTCTGTTTTTATTACATCATGCAATAAATCATTAAACTCTAATCTTGCTAATAGGCTCCAATCATCTTGCATTTTTCTCTGGGAGCACAAATGGAAGGGCATTATCCTAAGACATTATCCTATGCTTTTTTATTAGTCCAGAAGGAAACTGAATGGACTGTCAGCCAGTTATGTTAATGGGCTTGATATATTCTGCAAGGAAGTCTGAAACATGCCCCATGCTTCTTTGGTGTACTCTTGCCATGAACTTCACAAGAAGGGGAAGATTTTTCTTCCTGTTAGGGCTGCAGAATTCTAAGGCATGCTTTCCTAGCCAGGGCCTGGGTTCACATGATCTCAGTAGGCGAAACAAGCCATGCTGGCTTATTTCTCTGATGTCTGAGTTGGGGGTGTGGACTGGTGGACTTTGCATACCTACCCTCACTGGCATGGGTTGCTGTATGGTGTGAACCCAGCAGCAGGGCTTGTTCAAATAGGCAGCAACCCTCCCTGAAGCCATGGGCTGACGTGGGGTTGCTGCACCCCTGAACAAGCCATGCTACTCGGGCTTGAAGAATACTCACTGAAGGGGCTTTCCAAGATGGCTGGTGGGTGGCACTTGGAAAGGCAAAGTTGATCGTGGCAGCCTCTGCCTTCCTTACAAAGCAGCACAGTGGACGTAGCTCAGGACTGTGGCTGCACGTGGAAAGCAGGCTCCAGCATTTGACAGCCTGACAAAGAACACATGCAGGCAGAAGCTGCTGCCCGTAGACAAGTTGCACCCATGGTGCCACCTGGAGGGAAGCAGAAAGCAGGATTAGCAACAGGAGCAGCTCCCTGGACAGTGCGATAGCCACTGGAGGAATGGAGAAGGCTGTGTACCTTCTAAAAATAATCATGGAGAAGACAAAGAGAGATGGGTGCTCTCTCTCTCTCTCTCTCTCTCTCTCTCTCTCTCTCTCTCTCTCTCTCTTTCTCATGTGTGTGCAAGAGAGAGACAGAGAGAGAGGGTGTGCAAATAAGAAAATCTCAAGCTAATTGAGGTTCCCTAAATTTCAACTGAAGACTCATTCCAGCTTCTGTCCATCTCAGATTGCAGGCTTTCTTTTTTGTCTGTTCCGTCTGCGTGAGGATTTCTGCATAGTGTCATGTGCATTCATGTCATGTGCAAATACTCAGTCTGGTCATACCAATCCTGTAAATAAGTAAATAGAAAAGACCACTGAACGTGTTCCATGCTGGTCTCCTTCCATGCCGAAGGAAGTGGAAGTACCGGGGTGGCAAAAGACAAAAAGGGTGCTGGGGCTTGATTTGCTGTGATTACCTATGGATGCTCCCAGCCCTGTAGGAACAACCTGTGGAGTGGGTGGGCACCAGTGTTTGTGGGTGTGCGCCTTGGAAGGCTGGGTGGCAGGAATGCAAAGCATCGCAGAACGCCGTTAGGCCGAGGCCTCAAGACATGTCCTTGCATTTAACATGTAAATTGACCTCCTCTGCATTTTAAAATTCAGCCTGCATTTTCTTGACGATCGTTATGATTCATGGACATCTTGAGCACCCAGATGCTCTAAAGTAGGGGATGTGGTGGGGAGAGTGGGAGAGAAGAGAGAAAGCGTAGGGTGGTTGCTTACACATTATGTGTCACTCCTCCCCAAAAAGAAGAGGACGTGTGTCACCAAAAGAGAGGGTAAAAGAGAACACTGCATAAAACTTATATTTCACAAGCTGTTGTCTCTATCATCTTTACAGCTATCCCATAGGAGAGGGACCATGGTGCTGGAAAAAGGCGTATGCTTCTCATGCTGAAGGTGCCAGGGGCCATCGTTGGCATCCACAGCTACAAGAAATGCTGGTGGGAGATGAGAAAGACTTTTGCTGGAGCCCCAGAGAGTTGATGCAAATGTGGGAATGCTTATGTCTGAAAGAATTTCGACACCCTGGTATAGGTATTACATGCTTCAGCATCCCAGTAGTTGTATTCTGCACAAGCTGAACTTTCCTGGGATGTGGAAATTTGCAAAACATTGTCAAAATTCTCCCGATTCAAATCTCTATCAGAAAGCGAACTTGGTTTCTTCCCTTGTTGCAGGAAAATCCATGCCTATTCTGTGCCTATTTTTTTCCAAATGTACGCATCAATGCACATCATGGAAATGTATGTTCACCTCCCATTTTGATTAAAGTGTATTTGCCTAAATTTGAAAAGTATAAACTTTGATGAGCATTTTTCTAATGTATGCATGGTATCAAACAAATTTATTTTGGTTTGTGAATTATGTTGTAAAATGCAAAGACTTTACCCACAGATTGTGCTTGATTTGGAAAATGCAGAATAGGTGCCTCTTGATATCAAATGCATTAAAATCAATTTCTCATGCATCCCAAGAAGAATATGAATTGGGCTGCATGTTTGCACAAATCTCATTGTAAGAGTGACATATTCCACAGAGTTTACGTCTTTTCCATCTTTCTTTACAAGCAGCAGTGTCTTTTTGATCGAGCATTTCAGGAACTATGGTGAAGTTGCCTCTTTCCATAATTTTGCATTAAAAGAGGCTGTATTCTTTATTACACCTGTAATAACCCTGTTCCAGTTAATTGGTGGCTGTCACCTCATCTCAAGCTGCTAAGTGAGAAGGTGTTATTAGAAGAGACTCTGAATATTTCACCCACCTTGTAAATAGACAACCCTCTAAATTATTGTTGCTTGTAATAGCAATATTAAAACTGGGCTGGGGAAATCTTTTGACTCTAATGAAGGGTCTATTAAAGTTTGACTTTGGAGGAAAGAGAACTGCCTCCCCACATTGGTTAGTTTTTGTTTCAGAATGAAATTTGCCATTTTCAGGACGGGCTGTAAGAGGGCTAATATGCCGTGACTCAGACTTTAACATCTGGACTAAACCGTCCTTGGAGTTTAACTACAGAGGCTGGCAAAAGTCTTCAAATGGCATTTCACTGTTACTCAGAAAGTTGGAAAAGGTCATTGAGAATGCATTGGCAGTCATATAGCAAAGCTAGAAACAGATGGAAGGAGAGAGAAGGAAGAAAAGGCAGTGGATTCCGCAACCTGCATAAGCCAGCTGGCTCTCCGGCTTCCTGATTAAAGATCAGCATAAGCCTCTCAGTGTGTAATTCTAAGGATAGTCTGCCCTGATGTATGGATGTGGGGGGTCTCCAGGCGCCAAGACTCCTCAGGGAACTGGACCTCTGCTCCTGCCATTGCCCTGCTGAATTCACTGCTGGAATTTAGTGGCCAGCAGTGGCAGGAAAAAGGCCTCCGTTCAAGAACCAAATGTGGGGTTTGCTGCTAAATTTCAGCAGCACAGTGACAGAGGCTGAAAAGTGCTCCTTTCCTTTAAAATAACCCCCCTTCCAGCTGCCAGAATGTGGTGACAATCTGAAATGTTCCCTTTTTGAAAGATGTTTTCCCTGTTGCCCTGCCTGTGAATTTTGACATGGTTGCAGTGAGACACTGCAGAGCAGGGGTGATGAATGGGGTCGGGGTGCACCCTATGTTGTCCGTGTGTTACACACCACTTCCTCCTCCTCCACCCCAGTTCCTTCAGATCCATTCCACTCCGCATTCGCCCCTGCCATTCAGGCACTGACTTGGCCCTGCTCATCTTAAAGGATCAGAGATTCCTTCTTATAAAGGACTGCTGGAAAAGAAATCCTTGCTATTTGACCAGGACTTCTCAATCCATTGGAGAAGTTTGCCTCCGTCAGAGCTGAACTTATTGCAGATCAAATGTTCCCACACTGATCTGAGGCTACCAAACTCTAGATTTATAACCATTTCTCTCGCTGGCTGGGGCTGATGGGGCTGAACCCCCGTCAAGGAAGGCTGATCTGGATGCAACTCATTTCTTTTTACTTAATGACAATAGTTTGACAGAAATACTATAATTTACCTTTTAAAAAGCTGTAAAACTTGAAACCAGTTTTTATACTGAAACGACTCCCTTCATGTTCCTTTCATGAATAAGAATAAGCTGATTTCTGTTTTACGTACAAGTAACTGAAAGACAAGTGGAGCAGCTCCTCTTGTTTCAACATGCCTCAGACAGGATTTGGGAAATCTTAGTTTGGCTGGCCTGATTCACTTGGCAGGATGCTCTTGTTATTCCGGCTGCGCTGGAGGGCTGCGTTGTGCCCCATGACCCCGGAAGGCTTTTTGTCTGTGGACGGCACAGACAGAGGGGAGCACTGAACCCAAAACAGCATCTTTCAAGGAATGTGTGCCTGTGCATGTGGTGAGTTGCAAGCAACATGCGGCATTTGCCTTCTGAATCACAGCGAAGTTTGGAGTGAGAACAATTAGCCAAGTGAAATCAACCACACTGAGCACTGCTCGCACATTCCACATATGTGGGTTCCCTTGTGCAGAGGTGGTGGACCTCTGATGGACACAGATGTCCCCTCACCACAAGAGCAGAAGACTGTGATTCAGAGTGGGACCACCAAACTCGCTCGGCAGCAATCTTCAACACCACCACCACCACCATGCCAGTAAAGACACCCCTGCCCTGCCCTGCCCTGCCCTGCCCTGCCCTGCCCTGCCCTGCCCTGCCCTGCCCTCCTAATTTTGGAAAAAAATGTTGGTTTCATCCCTTCCCCCTGGTGTCCCCAGTTGACAGGACCTGTGCCCACTTTCACTGGAGTCACTAATAAGCTTGTCTGCAGCTACAGTTATTCTAACGTGCAGTTTGGCTCAACGAGAACATGAGTTAGGAAAACTGAAAGTTGTCTTAGAGTTCAATATACACCTTCCCCAATCTGGTACCTTCTGGGCATTTTGGACTATTTGTTGTTGTTGTTAGTCGTGAAGTCATGACGGGACCCAATGGACAACACTCCTCCAGGCCTTCCCGTCCTCCACCATCCCCCAGAGTCCACTTAAGCTCACGCCGACTGCTTCAGTGACTCCACCTAGCCACCTCATCCTCTGTCGTCCACTTATTCTTTTTCCTTCAATTGTTCCCAGCATTAGGCTCTTCTCCAGGGAGTCTATCCTTCTCATCAGGTGGCCAAAGTATTTGAGTTTCATCTTCAGGATCTGGCCTTCTAAGGAGCAGTCAGGGTTGATCTCCTCTAGGACTGACCGGTTTGATCACCTTGCGGTCCAAGGGACTCGCAGGAGTCTCCTCCAGCACCACAATTCAAAGGCCTCAATTCTTTGGTGCCCAGCCTTCCTTATGGTCCAACTTTCACAGCCATACATTGCAACTGGGAAAACCATAGCCTTGACTACACACACTGGACTATAGCTTCCATAAACCCCTGCTAGCACAGCCAATGCCCAGGATGATGGGGATTACAATTCTAAACAGTTAGAGGGCACACAGTTGGGGGACAATGGTCTACACTGATTGATGTTAGGTCTGCAGGGTTTTAGATGGGAATCTTTCTCAGCTATGGCCTGACAGGTTCTGGCTTGAAGTTGGCATCTTCCAAGCAGAGCAGGTGAACTTCCACTGAGCACATTCCTTTGTCTTTCGGCATCAGACCAATTTTTCAACTGGTTCCATGCTCCATGTCCAAGCAACTAGCCAGTTGTCTCTGGGAAGAAGCAGTGTGGGGAGTTGGGGGCCTTTCATTAGGGTTTATTCCTAGTAGGGGTGTGAGGACTCCATCTGGGAAAGGGAATCTGTTGGATTCCCAGGGTTCAGCTTCCCAGACTTCAGTCTGCATCATCACAGCTGTGAGTCCAAGTTCCTGGTGAGAATGCCAAATATGTAATTGGCACTCACTGGGAACTGAGCCCCATGTGGGCACCACACAAGTGGCATCTGTCTTCTCTTTCATGTGCAGCAGCTTTTGTTTCTGCTGCTGCACATGATGTGGAAGAAGATTGTTGGCTGCGCATCCTTCATTCCATGAGTGATCTTGGAGTTCCTCTTGGCTTGGCTCACTTTCTAAGGCCAAGCAAAGCATTAGAGGAACTGCAAACACTGTAGGGATGGATTTCATGGAGCTTCATCTCAGTGCTGGTTCCCAGTGCCTGCTATTCAGGAGCTTTCCACGTTTGTATTGAGAGGCACCATTTAGTCATCCTGGGTGATCGCTGTTGATAGGATCTTTTGTAAGCACGAAGGAGAGTGGCTTGGTGGAGCCGGGGCTTGCAGGAGCACAGTGTTGGGATTAGGATGATGATGATAGATACTGACTTCATCCACCACCCCAGCATCCCCATTCCCTTTGAGTTTAGCTGGAATTCTCACAGTAGCTGCAGGGGAAATGAATTTTGCCAGCAACCGTATATGTTTCCTGACTGTCATACAAAGAAGGGGAAGGGGCCGAGCTTGAATGGAATGGGCAAAGAAGAAGCAATTTGCTTCCCCAAAGACCTGCTCCTGCTGTAGAGGAAAACTGCCAGAACTGCTTGGTTGATGTGGGTCCACACAGCAGCCTGTAGTTTTGGACGGCCCTTGAGGGTGTGGCTTTGGGGATTGTCATATGGAGTGTCTGAACATCAAAACATACCAGTAATAAGGTGTGATTTTGCCCTATTTTGCAGCAGTGAGGTAGAATGTCCTTTGTTCTCCCTGAACCTACAACCATTCAATGGCTGATAGTTCATGGGGCACATTTATGGAAGGAAAGCTCACATGATGTTCTCTTCATGCCCCCTACAAACCACATTCCTCTCTGAAAAAGAGAGTGCACGTTTTCCCTGTATGCCAACCTTCTAGTTGGCTGACTCTCTTCTCCTGATGTTGTGGCATGAGGTCCAGAGTCATACCAGCTCCATCTGACTCTGAGAGCTCCTCTGTCATGCCCCCACCTGACAGCAGTACATCGTGGTTATTCACAGAGCCTACCTGAGCACCTGGGGAGGATGACCTTGAGATAGGCACCTCCGCTTCTCTCATCTGGAGCCTGGAGCCTGTATTTGCAGCCCTGCTCCACCTCATTCTCTTCATCCTCTGACTGAGACTCCAGATCGCCGTGACCCGGGAGAACAACTGCCATCCTCATTCCCAACAGGCTAAGTCAAAAAGAAGTCTGGCTGATGTTATACTGACTTTTCCCCATTTAATATATGTATCGCAGTGTTTGTTGTGAAAGGTTATTGAACTGAGCTATCATATGTTTATGTAATGATTCTAGGAATGCTGTCATTACATTATATACTGCCTCATGAACATCATTATTCTTGTAATTACTCCTGTTTGTTGAAATGTTTCTAACTGGATGAATTATTATTGCATTGAACAGTAGTTCTGAAAATAAGCATCACTGCACAGGCTTACGAGTAAAAGAAACAAAACAGTAGCCACGTTTGGCATGGGTGACTTTAAGCACAAGATATCCATTGTGCTGTCCCTTGGCCTTCCAACATCACCTGGGAGGTTGTAAGCTTATTTGGAGTCCCAGCTCTGAAATCCTACAATGGCCACTGAAGGCTGAGCTGCCATTTTGCCTCCCGCACAGCCAGAATAAAGTGTGTTGGCTGCCCAACTCTGAACTTGCAGCCCATCTTCAACGGGGGAAGGGTCCATTCCAGGGATGGGGAGAAGACGGAACTGCAGCTGAAGACTTTAACCTGTTCCTATTGGTTCCCCAGCCTCCTTCCCATCCCTGGAGCCTCATTTGGATGGCCCCAAGTGGCATGAGCTCGAGGCATGGAGATGTCCACCATCATGTCTTCTTTTGGGTGTAGGATGCATGTAAGCCTCCAGGTTGAGGGTGCAGGGCATAGGATTGTGCCCTTCATAAGCTTCCTGGAGCAGATTTTTATTGTGGAAAGACAGTAGATAAATGGACACGGGTGAGTGATGGGATGATATGGAAGACTCATAACTGGATTAAAGACATCAGCTGTGATTGTCTTGATTTAGCTACAAAGATGGTATTTTTAATGCTTGGCAATAATTTCATGGGTACTGGCTAAGCTGGGTGTGTGAAAGGATGAAATTTATTGGCAGCTTTTCTTGTCAGTGAAAAGAGTAAAGGTTTAAGCAAATGAAAGGCATTGCTTGGATGATTCATATTGCATATTTTGCTTCATTGACAGGGGAACACCCAGCTCCCTTGGCTGGTTTTGGTAGTAACTAGATGTTAGATGCATAATGCGTTACAAATCCCAGTCTATTTTTGGTCTGTAAAAGAGCTAATTTTCCAACAAGTATTTTCTGGTTTTGCACCATGGAGAGTGAACGATCCAGGCTTTATTGACAAGCAGTGTAGCCCAAGGCTATTGATGCTATCTATGAAAATGAAAAATGAACCCATACAAGGGGGAAAGGAAAGGACACTCTTGTGAAAGCACAGCCACACTAGCTGTGAATAGCAAGCAAACACTCAGAAAAGAACGCTAGGATATCAGAATAGCACACCATGGGATTCCCACACACTCCACTACAGAGCATTTAAACTAAGGAAAACCCAGAGGACCTACCTGTCCTACAAATTGCTACTCTGCTCTTGGCATTGCTGTAGAGCCAGTGGACTGCATCAACTCCCTACGCTTTTTCCTGATTTTCCATCTCTGGGGCCATGGAGACTGGTGGCTGCCATGTCACAGATGTGGAGTATGGAGGATATGGTTCACCACCACGGATACCTTCTCTGAAGTTCAGGCTGAAACCTGGAGTGGACACACCACCTCAATGACTTTGCAGATATCAGCCTCTGCTGGATTAGAGTTCAAATCCCTTCTAAATCCTGAAATTCCATGCCTGAAATTCGATCCCTGAAACACTTTAAATAGAAGTATATAAGGATTGCTTTGGAAATCCCTAAACTTAGGTCCTTATAAGGATCCAATGCAGAGCAACAGGACCAAGCAAACTGATCTCCACCTTTTCAGCCCTCCTGCTTGCATTTCAACCATTAGCTGAGGGACCCTCAGGACACTCCATATCTTGGTGGCCCTAGTCTCCTCCCTCCTAATTCACCACCATTTTCGCTTCATTTCCAAGGCTGATTCCCAAACCACAAAGAGTCAGTCAGTGTTGTCCTTTCTGCACTGACTGCAACAATGGGAGAGGAATTGGAGTGTGGATTCCCAACTCCAAGTTCAGAATTGTGTTTCTGACCTCGGAGCTGGGAATCCCAATTAACTTACCACCACCACCACCACCCCAGCCCAGCAACGTTCGGAGCTGCAATCTTATGCATGTAGCCAAAAGTCCTTCGATGACCATCATGGCTGGCTGGGGGATGCTGGGAGCTGTAGGACTTTTCTACCCTATACAAACCTGCATGGGATAAATAAATTAATAAATGCTGTCACAGAAAAAATGCTAAAACTATTTTTTCATCCCAGCTGCAGGTCTTCTTGTATTTCAGACTAGCTGAGAGAATCTCCTGCCTTTCTTGCTTTGGCAGTGCATAGCTTGCAAACACAGGTCTCCTGGTTGTGGGGATGGGTGAGAGTTCTGTTTCAGGTTGTGTTCAATAGTTCTTTACAAAAATGCACAAGGTCTTCCATATTTGGGGCTAAAATTAGAATATGGAAGAACCCAAAGTTGACAGAGCTGTTCATCTCAGGGCTTTGAGTGCTTCATTCTGAAGAGTCCAGGTTTGAATCCCTCTGTGTTCAACCACATTCATGCTGAAATACCAACATAAAGATGAAGCTCATGCTTATAATAAGAGCCAGGAAGTATCAACCTTAAGGTGGAGCAGGAGAAAGAACTGTAGTCTGGGATGGTTGCAAAGTCATGTCTTCTTGACTCCCAGATCTTTGAAGGTTCATAATGTGAGATTTCAAATTAAAATGTACAGATTGCGTTATGCTGCACCCATGCCCAAGTTGTCACTTCAGCCTATTTTACCTTTGACCTGTTCATCTCAGTGTTCAGAACTGCCAGTCCGTGCTTCCTTCTTTCCAACAAATTGCAATTTGTTCACACAACTGATGCTTGGAGCTCATCGTACAAATTAGCCAATGGAGCACATGGGAAATGCTTGAGGAAACAAGGGGGATGACAAAAGGGTTTTGGGTTTCTTTATTCGGTGCATTTGTCCCTTGAAACCACATGGCAAGGCTGTCATTAGCTGCTTGATCGCAGACATGACTCAGGCACTTCAGAATCTCCTCATCTTGTGACTCAGCACTACTGCATACAAGAATTTGGTTCTCAGAGAAGGTGAGGCTTTGTGCAGTTGGGAAATCTCTCTCTCTCTCTCTCTCCCCCCCCCCTCCCATGATTACACCACTACTCAGAGTAATACGTGAGGTGGCAAACTGGGAAGAATCACACAGAAAGGATAAGGAAGTGGGTGTGCTTGAAATTTAGCCTTGTTTGGGAAAGAGCTGACAGATGATACAGATAACTACTACCAACAAAAGGCCTATTGTTCACGGACATAAATTGGGGTCAAACTGTATGTGATGTGCAATTGTGTAGCACTTTGCTCCACACCTTAAAAATAAAGAACTACCATGGGGAGTCTGCAAGTTTGATCAGAGGGCCTATTAGGACACAAGGCTTAACTCTCTTCTCTCAGGTCTTTTTCCTCCACCTAAAGTCTCCCTCTCATCAGCTTTCATCTGCATAGGAGAAAAGATATGGGGACCCAAGTAGCTCTTCCCCTTGGGGGGAAAAACAGCTGGAGAAATCTGGGGAAGAAAAATGTCCCAAGGGGATTTGGCCTCAAGTGGGTGCCTAAAGAAACAACAGCACTGGGGCCAAGCCATGTGTGACCCCAACTGCAAAGCCCATGTAAGTTGGCCCTAAGGTAAAATGTGTGCATAAAAGACAAGGCAAAAACCCTTTTATTCACCCAATATTTTAAGTGTTATGATAATTTTAATGTTTTTAATACATCATGCTTTATAATCTGTGGTTGTGCCTCTTTGGTCGTCTCACTGAAGAAATGTTTAAGGTTTTGTGAAGTTATAATGGCACTTGGTTTTTTTTAATTGTTGCATCACTTGTGAATTTTAAATTGCTTTTGATCATATACTTTTAATTTTGTAACCTGCTCAGGAAGCCTTCTGGCTAATGATGTGGGATAAAAATCCAGTAAATAAATAAATGGGTAGAAAGGTATTAAAAGTGAAATTGGTAATGGCTGAAGTTCATTACCGGTACAGTAATCATGTTTGCCTGTCTCAGCTAAAACATGTTCAAATGAACAGTAAATCTTATTACTGATGGAGTATGGAATACCAGTGGGATGCAAGACCTCACATGACTGCTATGTGCATCTTTTTTCAATGTTAAATAAAATAATATTTTTCTCCTGGATTATCTCTTGCGTGCTACCAAAATATCCAGTTCTGTGATCCTGCTAGAACAAAGGAATAGTATACAAAGTGGCACTTGGTTACACATTCCTGTATATTAAGAATTAGTGTTTGGTGAACAAGGCAGGGGTTGTTTGGCTCAGATTTCTTGCCTTGATTTCCATGAAACCTTACAAGTATTGTTTCTTTTGAACAAATGGGAAAATCTTGCAGATTTAAAGCAAAGGTGGAAAATGTGCAAAAATTGCAGTATTTTTCAGAGCTGCACAACTTTCTGCCGTAGATTAAACATTAAATTGTTCGTCTAAATAATTTCAAAACTGCTTTTTCTTGGAAATCCATGTGAAGTTCACACATGAGCTTCCCGGCAGAGCGAACTCACCCTGTCTAATGGTAGGGCCAGCCCTATTCTGCCTATACAGCCAAACCACATATAATCATAATTACTAATTGGCATCCAAGGTCCAGAATGGATTCTCGGAGCCCAGAATCTCTTCTGAGTACCCACTGAATGGGGGAGTCTCTTTGCTTAAGGTGCAATCATGAGCAGGTTTTTCTTGGTAATCACATATAAGATTCAACCCTTGATTATCACTAATAACGCAAAACATAATGACAGTGAAAAGGGAAGTTTTAACTCCCCGCTTCCCATCCATTGCTGGACACCACCCAAAAGATCTGACTATAAATGGCAATTAAGCTCAGTTCCACCTCCACCAATAATTTGGGAAGATTAGGTCATAGGAGAGATCTGTTGAAGGAAAAAAAGATGATTTGGATGAGCAATGAATTGGCTGGCTTTGCCTCCTACGAAACTTAAATGACTGGCAATATGATCCTGTGAAGCCAGTACTTTGTCACCTGCATGGATTTCTAGTCTGTTTTGAGGCCAATTCAATTCTTAAAACCTTACATGGCTTGGGACCAGATTATCTAAAGGAAAATCTCCTTCCATATTTTTATTGGCTGCCCAGAGATCATGTTGCTAACAGGAGACTTTATACAAATTTAATAAACATACAAATGAATATAATATGTATTATATTTATATAATATAAATAGATCATCTCCAGAGGTCCTCCTCTTAGTGCTCCTGCTGAAGGAAGCCAGGCATGTGGCTACAAATGCCTTCCCAGTTGTGGCACCAGAGAGAGAGTTCTACCAGAAGTTGCATTAGTGTTTTCTGTGCTGTATGTTGTGTTCTTGCAAATATTTGTTCTGCATTCTGTGGAAATGGCATCTTAGGGTGCAATCCAGCTGCAGAACTCAGAGGCTTATGAGTATCCAGCAGCAGGAGTGAGTAAGGCAAGCTGATTGCAAGCTCTGGTGCTGCACATCACAGACTACCTTGTGTCTTGGTAGACATTGTAGGTATCTGGATTAAGTGCAGAGAGAGCAAGGGGCAAAGCCCAATCAGAATGGGTGTAAGTTCCTGTTCCCAGCCTGCTCTCGTTGCTGCTCCTTGGCAAACCCCTTTTTGCTATCTCTAGGGCCCAGTTGCAACCTGTGAGGAGGGGGGCAGTGTGGCTTGTTTGGCACCAGCTGCAAGGGGCAGGGTTGGTACTCGGGTCATGAAATCCTGACTCCAAGATGGCACGATCTCAGAACTGGACTTTGAAAAATCCTGTGGCCTCCCAGATGTTGCCAGGAGGTCATAGGATTGTGCCCCTAGCCTTTGCAATGTTCATACTTTGCCCAGAGAACATTGGTAATTGGGTGGATCAAAATATAATCAATGAATAAAGTGCCTTATTTATACCTAAATGTGTGTTCTATGCAAATTTGGGTCTTACAAGCTTGGACACTGCACAGCTTATCCCAAAGCAATACTCCTGTAGACATCAATAATGCTCTGCTCTTTGAATCTGGCCAATCCATGAAAACAAGCAACAAACCAAAAAGCACCCATCCAGGCTACCTGAATTTGATGGCAGCTTTTTGGCCTCGGCAATTCTGTGAAGTGTAATAAAGGTAATACAAGCGATGCACAGAGCGGTGATTGAGATCTGCATAATAATGCATCTATCTGCACTCAAACACTTTGACCTTCTCACTTCAATTAATTATCTAGAAACCACACTGCTTTTCCAGGTGTCTTAAAAATCACAAATCCGTATTTAATTAGAGCTGGGTGTAAAGCAGCAAAAGATAAGGTCTACATTTAAAAAAAATCCTCTAAAAATGTATCGGTTCCCTTTGTTCTGTGATGCACGGATATCATTAATTAAATTCTGTCTATCATATTGCTGAGATTTCATTGTCAATTCAGCCAATCTGCTCTTAAGAATGTGTTAGTGCAGGATGACTATTGTCCAACTTCATGCAAGCAGTTGAGGTGGAGGATCTTATTTGCATTGGGCCAAGGAACTGGGATTTGGCTGCAATACTGAGTTGTAAGAGACTTGCTCATTCCTACAACCTGAGCAAATGTAAGGTTTTCTGGAAGGATATGAGATAAACCTGTTTGCCTGTGCTGTACCTACAATCGGGCAGGGATCAGTGCTGAGAAAGTTCCTTTCCATCTTTTCCTATCCTTGGCCTTCATGGTACCCAAACCAGCTTTGCCTGGGCCAAGGGAAAGAGTCTCTTATCCTGCTGGGACATGCACTCGGACCTCCATCTCACAAGACCACCTTGACCTGCCAAGCAGACTCATCTGATCTGTGGGACCAGAGGTAAAATACTCTGTTTTTATTTGGGTTTATTGACTACCTTCCAAGGTGGTGGTGCTGGTTCAATGCAAGGCTGAACCAGTGGTATAGTGAAACTCAACGGATCAGAACTTTTTGATTAAGAGGAATGACAACATCAAATAGGAACGATGCCACTGCTGTTCCTCCTGTGCCCGGCTGCAGTGGCTGGATGAAGGGGTGGATTGTCCCAGCAACAGTGTATTGTTGTTGTTCCAGTGCAAAGTATTTTGGGGTTGTTTGGTTCTGAATGAGTAATAATGAGTAATAAAACACATTAGCTTAATAAAGGACATATAGGACATGCATGCACACACATATGTACACACACACACACACATACAGAGAGAGAGGAATGGGTGAAATGCTGTCGATATTTTTAGGCATTCCTTGGGACATGCTTATATGGACTATCATGATGCACAGCTGTGTGACAAAATTTACCACCGCTTCACTTCAATGAGCTGAAATCAGTGATTACTGCTTGGTGGACATTTTCAGCATTTTGATTTTTCAAGAGCCCTTGAAAGAAATGCTCATGAGCATTGCTAGCTTATGCACATTTACTCAGATGAAAATCCCATTGCATTCACTGGGGCTTGTTCCAAGGAAAGGGTACATAGAATAGTGATTTTGCTATGCTGGGAGGCAAACAAACCTATTTCTGGTCTGTGGTCTTTTGGTGCAAATTCCTTCACAATTCTGTTCCATCCCACTTCCTTATTGACCTATATGTAATAATAGCAATACTAAAATGATCATCATAATAAATTTCATTCATTACATTTCTTTACCATCCAGTAGCCAAAGCATTCTGGTTGGCTTGCAAAGATTGAAGCCTTACAAAACGCAATGTTGTGTATAATAAAAAGTTTGGCTAGAAACACATGAATAGATAATCCACACATACCCTCAAGCAGTATCTCATGACTGGTTTCCAAACCTCATCATTTGCTTCCAAATGTTGGCACCCAGGAGGCCTCACTGGGGAGCTCATTCCAAGAAAGCTACTTCTCAGATTGCTACCTCCAAGCCACGCTCCCAGGAAGCTCCTGGAGAAACCCACTGTTTGGGAAGATTCATGCTGGTTCATGTTTAAAAATAAACATTCATATTTAAAGATGTTCTGTTTGAACATATTGTCTTTATGACATGCGTTTAGAACACATTTTTCTCAAAGTTTTCTCAAAGTATGACTGTTCACATTAAAAGATGTATTTTGAGCACATTTTCTTTAAAAATACACTTCGGCAAACACATTTTCCCTCATCAACGTATGTGTTTCTAACAAAGCAATCCAAGAAAGAATCTGACCTAGGATGTCTTACATTCCTATGTTTTTGTGAAATGTCAGAATTTCCACTGCTTCACAGAGGGGACACCTCCCACTTTTGTTCCATCCCATCACAGCCACTTGGAAAACTCCATGCTGGCTGCTCTTCTGCAGTTGAAATGGTGACCTTGGAAGACCTTGGTGACATTCTTCTAGGCGGAAAGGGCAGGAGACCAGAAGAGACGAAAGGACAAGATCTTAGAGCATCTTCATCTCCATCCCCGCCCACCACCAGCGAGACAGATGGAATCAGAGGTACATCTAGCTTTTTATGCATGCGTGTTTGCTGGGGAGAAGACCAATCAGGGAGTGACATTTCATGTTTCTCTGGTCTACCCTCCCTATGTATGAAGGTTGCATTCTAGGCAGAGGACCAATATATTTCCTTCTCGATTCCACATTTCAAAATGTGCTTCTGTATGTTTTAAAGCTGAAAACTGCATTGCCAATTTGGGGGAATGACTAAATCCATATTAGTTATGAAGGTACAGAGCAGACTAGCAGCAGGGTCCACACAGATCAGCTTCCTCAAGAATCCCTAGTCAAAAGATGAGCCTCGTGAGATTTCCCAAAGTCCCTGTTTCTGAACTCCTTTAGTTTTTGCTTGATTTCACATTTCCAAGTAGCTTGGTCTGCCACTTCACACTGTTTTGCTCTCTTGCTCCTCATTAGGAAAGCGAATCCCTCAGAGATGTCACTCAGCAAAGCTGACTCCAGAGTAGCAGCATCTCTCTGTTTTAATGGGCCTCTTGACAGCTTGATGCTTTTTAGCGTTTTTCTTGTAGCGGCGAGTATATGTGGGGGGCAGATAGAAAGCACTTGTATTTAGGCACAAGGAGAACAAGCTGGCTGGACATAAAAGCCCAGCTAATAAAGAAAATAAGTTTTGCCTTGAAACAGACACTCAGCGTGGCCTCAGGATATTTCAGCAGACAATAGACTGTGTCTCCTCCATCCTTCCAGCTTCAAATGCCAAAGGCATGCGATTGAGTCTTCACTAGGGACAACCAAATCTGCAAAAGCTGACCTGGTTGAAGTCATTCACTTATGTCCATATGACAGAGCAATCTTTATTTTCCCTTAGCGCCTGAACTTTTGTGTGCATTTTTGTATGCATTCTCCCAAATTTAGATATCAATCGTGCAACTTTTTAAAAAGTGCATATCCTTTGTAGCATTGATTATGACATTTTTGTGCTCATTTTTCAAAATGATGCATTTTTGCTCACTTTTTACAGATGTACCTGTTGTTGTTGTGGATGATGTTTCATGAATCATTTTGTGAACTCAGAAATGAAGGAGCTTTCACTGCACTTCATTCCAAGAGGTGCAAACCAGATAAATCCTTGTCAAAACCGAACTGAAACAAATTTCTTTTCCACCCACACTGGCTGGGAAACGCTGGCAGTTGTGGGATTTTTTTTTTTCTTTCTAAACCTAAATAGGATTACACCCTGAAGCATTTTGTGGGCTTTTATTTTGTTCTTCTGGTAGATTCCATTCACATCCTTTTGTGTGTGTGTGCAACGCACTTCCTTGAAGGGGAACTAAAGAAACTGGGGATCCACTCTCACCTACATCATTTTGTTTTACAGATTTGTGAGAAGACACCTCTTTGAATTCTCATCCTTCTGTCCCACTTCCCTTAAAACAACTCTATGCACAAACATGCACACACAACACTGTTCTCTATGCTTTGAAAATCCCCATGTAATACTTTGGGTTCATCTGGATGAAGTACTCCCCTGCAGGGCAGCTCAGCCCTACGAACAAATCCTTCTATTGCTCCAGGCAACGTTCGACCAGATTTTCACAGACCTCTGGGCCCAAGGAGGGTGCCGCATTCTTGAGTACAAAAAGAACCCAAGACTGCTATGTGGCATTGTATTCGCCGAGACTGGCCACATTTCCCCAATTCCTAGGTTTTCCTTCCATACTAACCAATAGTGTTGATATTCATTAGTCCTTGTTTAGCCCTTTTAGAGAACTTTTATCATGCTTTTCTGATAAAATATTAATGTGAGCAGCAGCATCTAATTAAATGGGATAAATATCTCATTTACCTGCCCAAAGAGGATTCATTCTCCAAGAATCTTTCTTGCTTGTACTACACCAACATAAAACTCCTGATCTTTAAAGTGCCATCAACAGAGAGCACTTGAATTTCTTGTGCTTCAGCCCAGCAACATCTTGTAAAATAACAATGCTATTTTAGTTAAAGTTAAAACAGAGTTTTCCAAATGCTCTATACTGTTTAGGACCATGCTGTATCCACAAGTTTTGCATGTTAGCTCTTTTTTCTTTCGAAGTTGCTTGGGAAGAAAGCACATCCACTTCTGAACCTGGCTTTCTTCTCAGAACACCTTCCACTAAATTCAGAGGGCTGGCTTGTGCTTTCACAGTTTCTGAGACCCTGTAAGTCTGAGGTTTTGTCCAGGAACACATTTCCCTCATGTAGCAACCTCTCTCTAAGAAAATCACTGCCAGTATCACAGATAATTCTGTCCCTGATCAGAGACTCTTTCAAGTCCCAAGCCAAAATTCTTACCTGGTCTTTGTAATTCCATTATGCATCTTTCACCTGCTTTTGGCTTGCATTAAGGGCACACTCCAAAGTAGCTAACCATTAATCTTCTGATCACAGGGGATTAAGGACACCTGAAGAAGGGCAGAAGGAGCCCAAAGAGGAGGATTGCCTCAGCCCACCCTCAAAAACACCTAGATCCCGTCTGCATGAGGTGTTCAGCTATGAGACTTTATTGCGGCTCCTGTATCTGTTTTTCTTTCAGGAGGAAAGATTTGTCTTTTACACAAGTTCCTTTTCTCCCTGGGGGTGTGTACATTATTTCTCTGCCATTCTATAGATTCAATTAACCAACTCACAAGCTGGCACTTTTTAGAGCTGCAACACATCAGATTTGCAACTTCTGGGCTTTTCTTCCAGTAGCTGAGGCTTAACCTTTAATGCCAGCCTTTCCTTCCTCTGAAACAAAAAACCTGCTGAAGGGAGACTGGAAAACATGGGAGAGGTTTTGGAGGATGACAAGGCCATAAAACAGTCCTGCACACTTTGTGAGTGAGGGTTTGTGAAAGAATAATAAATGCCTGGGGTACAGAAGCCTTCTGAGTTTGAAAGTCTAAGTGTTTTATACCAGGGTTCAAGGAGAAATTCTGCAGGCAAAACCATGATTGCTTGTAGGATGCTGAGACCTCATTGCTCCCTTCTCCCTGAGTCCAAAGTTGGTCTTGTGACTGGGAAGCCACAGTTGGTCTGGGAAGAATTCTGTTTACCTTCGTGAAGAGATGGAAGGCACTCTGAACTCAGAGCCCCAGCTCTAACTTCTTTCTTTCTAAACCTCCTTATGTTAAAGCATGCAACATCCTTCAGACTTTTCAAGCGTTGCTTCCAGATTTGCATATTTCCTTCCACAAAACCAATGTTCTTATGCATGTTCAGGGCTTCCTCTCCTACCACATGAAGAAAAATGGAGCATTTGATCTCATCGGCTTCATCTTCTGCCCCTTTTGCTGCTAGGGAGAGTTCAAACCTTTCTTTAAACACTTTCCAACTATCTGCCATGTCCCTCAAGCACTGAAGCTTTTATGGGGTTGTAACACATCCTTAGAAAGACCTCTCCTGCTTCATACACACTTAGTGCCCTTATTTCATTCTCTTGAGGCTCATCAAGCTGCTCCTCCCCTCCCCTCCCCTCCCTTCCTCTCAGCACAGCCAAAAAACTTCTGCCAGTTAATTCATCCACTTTCACTCTCCTTTTCTGACACCATGAAATGCTCCTGAGTCTGGAACAGGTTAATGGCATGAGGAAGAGCTTAAAATATAATTTTATTTTGAGGAGTATCCAAAGGCATGATGCTATGTGTATTTAGGCAGGGAAAGAAAAAAGGGCCTACGACTCCCAGCATGCTTCAGTGGGTGGCTTCAATGTCACTGGGTTTTATCTATGTTGCCAAACGTTACTGGACTCTTAGACTTGCAGAGTATCCTTGGGATTCAGGAAACAGAAGCACTGGAATGCACTGGGATCAGGCCCACCACTGTGGGGTTCAAGCCAATTCTCTCCTATTGTCTCCCCATTGTGCCTACATTTCACAACTGACCGGTATCCCTTGAGTAGTCATTTGCCTGCTTTTCTTGCCCACCAACGAGTTGGATCTAGATTTGTGCTGGATCAACTGAGTCGGCAGAAGCAGTCCTTGCGCCGCTAGCCTCCAGCTCCATGAAAAACCTACACAGTTAAGAGACCTTGCTGCATGCTGTGACCTGTGCAGTGTTCCTCAAACATTGGAGGGGAGGTTGCTTCCGTGAGTGGAGCCCTTCCTCTCATGAAAAACAGGCCCTGCATTGAACCCTCTGCCTGGACATCTACCCTTAAGAGCATGAGAAGCGTTCTGGTAGGTCATACCAAAGGTCCCATCTAGCCTAGCTTCCCACGAATGTTTCCATGGAACCTACCATTCCTTTTGTCTTTCCTGGGAAGAATAACTTCCCTGTCTGTCTGTCTTTTCCTGGTCAAACAATGGTGCCTTCTGAGGCCCAGGCGATCTGCTCCATGTCTGAATTTGGATGCCTTTAGTCTGACTTCAGCAGATACTATGGGATTCTGTTTATTTAATGCTTGCCTTTAATTGGGACTGGACACTTAATGGTCATACCAAAGGCACATTATACTGTGTGTGTGTTGCGGGGGGGGGATCTGTAACCTCCTTCCTTGTGTTCCCAAAGCTTCCCCATTGTGTTCATCTCAAAATCTCCAGTGGAATCATATTACAATCAATCATATTAGAAATGCTTGCTTCTATGGGAGTATTCAGGTTAGCATTTTTGTTAGTCAGTATGTTTGTTTGTATCATTAAAACAAGAATTCCCAATTGTACAAGTCATATATTTGAAGAAGCATTAAAAATGAGATGGCAGATATAGAAGATAAGGGAATAAAACAGAGTCAAGAAACTGTAAATTATGGCTTACAGTAAGTGTATATACACTGTTATTATAAAAGTTATAGCTGTGATTTATTTTTAGTTAGTTGTCCCATCTTTCCTCAAACAATTCAGTTGTTAATCTAATGCAGGCTCTGAGTCATTTCATTTCTCTTAGATCCTTTGCCCTGGTCACACATATGTCTAAAGTGGATATTTATTTATTTTTGCAGCTGCGCAAAACAGAACATTTGCTAGAAATGTAAGCCAGCGTGTTGTGATAGATAGAGCATTGGATTTGAAATCTGGAACCAAGCCATGAAGTTCAACGGACCAGTAAACATCTCTTAGTCTAATCTACTTCAGTTGAAGGGAAGGCAGGATACAAACATGCTAAATTATCCACACTGCTATCAATCATAAATCCAGAAACATCCATGCAGAACCATGTGCCAGGTATTGCTGAAAGCAGTCACAAATCACATCTGTAGCAGCCATTTTGGAAGTAACATTGGTGGACGCAGCCTGGTAACAGTGTGTTTCTCCTGTCAGTAGCAGAGAGGCAGGGAAACCTAGAAACAGGGAAACAGAGCAAGTCAGAAGGGGCCTCCCAGGCCATCTAGTTTGACCCCAGCTCCAGCCAGCTCCACTCACAACATGCCCACCATGTGCATGTGCAGCCTATCATTGAACACCCTCACCGATGGGGCCTCAACCACGTCCTGTGGAAGCCCATTCCACACCCCCGGGGTCCTAACTGTCAGGAAGAGCTTCCTGGCATCTAAATGGAACTTTGGTTCCCTGAGCTTTGCTCCGTTGGAGCAGGTCCTGCCTTCCTCTGCAGGGGAGAACAGGTCTCTACCCACCTCTGTGTGACATCTTCTCACATACCTGTATGTCGCCAACATATCCCCTCTGAGTCTCCTCTTCTCCTGGCTGAAGAGGCCCAGTTTCTTCAGCCTCACCTCATATGGCATCCCCTGCAAACAGGCCACCAACCTTGTGGCCCTACGCTGCACTGACTCTAACCTGGCTGTATCCTTTCTGTAATGAGGGGCCCAAAACTGAGCACAATACTCCAGTTGTGGGCGCACCAGAGTCGTGTAGAGTGGTAGTAATACCTCTCTTAATCCAGAAGCCACACTTCTGGCTATGCAACCAAGGGTGGCGTTCGCCCTCTTGACCACCACATCACACTGCTGACTCATGTTTAGCCTGCAGTCAACCAGCACCCTGAGGTCCCTTTCACAAGTG